>NW_027507758.1:482032551-482290051 GCF_037356315.1 Lithobates pipiens
TGTGTCTGTATGTGTGTGTGCACATGTGTCTGTATGTGTGTGTGCACATGTGTCTGTATGTGCACGTGCACATGTGTCTGTATGTGTGTGTGTGTGCACATGTGTCTGTATGTGTGTGTGCACGTGCACATGTGTCTGTGTGTGTGTGCACATGTGTCTGTATGTGTGTGTGTGTGTGTGTGTGCACATGTGTCTGTATGTGTGTGTGTGCACATGTGTCTGTATGTGTGTGCGCGCACATGTGTCTGTATGTGTGTGTGTGTGTGTACATGTGTCTGTATGTGTGTGTGCACATGTGTCTGTATGTGTCTGTATGTGTGTGTGCACATATGTGTGTGTGTGTGTGTGTGTGCGCACATGTGTCTGTATGTGTGTGTGTGTGCGCACATGTGTCTGTATGTGTGTGTGTGTGCGCACATGTGTCTGTATGTGTGTGTGTGTGTGTGCGCACATGTGTCTGTATGTGTGTGTGTGTGTGTGTGTGTGCACATGTGTCTGTATGTATGGCTGTATGTATGTGTGTACATGTGTGTACATGTGTCTGCGTGTATGTGTGTGTGCGTGTGTGTATACACATGTGTCTATGTGTGTGTGAGCGCGCACATGTGTCTGTATGTGTGTGTGTACATGTGTCTGTATGTATGTGTGTACATGTGTCTGCGTGTATGTGTGTGTGTGTGTGTGTGCACATGTGTCTGTATACGTGTCTGTATGCACATGTGTCGGTGTGTGTGTGTACGTGTACGTACATGTGTCTGTATGTGTGTGTGTGCACATGTGTCTGTATACGTGTCTGTATGCACATGTGTCGGTGTGTGTGTGTGTGCACGTGTACGTACATGTGTCTGTATGTGTGTGTGTGCACATGTGTCTGTATGTGTGTGTGTGCACATGTGTCTGTATGTGTGTGTGTGCACATGTGTCTGTATGTGTGTGCACATGTGTCTGTATGTGTGTGTGTGCACATGTGTCTGTATGTGTGTGTGTGCACATGTGTCTGTATGTGTGTGTGTGTGTGTGTGCACATGTGTCTGTATGTGTGTGTGTGCACATGTGTCTGTATGTGTGTGCGCGCACATGTGTCTGTATGTGTGTGTGTGTGTACATGTGTCTGTATGTGTGTGTGTGCACATGTGTCTGTATGTGTCTGTATGTGTGTGTGCACATGTGTGTGTGTGTGTGTGCACATGTGTCTGTATGTGTGTGTGTGTGTGTGTGTGCGCACATGTGTCTGTATGTGTGTGTGTGTGTGTGCGCACATGTGTCTGTATGTGTGTGTGTGTGTGTGTGTGTGTGTGTGTGTGTGTGCGCACATGTGTCTGTATGTGTGTGTGTGTGTGTGCACATGTGTCTGTATGTATGGCTGTATGTATGTGTGTACATGTGTCTGCGTGTATGTGTGTGTGCGTGTGTGTATACACATGTGTCTATGTGTGTGTGAGCGCGCACATGTGTCTGTATGTGTGTGTGTACATGTGTCTGTATGTATGTGTGTACATGTGTCTGCGTGTATGTGTGTGTGTGTGTGTGTGTGTGTGTGCACATGTGTCTGTATACGTGTCTGTATGCACATGTGTCGGTGTGTGTGTGTGTGTGCACGTGTACGTACATGTGTCTGTATGTGTGTGTGTGTGCACATGTGTCTGTATACATGTCTGTATGCACATGTGTCGGTGTGTGTGTGTGTGCACGTGTACGTACATGTGTCTGTATGTGTGTGTGTGCACATGTGTCTGTATGTGTGTGTGCACATGTGTCTGTATGTGTGTGTGTGCACATGTGTCTGTATGTGTGTGTGTGTGCACGTGTCTGTATGTGTGTGTGTGCACATGTGTCTGTATGTGTGTGTGTGCACATGTGTCTGTATGTGTGTGTGTGTGCACATGTGTCTGTATGTGTGTGTGTGCACATGTGTCTGTATGTGTGTGTGTGCACATGTGTCTGTATGTGTGTGTGTGCACATGTGTCTGTATGTGTGTGTGTGCACATGTGTCTGTATGTGTGTGTGTGCACATGTGTCTGTATGTGTGTGTGCCTGTGTGTGTGCACCTGTGTGTGTGCACATGTGTCTGTGTGTGTGTGTGTGTGTGTGTGTGTGTGTGTGTGTGTATGCATGTGTCTGTATGTGTGTGCGGCCTGCATTTGTCTGTATGTCTGTAGATGTGTCTGTGTGTATGTTACTTTTAATCCGGACCCCCCCCCCCCTTTCCTGTACCATCAAAACTGCTTTTGTAGTGCTTGTGTGTGATATTAGCCAGTACTGCTGCTCCTCTGAAAAGCAATCCATGCACAGATCTCTTTTCAGAGGCGTTTGAATGGCGGTAAAGAGGCATTATGTTGCCTCCTCATCACCTGTTTTAAGCCTGTAAATGCAGCATCACTATACCTCAGCTGTGTACACTTGAAGTGCAGATCCATTCACCCCGTGTATACCTCCAGCTGCAGCCACAGCATGTGTACACCCCCAGCTGCTCCCTCTGCAGCTAAAGGGGAAGAAGTTGGGGTGGTAAAAACAGCTCAACCATGTGGTTTTACTGCCCCTCCAACCTGACATGTGAACAAGTCCTTGGTTGGCTGCGTGCTGTATGTAGGGCAGCCCATTAATTTCAATGGACTTCCCTACTCACAAAAATGCAGGGAAAGAAGCCCGAGCTTTTTTTTTTTTTTTTTTTTAAATGGCACTGCACCAAAAGCACCCCACGTTTTCCAATGTGTGGGGTACCATTAAGAATTAACGGTACCTCCTAAAGTGCAGAGAATTTGTCTGTGTGTCGGGAACGAGCGCAACAAAGGCAAGAGAATTCTTGTTGGGCCGTGTATTAGTGCTCGGATAGACACACTTAGACCGAATTTTCAATAATTCGAAGAATGTCAGGGGCTTAGGAGAATGGATGAAAACAGACTGCCTATCTGTTTTCATCCGATCCTATCCAATCTGATTCTCTAGACAGGGTTTCCATCCATCTGGATTTCATGGATAGGATTGGATATCAGCAGACACGGAGTGTCCGATTAGGTCCGTCTGAAAAACTGACAGGCAGACCTGATTGGAAAGCCCATGTGAAAGGGGGCTTAATGATGCATTTCAGGTAGGAGTGCTTACTCCATCAGTGAGGGAGGCTGTGGTCATGCCTAGGAAAGACAAGGATCCTTTACTTGCCTATTCCTACCATTTAATCTAAGTTTTAAATACAAATGTTAAGCTATTGACTAAAGTTCCAGCCACTAGGTTGGCTGCAGTAGCTACAACCCTTGTCCATACAGATCAGATGGGTTTTATGCCAGATAAATCTACTGCTCATAATATTTTAAGAGTCTTTTTAAATGTACAGGTCCCTTTGGGAAATGGTGGGAATAGAGCCTAGCTGTCGCTGGATGTGGGAAATTCTATCAGCAAAAGTCGGATGTGAGCTTTTGGTCAGAAATTCCGACCGTGTATGCTTCATCAGAGTTTTGCTGGCAGAATTCCAGCTAGCAAAAGATTGAGAGCAGGTTCTCTATTTTTCGGTCAGAAAAATGCGTTCATTTGTATTTCATCTCCACTGGGTTTTTCCTTTTTTTGCTAAACAAACAAAAAAAAAACAACGAACATTTTAAAAAAAGAAAAACGTTTTTTCTTGATTTCTGTTAAAAAATTTGGTAAATAAGTAATTTTTCTCCTTCACTGATGTGCGCTGATGAGGCCGCACTGACGGGCAGTGATGAGGAGGCACTAATGGGCAGCAATGATGTGCACTGACAGGCGTCACTAATGGGCAATAATGATTGTCAGTGCAGTTGTCCCCGCTGAGGAATGCTGATAACCGGCATTTCCTGTTTCACAGCTGATCACAGTGTAATCGCATGGTAAAGAGCCTACGTCATACCAAGATCAGTGATGCTCTGTGTCCCAGGGACACGACACACCAATGATAGCCGCACTGCGCGCCTTGGTAGGCAGTGCAGCGAGAATGGGAAGACGTCATATGATATCCTCCCAGAACGACAGTGTTCCTGCCAATTCGTCATTTTACTATAAAGTGGCCAGGAAGCAGTTAAACACTTTGTGAGGTGGGGAGGGGTGGAGAATAGGCCCTCCCAAAATAAAGTATTACAATTTTTCTTTGAGAAACACGATCCACTGTATGCACTAGAGACAGGGAAGTATCTTAACTGCTTCCCATCTGGCAATAGTACATTAACAGCTGGATGGGAGCAGCACCAAAGCAGGTGGTGGCACCCGTTGTGTCAGGAACGTACTGGTCACGATACTGCAGTGACCCCGAGACACACAAGAGTGCGCAAGGCATGGACTGACTGGTACCCATCCAACTGTGAATAGACGTGCGCCAATGCGTGTGAAGAAGAGTGCACACACACACACACAGATGTGCGCATATGTGCGGTAGCCATTGCATTGGCACTCAGTGGTTTATATAAGTGTAGTAGCTGCACTAGTCCTTTGCTGTTTGATCTGCAGCTGTTCCTGTATCTGATCCTTTTGATTCCTATGTTTAAACCCAGCTTGCCTCTGACTTTGCTTGATTGCTACCTAACTTGGCCTTGACTTGTTCTGGACTTTGCTCTGCCTGATCCTGTGTTGCCAACTCCTGCCTGTACCCTGGCGACTCTTTGCCTGCTGTCTGTGCCTGCATCTGCACGTTTGTTACCAACCTGGCTGGTCCAATTAAGCATCCAGTCGTCACTGCTGCTGCTGCTTTCTACCAAACAGGGATCCGCTGTTTGCTGTCTTCAGTTCCAGCTTACCATGTAGCTCTGCTGACAAACTGACCACTTTTCTCATCACTCAGCATAGAGATCACATGGGCATCTGTACCTCACCACACTCCTAAGACCACTGTCGCAACATTAGTGGTTCTTGAGTCGGGGCTGTACAAGAAGCCCCCTCTGCACGTCAGACTCAGCCACGAGGTACGTGACACGTGACGGGCTACGCTGGATAGCCCAAGGCGAAGCAACTGCAGGGACAGGCCTGAATGGATGTCGAGGCCTGGTGATTCAAGGGTGAATCGGTGCCGTCTCATCTAAGTAGTGGCCCAGCAACTGGGGAAGCATCCAGGGGAGGACTCTTTAGAAGAAGACTATGCACAAGGCTGGCTTCTCTGAAGGAGCCTGGAGGCTCAGTTGAAGGACACTTAATGAATCCACACCCATACGGTATCACCGGACCGGCTGAAAGATACTGATACCGTATGATAGCGCTATAAGTTTGTTTATGTCCCTCAGTTACGCTCAAGTCTGTGGCAGAGACTTTACTTTATTTAACACCCTACCGGCTGCTAGGCCTAGTGAGAGGAGGTCTATCCGGGGGTTGTGAAAATCCAGCTGTGAAACAGTTATTCTCTGGATTCCTTCTATAAAGACTTTCCATTTTTGACAGTCCAAAGTACCTGAACTTCCTCCTAACCCTCTATGCTAAACTGAAAGATCTTGTTTTCTGTTTCAAATAAATAACCCAAAAGGAGATCCAGTGTCAATTTCTACATTTCTTTGGGCCATCTACCACGGGAAACCCTAGACGAGGTCAAGAAGGTAACGGTAAGCCCAACAAAACCAGCAGCTCCTTCGGGGGTCAGTGCTACAGACAAATGATATTTCGCTGCCAATTTATCAAATGATTGCAAAACATCCTTATCATAAAGTTGGTTAAAAAAACAGAATACCTGCCTTTTTCCACAAATCAAAACTTTTAAGTTTTGCCCCTTCAGGTAGTTGTGGATTATTCCATATGGGCATATATTGTGTTTAACCCTCATAATGAGTTTCTTGTTGAACAGTGGTCCAAATCCTATGTACCAAATAAAATGTAAGATATCTACGTTTGTTATAAAAATGGTAAGAAACTATTGACTGCACTAGTGAATCTATCAGCAACTGGGAAAGTGTATTTGTTGTATGGGATCCTCACAATCTATAGTATTCAATCAATTTAATTGCTGAAGTTGGGATGCCAGCTAATAAAGCCTGGCATTAGGGACAGTCAAACAGTCAACCTCCTCCTTTGCAGATGCAAAGTTTCCAAACTGATCCGAGGATGTTTATATCTCCATATAACATCTCTAAACAGGGGATCTATTTGTTTAAAGAATTTCCGTGGTAACCATATGGGACAGTTATGCAACAAATATATACTTAATATATTGTCATATTGTCCTTGATCATCGCCACATCAGTTAACGTGTCTCTGATCACCACCACACCAGTCATATTGTCTCTGATCACCGCCATACCAGTTACACCAGTCCCAGCGTCTGTA
This sequence comes from Lithobates pipiens, assembly GCF_037356315.1. Lineage (NCBI taxonomy): Eukaryota > Metazoa > Chordata > Amphibia > Anura > Ranidae > Lithobates > Lithobates pipiens. The sequence goes on from NW_027507758.1 coordinate 482,038,808, forward strand.
ATCACCACCACACCAGTTACAGTGTTGCTTCTGCTTGCTGATTCTACCAATCCTGTACTGTTTATGGACCACATTTCTGCCTGCTGTCTGGACTGATTATTTGTCTGCTTGCTGACCATGTCTCTGCCTGCACATGAACTGACCCATCTGCACATCCCACTGGCTATATTCCTGTGAGACACTAGTCCCAACCATCCCCTGTGGTCAACTGCACACCTGGAACCACAGAAACTATTTTGCCCTTTCTTCAGTCACCTGCACTTCCTGGCTAGTGAACATGGCATTCCTGGGGGCAGCCACATACCACTAGGCTAGGCTTGCTGGGCTTATAGGAATTAGGACTGCTATAGGTGACGCTACACTAAGCTATATATCCTGATCACTCATACAGAGCCAACCTTTACAGTACATTGTATCTTGTGTATCACACAAATGAAAGCCAATGTCTGGTACATAATCAATCCAGACACTGAAAAAGTCTCAAATGTATGACATCATAACAGGAGGAGTGGAATGTGTTTTGGGGTGTAATTCTAAGTATGCCGATGCCGTGTGTGAGAATTATCTTATTAAATTGCCAAATTTGAGTAAACAAATTTTCTTCTCATTTTCTTTCTGCATTTTCCAAAAACCTTTGGCAAAATATAAAGTCTTGAAAAGACTCACTCACCATGCCTCCTAAAAATACCTTGGGGTGTTTATTTTCCAAAATGGGGTAATTTTATGGGCTTTTCGACTGTCATGGTGCTCCAGGGCCTCCAAAAATTTGATAGGTAGTCAGGAAATTAGATGTGTAATTTATGCCACTAGAAAGTCTAAAGGTGCTCTTTGGATGTTGGGGTCCTCTGTGTAGCTAGGCTGTGAATCAAATCTCATGCATGTGGTATAGCCACACTCAGAGCAGTAGCCAATTGTGTTTTTTGTGGATTTCTAAGTATGCCTATGATGTGTGTTAGAAATATCCTATTAATTCACAACTTTGTGTAAAAAAACAAAATCTAATTTTCTTTCCTGCATTTTCCGAAAACTTTGGGGAAAAAATTACATTTTCAAAAGGCTATGTCTTTCAGAAAATACATTGGAGTGTTTGCTTTCTAAAATGGGGTCATTTTGTGGGTGTTTTCAATGTCCTGGGTCTCCAAAAATGTGATAGGCAGTCAGGAAATTAGATGCATACTTTATGCCTTTGGAACACCTGAAGGTGCTCCTTGGATTTTGGGCCCCTCTATGTATCTAGGTTGTGAAAAAATCTCACACATACTTAGGAGGCATAGCAGTGTTTTGGGCTGTAATTGTAAATATGCTTATGCTGTGTGTGAGAAATAACTTGTTAAAATAGCAACTTTGTGAAAAAAAAAAAAGATTAAATTTCGACATTTTTCCAAAAATTGTGACAAAAACAAATACAACTTCAAATAACTCTCCATGCCTCTTATTAAATACCTAGGACTGTCTACCTTCCAAAAAGGGGTTATTTGGGGGGTATTTGTCCTGTCCCGGCATTGTAGAGCCTCAAGAAATAACACAGTCAGTAAGTCAGAACTATTCAGATCAATTTTCAAATTTACTACATACAGGGCCTCCATCAGGGGGAACAGCCCATACACATGTAAGGGGCCCCAGCATCTAGACGGGCCCAGCCGACTGGCAGGGATATGAGAAAGCAGGGTCGGTGCAGAGGAGCTCTGTGGATGCTCCAGAATGCGTGCGAGTTGGAAGGCTGCTGCTGTGTCATGAGCCGACAATTGGGCTCTTTGCTGCCACCTCTGGCCATTTCCTACATGTGCACCCCTCTGCATATGGAAACGAGCTGGGACAAGACCACTTTACAAGTAAGGCTGGCTGTGTGTGTGACTGTGTACATGCCTGTGTGTCTACAGTTCTCTGTGTGTACATGTCTCTGTATGTACATGTCCCTGTGTGTGTGTGTGTACACATGTCTCTGTATGTACATGTCCCTGTGTATGTGTATGTCCCTGTGTATGTGTGCACGTCCCTGTGTATGTGTATGTCCCTGTGTATGTGTGCACGTCCCTGTGTGTGTGTACATGTCTCTGTATGTACATGTCCCTGTGTATGTGTACATGTCTCTGTATGTACATGTCCCTGTGTATGTGTACATGTCTCTGTATGTACATGTCCCTGTGTATGTGTACATGTCTCTGTATGTACATGTCCCTGTGTGTGTTTACATGTCTCTGTGTATGTGTGTACAGTGTGTGTACATGCTTGTCATATACGCACACACATGTGAGTGGTGCTAGGAGCGTACTGGTGTGAAGGGGGGCTGAGAGCGTACTGGTGTGAAGGGGGGCTGAGAGCGTACTGGTGTGAAGGGGGGCTGAGAGCGTACTGGTGTGAAGGGGGGCTGAGAGCGTACTGGTGTGAAGGGGGGCTGAGAGCGTACTGGTGTGAAGGGGGGCTGAGAGCGTACTGGTGTGAAGGGGGGCTGAGAGCGTACTGGTGTGAAGGGGGGCTGAGAGCGTACTGGTGTGAAGGGGGGCTGAGAGCGTACAGGTGTGAGGGGGGCTCAGAGCGTACAGGTGTGAGGGGGGCTCAGAGCGTACAGGTGTGAGGGGGGCTCAGAGCGTACAGGTGTGAGGGGGGCTCAAAGCATACAAGTGTGAGGGGGGGCTCAAAGCGTACAGGCGTGAGGGGGGCTCAAAGCGTACAGGCGTGAGGGGGGCTCAAAGCATACAGGCGTGAGGGGGGCTCAAAGCATACAGGCGTGAGGGGGGCTCAAAGCGTACAGGCGTGAGGGGGGCTCAAAGCGCACAGGCGTGAGGGGGGCTCAAAGCGCACAGGCGTGAGGGGGGCTCAAAGCGCACAGGCGTGAGGGGGGCTCAAAGCGCACAGGCGTGAGGGGGGCTCAAAGCGCACAGGCGTTTCTGACACTCGCATTGGAGATTCCATTTATTTGAATGACCTCAACAATGGCAACACGCATTGCGGGAAGCATGTCACCCAAAACTATCTTCAAATGAATGGCATCTCAACTGTGAGTCCCGCGATTTTCATTCATTTTTTTGGAAATGTGTGTAAAATTATGAATGTGGACAAAGTGGTTCTGTGTTTGCAGATGACTTCAAGGTATGTTTTGGAATAAAGCCCTTATTCATTTTTCAGCAGACCTGATTGCATAGTTCGATTATGTGGTAAATGAGGTATAATGCTGATAAATATAAAAGGTATGCATGTGAGAGGAGAGAGAAAGATACATAAATGATGGTCAATGTAGTGAACTTAGTCCAGTTAATCACTTTAAGGTTATTACAAAGGAGGGCACTCTTTCAACCGAAGAAAACAAGGATTTTACATTTGCATACAGAAAGACTTCTTCTCAGAAAGAGCTGTGAAAATGTGAAATGGTACAGGCTGACTTTGCCGAATTGACGGGCCAATGCACAGGTCTATGTATATAAAATATTGGATGAAAACCTTCTTTCCTCAGCTAGAACACTGGCCGTGGATTTTCCAGCATGTCAATGACCCAAAACATACCGCCAAGGCAACAAAGGAGTGGCTCAACAAGAAGCACATTAAGATTGTGGAGTGGCCTAGCCAGTTCCCAGACCTTAAGTGTATAGAAAATTTATGGAGTGAGCTAAAACTTCAATGTGCCAAGCAACAGCCAAAAAACCTTAGGGATTTAGTGAAGATCTGGAAAGAAGACTGGAACAAATTCCCTACTGAGAGGTGTGCAAACCTGGTCACCAACTACAAGAAATGTCATGTGCTTGCCAACAAGGGTTTCTCCACCAAGTACTAAGTCATGTTTTGCTTGGGGAATATATATTATATATATATATATATATATATATATATATATATATATATATATATATATATATATATATATATGGTTTGGGGGGGGGGGGATTGTTGCTCCACAGGACTGAGTGCAAAGCCATTACATGCCACACCCCCCGAATATCGCTCTCTCTTCTCCCTAGTCCTATGCTATCAACTGGGCAAGACATGAAGCTTGCTCCATTGCAGTTAGAAAAAAGATCACTATCCCCCACCCTATTTGTTGTGCAATATTTACAAAGTCATAATGTTGAAATTAAAAGACTTCTTACATAAAAGAATTACAAAGAAAGGCACATAAAATAAATAAAAAGACCAACAGGGAACAAGGATGCTGCCCCTAGCAGGTGCTTAAAGACAGTTTCGGACTAAGAAAATTCTTGATATATATATTCCTGATATACAGGTCATCCGAAAAGTAGTCACAGTGCTCCACTTTTTCCACATTTCATTATGTTACAACCTTGGATTAAATTCATTATTTTCCTCAAAATTCTACAAACAATACCCCATAATGACAATGTGAAAGAAGTTTGTTTGAAATCTTTGCAAATTTATTAAAACAAAAAAATGAAAAAGTCCCATGTACATAAGTATTCACAGCCTTTGCCCAATACTTTGTTGAAGCAACTTTGGCACCAATTACAGCCTCAAGACCTTTTGAGTATGATGCTACAAGCTTGGCACACCTATTTTTGGGCACTTTCTCCTATTCTTCTTTGCAGGACCTCTCAAGCTCCATCAGGCTGTATGGGGAGCTTTGGTGCACAGATATTTTCAGATCTTTTCAGAGATGTTCAATCGGGTTCAAGTCTGGGCTCTGGCTGGGCCACTCAAGGTCATTCACAGTTGTTCTGTAGCCACTCCTTTGTTATCTTGGCTGTGTGCTTAGGGTCGTTGTCCTGTTGGAAGATGAACCTTCGCCCCAGTCTGAGGTCCAGAGTGCTCTGGAGCAGGTTTTTATCAAGGATATCTCTGTACATTGCTGCATTCATCTTTCCCTCGATCCTGACTAGTCTCTCAGTTCCTGCCGCTGAAAAATATCCCCAAAGCATGATGCTGCCAGTACCATGTTTCACTGTAGGCCTGGTATTGGCCAGGTGATGAGCGCTGCCTGGTTTTCTCCAGATATGACACTTGCCATTCAGGCAAAAAGAGTTCCATCTTTGTTATGTCAGAACAGAGAATTTTGTTTCTCATGGTCTGAGCGACCTTCTGGTGCCTTTTGGCAAACTCCAGATGGGCTGTCATGTACCTTTTACTGAGGAGTGGCTTCCGTCTGGCCACTCACGCCTGATTGGTAAAGTGCTGCAGAGATGGTTGTTCTTCTGGAAGGCTCTCCTCTCTCCACAGAGAAATGCTGGAGCTCTGACAGAGTGACCATCGGGTTCTTGGTCATCTCCCTGACTGATTCCCCAATCACTCAGTTTGGCTGGGCAACCCACTCTAGGAAGAGTCCTGGTAGTTTCAAATGCCTTACATTTATGGATGATGGAGGCCCCTGCGCTCTTAGACCCCTTTCACACCAGGGCGTTTTGCAGGCGCTATAGCGTTAGAAATAGCGCCTGCAAAACGCCCTAAAGAAGCTGCACCATTGTGTGTAGTGTGAAAGCCCCGAGGGCTTTCACACTAAAGCGGTGCGCTGGCAGGACGTCAGAAAAAAGTCCTGCCAGCAGCTTCTTTGGAGCGGTGAAGGAGCCGTGTGTTTACCACTGCTCTGCTGCTGCTGCCCATTGAAATCAATGTGGCAGCGCTGTAATGCCGCCGGCAAAACGCCGCTATTGCAGCATATTTTCTGGCGGTTTTAACCCTTACGCGGCCGCTAGCGGGGGGTAAAAGCGCCCCGCTAGCGGCCGAAATGCGCCGCAAATCCGCCGCAAGTCCGGCGGTAAAACGCCGCTAAAAATTACGGCGTTTTACCGCCGACGCAAGGTGCGGTGTGGTGTGAAAGGGGTCTTAGGGGCCTTCAATGCTGCAGAAATTTTTGTTGTACCCTTCCACAAATCTGTGCCTGGAAAACAAGGAGGTCTTGGAGGTCTACAGACAATTCCTTGGACTTCCTGGCTTGGTTTGTGGATCTGACATACACTGTTACCTGTGGGACCTCATATAGACAGGTGGGTGCCTTTCCAAATCATGTCTAATTAACTAAATTTACCAGCGGTGGACTCCTGAGCTCAATTGTGAGTGTTATGGCAAAGGCTGCGAATACTTATGTACATGTGATTTTTTTTTCTTTTTAATAAATTTGCAAAGATTTCAAACAAACTTCTGTCACGTTGCCATTATAGAGTGTTTGTAGAATTTTGGGGAAAATAATGAATTTAATAAATTTTGCAATAATTTTGGAATAAGGCTGTAGCATAACAACATTTGTAAAAAGTGAAGTGCTGTGAATACTTTCCGTATGCACTGTATATGAGTCCTCAAGAAATTTCACTTCCCAGTATCTACAAAAGTGTCTTGGTTGGACAGACCTTTTAATTTCAATAATGATACAATGGACACTACACACTTACTTGAGCTGCTGTAAGCAGGTAGGATGGTAAAGCTGGTGATGACAAGGAGAAGAATCCACCACATTGTACACGGGAAAGGATATCTCATATCTGTGGTACATGTATGATAAATAATAAATACAGAATAAATGGAAAGTCAAAAGTCAGCCAAATCCTGTTCTCGGACAGTGGACATAGCTGTTAATTTAGGGGAATTTTGTTTACACTGTAAATGTACAGTATAGTATTAGTAAAGATAATGATATGTTATCAGTGATTTTTGTAGTACTTCTCACACATGCTCTTGAATGAGGCGTCTGTGAAATGAGCATACGGTATTAAGTGTCTTCACCTAGGCGGCTGACGGGGCGGTAAAAAACAAGCAGCTGTGCCACAGTTCAACTGTCTCCAGGCTCTCGTCTAAATTCTAACAGCACACCACAATTCTTACAGCAAGAGGGGGCTATGATGCTTTGCACAGCCTGTCAAACTTGCCCATTGTCAGTGGACAGGGGTCAATGGGAGCAAACTGAATCTGCGTTTACTGCTCCCCCAACTTCCCACATAAATTCTAACATCACTGCCTGAGTGGGCTGAACATGCCCATGATGCTTTGCACTGACTGTCAAACTTTGGGAAATGGGTAAATGGGAGTGCACCAAGTCTGCAGGCTTGGCTCGCAGTCATGTATTTTTTTTTTTTGTAAAAAACAGGCATTCAAGAGGCATCAGTATAGTTTCCAGCCACTGCTATACTTCCCTCTGAAAAGCAATCCCCCATAGGCTACTTTTAAGGGGTGGTAGGCATTGCCACCCAAAAAAAAGCCTTAAAAAAGTTTTCAGTAGTCTCCCCATCATCCTGATACAGTGATTGGGTGCTTTTCCTGCTCATGCTGCAAGATCGCCCAGTTTACAACACATAGCAGAGTTTTCTTTTGAGCATAATTAATACCGATTGTAGCAGGCTTCTTTTGCTAGCTCCAACATCTCATACAAACACTGAAACATGATGAGGGATGGCAGAAAAAAAAGATCAAGTGTTCAAGTCTGCCCCCTTTTTTTTTTCCACTTTAACCTTTTTGTCTAAGCATAGATTTATGTTTGTTCCACACACACACATTAAAAATTCACTTCCTGTTGACTGACTCGTTACTTCTGTTGGAAATCTGTTCTAAGCATCAACTACTACAAAATTTAGCTTTATAAGGTTAGTTTTGAACAACTCCTCTGTTTTTGATCTAAGCCCTTGTACACATGGTCGGAAATTCCGACCACAAAATACGTCGGATTTTGTCCGAAACTGGTGTTGCATACACGCGGTCGGACAAAGTTGTCGGAAAATCTGATCGTTCGGAACAGGATGACATTGGTTCGGAACGGGATGACGTTCGTTCGTTCCGACAGGACTATGTTCAGCCTAGTAGCCAATAGCTTTGCTCTCATACCTTGAGCTAAGCATGCGTGGCACTTTGTCCAATCGAAATTCTCTACAAACGATTAGAAAAAGTCCGATCGGATCCAGCTCTCATATTTTTTCAGTCGGACTTACCAACGGAAAAAGTCAGATAGAGCCCACTCACGATTGGATTTTAAGACAATATAATCTGATCGGACCGTTTCCGTCTGAATTTCCGACCGCGTGTACAAGGGCTTAGTCTCATTTTAAAAATACTGCACTGTAAATGCCATACATAGCTTGAATTTGGGCTTATTCAGCAACCCCCAGTTTTGGCAAAAGTCAACTATTTGGGTTTGCGAGATACAGTCTTGATTGCATTATATAAATCGCACAAAACACCACAAATAACTTACAAATCACTGCTGTATGGATCCCTTGGATCGGTCTAGTGTCGTCAGCTGGATTCCTTGTGTCTAACAAGCTTTTAGACACTGTGGACTCCAATTTTAGCCATAAGCGTTAGATCACATTCTGGTTAATCCATAACCTCAAATATTGATTCTGTGTCCTGTCCTTCTCTGTGCAAACAAAAGAGAGTCTCTAAAATACTGCAGCCCTACGTGGGATGGGACGAGGACAAGTGTATAAAAACACAAAATAAAATCTCTGCTCGTCTGAACATTATACAATAAAATATAATACACACTTGATACCTACTAATCATTACCCAAGTCTTGGGACAGGCCAGAATATTATTTATTGCTTATATCAATATTATAGTCTTTCTATTCTAGTGTAAAATTCCTGAGTGGCTGATTAGAAATAAATAAAGAACAATTTGCAGCCATATTTATTTTTTGTACTCCTTTATATATGGGTAACATATAGCATAGTATAAAGGAGACTTTCCCTTGAAAAAGCTGCTTGTACCCACAAAATGTTGCAATATTTGGATTCTTGGATGATATAGACTGGTGGTAGTAGCAGAGACAATTTAAACGGAATTGCATTATTTGGATGGTGGCAGTTCAGATCCATGGACAAAGGAACAGAAGGCACATATTGAATGCTACATATGACTGTTGGCAGTGCCAGGACAAGGTCATCTAGAGCCCAGGGTGAACATGCGAACTGAATCGCCTCTAGGCGCTGAATCTGCCCTCCTGCTAAAAATTCCCCCTCTCAGTACAAATCTTTGCCCAAATCTTTCAGCAAAATCTCCTCCAAATCAACACATCTCAAATGCCCCTCAAAAGTTCATCCCTCCTAGCACAAATCCTCTACTCTTAAAAATTCCCCTCCTTGTACACATGTTCTTTCCCAGCCAAGGCACAAAATTCCCCCTCCTAGCACAAATCTTCTTCTGCCCATCCTCCCGACACAAATCCCCCTATATCACCACTTTTGGCACCCCCCCTCAAATTTCTCCTCATAGAACAATACTTGCCTCTTGTTCCCCCTCAAATTTCCCCGTCCAACACAAATACAACCTCCCACCCCTACATGATACCACAGTGAGCAGGGCAGCCACCCCTCTGGCCCACCCCTTGTTCTGGCCCTGACTGTTGGTCACACTGAGCTAAACTGTTACTTAGGCAGGGTTCACACTTCTGCGCTCTGCGAGATTGCATGTGATTTACACTGCAGCGCAAATCACATGTGATGTCCATGTGATGCGATTTCAGCCATACAGATAATATGGCTGATATTGCATTCGGACCAAACTTACACAGGAACTGGTACTGACATCACGAGCTTCTGGGTTCCGGTCCAAAAGATCTTTTCTGTCTGCTTGGTCCTGGCCCTCCTGACCAGCCCCCATGGCCCTCATGGCCTGGGGTGCGGATTCATCCAATTCTGAGTCTCAGCGCTGAATAGCACGAGGCAAAGTAACTGAGAGGAGGATTTAAAGGTGGTCCGGTGCCGTCACACCTGAGGAGAGGCCCAGCAACTGGAGAAGCACCCAGGGGAGGACTCTTTGGGAGGAGGCCATGCACAAGGCTGGGTCCTCCGAAGGAGCCTGGAGGCTCAGTTGAAGGACACTAAATGGATCTACACTCATACGGTATCGCCGGACCGGCTGTGAGATACTGGTACCGTATGATGGCTCTTTAAATTACCCTCAGTTACATCCAATTCTGTGGCAGAGACTTTGTTCAAGTGTTCTACATTCAAGTCTATGGCAGAAACGTGTACAAGTGTTCTACATCCAAGTCTGTGGCAGAGACTTTGCTCTACTTAAACACTCTATTGGCTGCTAGGCCTAGTGAGAGGAGGTCTATCCGGTAGCTGTGAGAATCCAGTTATGAAACGGTAATTCTCTGGATTTCTATAGTGAGAGACTTCCTATTTTCTTGCAGTTCCAAAAGCACCTTTTGAACTTTCCTTCCTAAACCCTCTACCCTCCATTGAGAAACTGTGTTATCTTTTCAATATATATCCCAAAAAGAGGATCCAGTGTCAGTTTCTACAATTCTTTGGACCATCTACCACGGGAAACCCCTAGACGCAGACGAGGTCAAGAAGGTAACGGTAAGCCCATTAAAACCAGCAGCTCCTTCGGGGTCAGTGCTACAAAATATTTTAAATAAACTCTGTTAAACTGATTTGTATCTAAATGTATATTGACTCTGTGCATGGAAGAAATGTTAGCCCTTAATAATGAAACCTTCGACAAATTTAAGATCCTTTGGCTCATCTGGATCGATTACTCTGCTTTGGACTCCCTGAAAATATTGTTGACGCCCCAGGGTCAACCAGGACACACATCCTGATTACATCATACAGGTTTGTCGCACCGGGATCTATCCCTGTCCTTTCTTTCCTCTATTGTTCTTTTCCCTCTTTTCTTCCCATAGCTATATTCTTTCACCCCACAGTCAGATGTTGTACCCTCCAACTTTATTAGTCTTCGCTGTTCCTTGTATAGTTTACCACGGTCTGCTCTCGGTAAGCGACGGTGTGTTAGTGCTTTCGTAAGAACTGATTCCTATTATGTACTGAAAACGTGACTTGCATGGTGTTACCCTATGGTATTGACATCTGAACGTTACTTATGTCACCTTATTCTGTTAAGAACAATAAAAATATATTTGACTCCAAATTTGTATTGACTCTATGTTTGAAAACAATGAAATAAATGCAATGGCAACGGGAACGTCCTGCTATTTAGCCATGTGAAATGGTCCTATTCTGTTTTGTAGAAACATAATAGTGTTTAAAGCTGAACTCCAGCTTCAACTTCAATCAACAGTTGTACTGGCTCCTCTTCTGTATTAAAATAGATTTTTCTGATTTCACTGCACACTGTGAGCTTTTGACACATGCATTTGAAGTTGCAGCAAGTCTGATACAGCCTGCCTCATTTCTGGGTTGGAGGATGTCCAGCATCACCTAGCCATTTCCTTCCCAGGTTGTAACTAGACCACCCTTTTCATTCATTGGATTTCAGTTCTTAGGCCTGTCTCCCCTCTGTCTGTTATGAGACCCAAAAAACTGCAGATTCTGTGGGAAGATCTGTCTGGAGCTCGGTGGGTGGAGTCGTGATTTCAGTAGACTCCCCACCCACCTTTACACTTCCCTTGTCAACGTGCATTTTCTCCTGTGTATTTCTTACACTGAACTTCTGCTATGATCTCTAACATCCAGTCAAAACCCAAAAAAGTCACTACATGACTTTAGCATGCCCAATCATGCTGAGGTGTGGAGCAGCCAATCATGGGAGAGCTGGAGAAGAGAGGAGGAGAGGATCTGAAGTACACAGAATGCCTCTCTCAGACTTGTGCATGAGATAAGGAAATCCCCTGTCACTCACAGCAAGGAGGAGACATGGGCTCCTATTTCTCTGTGTCAGTTTTTATCTCACTGAACAAAGATAGGATTGCTCAGACCTGGATTAACTCTTTGAGGCATGACTAGGCACAGGTGACATGAAATCCTACACTGTACAAGATGCAAGCCTTAATGAAAATTTTTTTTTCTGGTTTACATCCACTTTAACACCCACACATGCACAGAAGGTGAACCATCCTTGCACATTGCCTTCCTAGCACGGAGCCTAACTGAGCTGTGCTTGTGCAGCGCAGTGTAGATTTTTAAGAAGGCTGTGTAGATAGATACTGTAGATTTATTCTATTACAGAAGACACATTGCATACATCTCTTCTGCAATACAGAACCTGTCTGCTCACAACTTCAGCGTTATGGTACAATGAGAAGAAGAAATATAGCTAGGATGCATCAGGATTCCAACAACATGTGGGTCAGTATTGCTGAGCAGACAGGAGAGACCAGGGGTTGGAAAGTCAGCCTATGCCTGAGGATTTCAGAGTTGTGTCATCTGTCCCTAGCAGATAAACTGATATTAACGGATGAAAATACATTTAAAAGTAAAAAGGCTGAAACATAAAAATACATTTAACTGCAATATGCATCTACATTCCTTCATGTGTGAAGAAAGCCTACATATGGGGACTTAATTTTTTGATCATAGACCAGAGGGGGCTGTTGCAATATTTTCACCTTACAGCTGGAATTTACGAAAGTCCAAAGCAACCACTGATAACATTATTTGAACACCACATCCGGAATGCCATTTGCACACCATACAATTTACACACAGAGCCTGAGAAAACAGCATTCATATTAACACAAGCTACAACAATACAACAACTCCACAGTCATCTGAAATGGTCAAGGATATGATTACAGTCATTACGTACAAGTCATTACCTACATCTTAAAGTTAACCTGTCAGAGAAATATTGGGGCAGCCACTGCAGACTTCCTCCATAAAATGCTAGTTACTTGGCTGTTGTTGACCCTCTGGCTCCAGAACTTTATAAAAACACTGACTGAGAAGAGGTGTGCAGATCAGGAAAGCCAGATAAAAGTTTGCAGTATTTACTTTGTGTCAGTGATTCAAAATTTTAAAGGACAGCATAAAAACCAGGTAACTAGCATTTCTACAAGGTGACCTCGGCAATGGTGGCTTACATGCTAATCTTGTGACCACTTTGTTTAAGTCACATACAGTAGGTAAAGCAGAGGTTAAGCATTTGCACTGGGAAATGTTGCTGGTTTCTACCATTATTGGTGTGTTGTTGCCACCTTGTGGTTGAACACTGAAACTATCCTTTTCCAATCCATAATAATCATAATGCTGGAAATCGGAGTTTATAATAATAAATCTGAAGCTGGCATGTTTGTAAACAAAAAAGAAAAAAACAAAACAAAAACATGTTATATTTGTTAGTGTATAATATATATATATATATATATATATACATACACACACATACATACATACATACACACACACACAGTATCTCCCAAAAGTGAGTACACCCCTAACATTTTTGTAAACGTTTTATTATATTTATTCATGTGACAACACTGAAGAAATGACACTTTGCTACAATGTAAAGTAGTGAGTGTAGAGCTTGTATAACAGAGTAAATTTTCTGTTCCATGAAAATAACTCAACACCCTAGCCAATACTGTCTGAACCGCTGGCAACAAAAGTGAGTAAACCCCTAAGTAAAAATGTCCAAATTGGGCCCAATTAGCCATTTTCCCTCCCCGGTGTCATATGACTCGTTAGTGTTACAAGGTCTCAGGTGTGAATGGGGAGCAGGTGTGTTATGCCATTATAGTTCTCACTCTCTCATACTGGTCACTGGAAGTTCAACATGGCACCTCATAGCAAAGAACTCTGAGGATCTGAAAAAAAAGAATTGTTGCTCTTCATGAAGATGGCCTAGGCCAGTGATGGCGAACCTTGGCACCCCAGATGTTTTAGAACTACATTTCCCATGATGCTCATGCACTCTGCAGTGTAGCTGAGCATCATGGGAAATGTAGTTCCAAAACATCTGGGGTGCCAAGGTTCGCCATCACTGGCCTAGGCTATAAGAAGATTGGCAAGACCCTGAAACTGAGCTGCAGCACAGTGGTCAAGACCATACAGCGGGTTAACAGGACAGGTTTTTTTTTCTATTGAAAAAAAGCCTATGGCGTGCAAAACACACCCCAAAAAACGTCCACCCGGTGCCAAAAAAAAGTGCACACACAGAGTGAAACACAAAACCGTGCCATGGGTGTCTGCTGTCCTCCACTAGGAAGGACCTTACCCTGACCCCCCGGGGTGTTAGGCTCCAGACGGGGACTGAGGTACCAAATTCATGGCCCATCCAGCCGAAGCCAGACAGCCGCCTTTCTCCGGAAGGTCTGCCGAAACAGACCCACCCAGGTACTAGGGTAGGGGCTCCCCCGAAGGGAGACCCCCCAAAGAGAGGGTGAACCAAGCCAGAAGGCCTATGTCCACCCTCCCACAAGACTTTCAGGATAGGTCCGAGGACCGACACCCTACTCGCCACACATGGAGTGACAAACATAAAACGTGACACACAACACACAAAATAAAATAAATAAAAAGTGGGGAAGGGATAGTGGAGAAGGAGAGTGAAAAAGGTGGCCATTGTGTAAACACAATGACCAGGCGCTCCGGCCAGGAATCAAAAATTCCTCTGGTCCTAGCCAAAAGGCCTGGCCCTAGAGGCAGGTGTGAAAAAGTGTGTATACATTGAAGTGTCCGTGGTGCCAAACTTCAAAGTGAATGTAAGGCACCCCTGAACTGCCACTTCAGGGGCACATCACCATAGGCTTTTCCAAAGAAGCATCCCCGACCCCCCCAACCCAGACCACAGCAGCCCCCACCCCAGCCAGAAAGGCATGGAGATCCAGGAGCTTAGTGAGACCTTTTGCCATCAGGCCTCACTCCCATCACTCCTAATTACATTTGGGAAGTACAGGCCGCCCCCCTATTGGAAACAGGGGAAAAAAACATTCCCTCCCGAAAAACTGACCGGAGCTAAAGCTGCCACAATCCAAGCCAGAAGGCCAGGGTCCCCTCCCCTGGCGCTGACCAGTGGTTCTCCATCCCCATCAGAAGGCTTCCCTTTCGGCTACGAACCGCTCCGGGTCACCTTTACACCAGCAGGTTTTGCATAGCAACCGCCACCCCTGCTCCACCTCGCCGTAGAACAGGGACAGAAGCAAGCGCCACCTCCTGGTAACTGAGAAGAACAGATACTACACTTGATCTTAGCCAAAAGGCCAGGTCGCCCCCTTGCACACCTGGGAAACGGATGCTTGATGTCAGAAAGCCCAAGAGGCACCAATTGCCCTGGTAGAATGCACCGTGACAGGAAAGGGAGGCACCCGTCCCCTTATGGCATGAGCCTGAGCTACAATCTGTCTGATCCGAGAGATGGTGGCCGATGAGACCGCTAGTCCCTACTTCGGACCAGCCACCGATAAAAACAGCGAGTCCGACCTCCGAAAAGGAGCCGTAGCAGACATACACCTGCAGAGCCCGGACCACGTCCAAGGAATGCAAAGCGACCTCTTTGGGGTGTGACAGCTGAGGACATAAGGACAGAAGCACAATGTCCTCATTTAGATGAAAGGCCGAAACAACCTTTGGAAGAAACGAAGGCTGCGGAAGCAGCACCGCCTTATCCTTGTGGAGGATCAAGTAGGGAGACTTGCAAGACAAGGCAGCAAACTCAGAAACCCTCCTGGCAGATGTAATGGCCACTATAAAGACTACTTTCTGAGAGAGTGTCAATAAGGGAATCTCCCTAATGTTTTCAAACTGCGGTTTCTGAAGCACTCAGAGCACCAGATTCAAATCCCAGAGGTAGCGGTGGTCGAACCGGAGGGACCATATGTCGAACCCCCTGAACAAACAAACATACTCACCAATGAATGAGTCGCCAAGGGACGCTGAAAAAGGACAGCCAAAGCTGATATCTGCCCCTTAATGGTGCTTAATGCAAGTTTCTGATCCACACCTCGCTGCAAAAACAGCAGGATCCTGGAAACTGAAGATGGGGTGGACGCCACCCCATCTCCTCACACATGGAGATGTAGGCCTTCCTTGCGACAGAAGGTCCTCTCGCATCGGCAGTCACCAAGGAACATCTGCCACCATTCATACTAAGTTGGCGTACCAAGGACGTCGAGGCCAATCTGGGGCAATTAGAATTACCGGAATCCCCTCGGCCACCACTATGAGAAGCAGACGCGTTAGAAGTTGGAGGTGGGAAAAACATAAATCAGACGATAACGCCCCCAGGGAGCCACCGTGTCTGCCGCGTCCACCCAGGGATCCTTTGACCTGGCCACAAACCTCTGTACCTTCCGATTGAGCTGAGAAGCCATTCCCCTTGGTCCAGCATCTGACCACTTCGGTAGTCCGCTTGCCAGTTTTCAATGCCTGGAATGTACACGGCCGACAGAGCCGGCACGCTGTGCCCACCGCAGGATGTGAGCGACCTCCAGTGCTGCAGTCAGGCTCCTCGTTTCTCCTTGATGGTTGACATATGCCACCGCTGTGGCATTGTCCGACTGGATCCTGACCGGATGCCTCTGCAGCCTCTGTCACTATGTGGAGAGACACCGCCCGATGGCCCGAAGTTATCGGCAGGCAGGATTCTTCCTGGGTCCACCGACCCCGGGCTGACTGTATGCCCCAAACTCCCCCCTAACCGGTCAGGCTGGAGTTTGTCATGATCACCGTCCAATGAAGAGGAAGGAGTGACTTCCCGGACCAAAGAGCTGCCAACCTCAGCCACCAGAGCAGGGAGTCCCTGACTAGCTGGGTCACTCGAATTTGACAATCCAGGTACAACAGAGATTTGTCCCATCTCGACAGGATCAGCTTTTTCTAGACTCGAATGTGGAATTGAGCATATGGTACTGCCTCGAAAGTGGCTACCATGAGACCCAGAACTCGCATGCAAAAACGCAGCAACGACCACCTGCGGGACACCAACAACTTCACTGCAGCTTGAAGAGTCTGCAGCTTATCCAAGGCTTTGAGTCGGCACAAACACTAACTTCTGGAGGTTCAGTACCCAACTAAACTCCCGAAGAGTTTGCATGGCGATTGCCACATCCTCCCTTAATTGAGGCGGAAGCTGCCCTCAGAAGGAGTTCGTCTAGGTAACCCACTATTGCGATACCTCGCTGCCTTAGCAAAGCCAAAATTGTGGCTAGCACCTTGGTGAAGACACTCGGTGCCGATGCCAGGCCAAAAGGGAGCTACAAATTGGTAGTGCTCGCCCCTGACCGCAAATCGCAGAACCTTCTGATGCTTGATGCACAAGTATGCACCCTTGATGTCCAGGGATGCCAGAAAATACCCCCCGATGGAGTGCAGTGACCACTAAGCGAACTGATTCTATCCTGAACCTTTGTACTTTCACAAAACTGTTGAGGGCCTTGAGGTCCAGGACTGGACGGCCCCCTTCCTTCTTTGGGAATACAAACAGATTGGAGTAGAATCCCTTAAACCTTTCCGGCGTCGGTATAGGTACTATCACCCCACGCAGCAGCAGGTCCTCCCGAGGAACCGGAGGGGGGAAAAAATAAAAATAAATCTGTTTGACAGACAAGAAAGAAACTATCTTGTTCCCTGAGCAAACCAGTTCGCAGACCCACTGGTCGGAAGGTAGGGAGGTCCACTGGGCTGCAAACTTCTGAAGAGGACCCCCCACCCAAGAGTCGGGCGGGGAAAACCTTCATGCAGTAACAGATTTGCTCACAGTAAGGGGGCTATTCTTACACTGACCACCAAAGTAAGGGGCATTGTTCCCACTGACCCCTAATGAATGGGTTTTACCAGGGGGTTCCTCGAGACCTGAAAATAATTTTAAGGGTTCCCCTGGGCTAATAAGGTTGAGAAAGGCTGCTCTAGAGAGCAAGGGGGCCGTATAAAGACAGACATACTTAAGGCCCTGCACCAACTGGTCCGCCCGCTTCACGCAGACTGGGGAAGCCTGTTGCTTCTCCAATTCACAGTGCAACAATTTAGCGCATTCAGTAAGCGTCTGCGACAGCAGAGCTGTGGCTAACACTGGCCACACTGCTGACCCCACCACGGTAAACATGGACCGGGCAAGCTCCTCAGCCCTTCTGTAGGCAGGGTCCTTGAAAGCAGGAGTCCTCTCCTACAGAATTGTGGTTACCTTATTAACCTGGATTCGGGGGTCAACAATCGGAGGGGGATGTCTATCTTTTCAGGAGACTCTCCTCAAAGGAGTAACGCACCACCATGCGTTTTGGGAATGAAAAGGCCCACTGCAGTTTTCACCACTTCTTGTAAATAAACTTATCAAAATAAGTTGGGTAAGGAAACCCCTTAGCCATGCGGGCCGGCATGTGGGACCCGAAAGGGACCAACACCTCTGTAGATGCCCCCGCCGTATTCTCCATTTTTAGGGTATCCTACGCCGCTGTAATAAGTGCTCCTACAAGCGCCTTTTCCTACGCTGACACGGAATCATCCTCACTGTTCGAATGGTCCTAGTCTGCATCCTCTAATACATCATAGCAGGGGCCGCCTGTCACAGCGGGGCACCTGCGTCTGAATGAGAGCTTTCCCCAGAAGACACTGGGGGAGGGGCATTTTTTACCCCCCCGCACTCTACTTCCACCCTGGCAACAAAGGCCTCCAAGACCGTCGACAGAGCATTCATAGGCACCGCAGGTGCAGGGGAACCAGTTGCAATAACAGGGATGTCTGGGGAAGAAGCACCAGCTTCTGACACCATGCTGACCCACACTCGCCTGTCACCACTTAGGGACCTAAGGCAAGTCACACAAAAAGTCCACCCTTCTAGCTGCCACAGACTGAGGGGCCCCCTGCAGGACTCACCACCCTGACCCAGGTACTGCGCTGTACTGCTGCTGTCCGCTCCCCTGTGTCATCCACGAGGTGTGTGTGGAAAGCGTGCTGTTCTAGAAGGAAATAAGCACCCAGCACTAGAGGCAAAACTACCTGAGGCTACTAGAAAATGGCAGCCGGCCGCCTCAGAAAAAACATCTGAGGGCGCCAAGATAATGGCCACCAAACTACTAGACAATGGCTGAAAGGCAAAAGCCAGTTGGGGCTACAAAAAAAAAAAAAAATGGCAGTGGCCCCAGGAAAATTGCAGCGGAGCACGCGGCGGCCTCCTCACATGTCTCACACAACACAAACACCCCACCCTGCCAGAAACCGGGAAGAGAACGAGCGGACCCCCAACACCCAGAGCATCCTCCTGCCAGGACCCAGAGCCCCCCCCAGAGGACCGCTGGGCCAGGTACATGCACCGCACCCCCATGTACCCAGTCAAACTGCGGCCCATAGCATGGGCAAGAGGGAAGGGACAGGGAGTGAAGAAGGAGAGTGAGAGACCCCCTAGTCAAACCTCCCAGGGAATGCCCAGCTGCTTCCATCCTGCAGAGACAGGTGGAACCATACTTACCCCTCCTGCAGGGACTGCTGGACGCATTCAACAGACAGACCCATCACCCGAGTAATACGGGGTGGCTGCCGGCCACGGCACACTGACACAGACAGCAGTAGACCGGTCATATTTGTGCCCCAGAGCATATAGCGCACCGGCCGCCCCGGTGGATTAGACAGGGCATGTCGAGGCTGACCCAGAGCAGAGCTGGGGAGAATACAAGGATCTATATTATCTAGCCTGTCAGCCAGCCCGGCTGTTGATTGTAGATCACAGGAATCAAAAATGCAGAAAAAAGAAAAAAAATTACCAGGACCAATGGTCCCACCAGAAGCCAGGTCCTTCTACACTAGGCAGAAAAAAAACAGAGCTGAGTGATGCAGTGTGAGGGGTTATAGCAAGTAGAACCGCCCCCTGTGTTTCCGGTTTTAACACTTTCTGCCTAGTCCTCTCCTAAAGGGGAGATATAACCCTAAGGTCAAGAAGAGCTGCTGTGCCCGTCAACGAACGATAGAGAAAACTCATTTTCAATCATGTATGCAGGGGCTGAATGTTCTCTTCTAGAGTCTGACGGTGGAGGACGTCACCACTGCCTAGAGGCAGCTGCCCCTGGCGCAGGGGAAGGATTACGTTTAAATAAAAAAGGACAAAGAAAAAAAAAAAAAAGAAGAGTACCTTTCCTGCTAGAAACCATTTGGATATATTTGACCAAATCTTCACCAATGAAAAGGGAAACTAGTCAGAAGCCTTTTTGCAAGGTGCTTCGGCTAACCAACTTTTTAACCACAGGGTCCTACGCATGTGTTTTAGCACAAGAGCAAGGCGGGATGCTTGGTGGATAGAGCCTTTTATGGCATCTATGGCAAAACATAGCGCCTTTGGTAGTTCGGCCCGTTATGCAGGAACCTCCCTAAGGGCCTCTTTGAACTGGTCCTTTAGGGACTGCCAGATGCCTTTTGCAGCGACTGCAGGCTGAGAAACGGTACCTGCCAGGAAAAAGAGGATTTTAAACAAAAATTCCAACTTATCTGTTGGATCCTTAAGCATTTGTGCATTGTCTACTGGACAAGTTAAATCTTTATTGATGCTGGAAATTGCAGCATCTAATGCTGGTACTTTCCATGATTTGTGAATTTTTCCTCCATTATAGAGAACTGAGAAACTCATCCTG
This sequence comes from Lithobates pipiens, assembly GCF_037356315.1. Taxonomy (NCBI): domain Eukaryota; kingdom Metazoa; phylum Chordata; class Amphibia; order Anura; family Ranidae; genus Lithobates; species Lithobates pipiens. The sequence goes on from NW_027507758.1 coordinate 482,058,981, forward strand.
TGCCCACTGTTCCCTTGGAAAGAGGATTTGAGGTGGGGGAGGGGGGATCTAGCATGCTTCCTATCCTCTTGGATAGAGGATGCGATTAAAGCCGTTAATTATCCTTCTAAGCCCTGCAGGGCAGAGGAAAGTGCATCTTCAGTCACGTATACAGGGGCTGAAGTGTAAAAGCAGTTGCACCACGAGTTGGTTCCAAAGACTCACCCTGGCTTGCCATATCTGGTATCTCCGGAGAGGATGACAGTATGGAGGCATGACTGGAGTTCCCAGCGCCTGGAGTTTGAACCTTTGGTGCCTTAATAGTAACCTTGAAAGCCATAGTGCTAAGCAAAAAAACAAAACAAAAAACTATTTGCAGAGCATATAGTAAGAAACAACAATGGCAGCATAAAGATTAAACTAATGCTAAATAACAAAGTATTTTCCTGTACTGGAAATGCTTGCGTACACCCCTCACATGCGCCAGCTCTCCTGTGACCTGTGGCAGACTCCTCATTCAGCTGCTCTGGTAGCACATTCAGTGAGGAGCGCATCAGCTTTAAAAAACAAAACAAAAAAAAACTCTCATGTGTTAAGCCAACCACTTTAGGTACGCCCCTTCATCGACCCGCCCCCCTCCTCTATCAAAAGGCATCACAGCCTGCGCGCACAGACGAAAATAAACTATTTGCTGAGCACAGCGCTTGGGTCTGGGACACAGACCCAGACCCAAAGGGGGAGAGGAGGTTGCAGTCTCTCCCTAAAATTCTGGCTTCATAAACGGCAAGTAAAAACTTTGAAATGTTTAAGAAAGCTGCCCCACACCCCTTGAGGAGGGGTTTTGGGTCTTACAAGAAGTGATTTTGCCATTGGTGCTGTCACACTGAAAACATGATCAAAAAACTGATCAGGATGCAATGAACCACACTGAACCTGTACCCCCAGCCCCTCAGTTTCCTCAATTTGGGGGGGGGGGGGGGCGGCAGGAAAATATGCTGCTAGGACACACCATGCTGCTGTGGCCAGACATGGAACTGCTGAAAGGGTATGTGCATTCTTACCCTCTCTCTAGAGGAGACTAAGGCATTACAATAGAATGTGAAAGAAAAGTCATAGGTGGACTTTGCAGTTCATAAGCTTTTCTCGTACCTTTTCCTCACTGCAGGATACTGATGAAAACAGACAGATCCAAACTTCACCCATCACGGCAGGCAGTGTAGTTAAACCTTCAAAGACCGGGTCCCTTTTAATAGGGGTTCACTCCTTTGGACCTGTATAGCACCCCTCAGGACAACTTTAGGTAATGTAGCAAGACCAAAAGGAGTCCTGGTTCCTAGGGTCCAGCCCTCAAAGCGAAGCGTTACAGGCAAAACTTAATTCTTCTATGCAAGGCCCAGGTACCATCCTGTGGCCGCAGTGGCATGGATGGATCTGGTTGTGGAGGTTTTTTTTTAAATCCAGCATGGAGTTCTCCTGGAGCTCTTCAGAGCACATCTTCACTCCTGACCAACACCTTAGACACTGGTGAAAAAACTGATGTGCTCCTGGAAGGAGGAGGGGCTATATAGGGAGTGAACTTCCTTGATTGGGTATACCAGAAGGTGGCCCATAACCCATTAATTACTTAAAGAGGAAGTAAACTATCCCACTCTGTCTTTTCATTTAGTCCATTATAATAAGTAATTATCAGACTATAGCCACTGTAATCCAGCCCAAATCGCATATTACTTACTGTTTAAAGAAACTTTAAAAAACTTGTTTCCAGGGGTCAGGCAGCACCATCTTAAGTATTGTTTTCTGACTCCACAGTGGAGTGCATTTCCGCCCTTACATTGAGCACTTCCTGTACTGTTAACCAAGCCTCATTCTCAATCCAACGTTTCTATGGCAACCCTACTTCCCTGTTCATAGCTTGTTTATTTCATAGTATTTACTTGTGCCAATGTTTAATGTTTGCCTTTGTCAGACTTATCAGCTTCAGCTGATAAGACTGCAGTAATGGCCAAGTTTAGACTGTATGTGAGGTCACATGGTGTATAGGAGGACGCTCTGAGTGATTGGCAGAGTTCAGTGGTGTGCCGTAGGAAGTCCTGATAACAGATAGATAAGACAGAGTGTGCCATAAATCAGGGGAGATCTGGGCATGCTCAGTGATTTCATTCTACAGAGCAACAAGGATTACAACAATACTAAGCAAGTAAGGAGATATCTACAGTGTTCATTAGGGTTTTTTATGATGATTTACATGGGACAAAGTTGTGGGGGAGGGTTTACAACCACTTTAAGGCTGTGTCTCATGATGTACTATAGAAAAAAATTAGTTTTATTAATCAGGTACATTAGCTATATCCAGGATTGTCACTTGCCTGACTTTCTGCTCATCAGCTATCCTTACTGTATTTTAAGTGTAGCCCAAACAAGGCTCTTCTTCCAATGCAGTCCAGGAAAGTAAAAGGGATGGACACCAACATAACAGTATCAGTGTACACCAGTGTGTCTCAACTCCAGTCGTCCAGGCACCCCAACAGGTCCTGTTTTCAGGAATTCCCTCAGATGAAACTGCTGTGGTAATTACTAATGCAGTGAAACTGCTCAAATCACCTGTGCAAAATAATGGCAAGCCTGTTGAGGCTCCTTGAGGACTGGAGTTGAGAAACACTGGTGTGCACAACCCCTCTCCACCACAGGCTCAAATGCAAAAATTAAATGCACATTTTTGCTTGTTGGTGGAATTCTCATTTAAAAGGCATAGTTGACCTTTACCAAAACCCACCTATGCAGGTAAGGCATGTCAGTAGATTTAAAAAAAAAAAAAAAAAAAAAAAAAAAAAAAAACTGTAAAGCTTTGACCCATCATCCCATCCTGCCTGGTTTCTAGGACATTGCTAAGAGACTCCCAATGGTTACTACTGACCATCATCACAGAAGCAAGTTCTGATTCAAAACCTTCACATGCATTCTCCCTCCTGATGCAGTAGCTCTGAGCTCAGCATCTAAGCGCTTGCTTTGGTTATGGAGAGGGTGAACGATATAAAATGTCCTGACAGGATAATGCAATCTTATAGAATTATAGACAGGCTTGGGGCTAAGTACCGTATATACTCGAGTATAAGCCGAGATTTTCAGCCTCTTTTTTGAGGCTGAAAGTGCCCCCCTCGGCTTATACTCGAGTCATTGCTGTCTGCCCGCTCGATCAGCGTGTCGAGCAGACAGACAGCGGCCATTCTATTCAAAAGCCGCGCCTCCGGCTCCGCCTTCGCCTGTGATAGGCGGAACACTGAATTTCCCAGCAGCCTGTGTTCCGCCTATCACGGACATCGTATCATCCTCGTACTACGGACGAGGATGATACGACGTCTGTGATAGGCGGAACACAGGCTGCTGGGAAATTCAGTGTTCCGCCTATCACAGGCGAAGGCGGCGGCGCAGCTTTTGAATTTTACAATGGCCGCCGACGAAGAGGGCACGGGACGGAGGCAAGGCAAGGCACGGCACGGGACGGGACGGGACGGGGGCAAGGCAAGGCACGACACGGGACGGATGCAAGGCAAGGCACGGCACGGGACGGAGGCAAGGAGGCAAGGCACGGGACGGAGGCTCGGGACAAAGGTAGGCTGGACACACACACACACACACACACACACGGATGGATGGAGACACATACAGGGATGGATGGATGGATGGATGGAGACACACACACACAGGGATGGATGGATGGATGGATGGAGACACACACACACAGGGATGGATGGATGGATGGAGACACACACACACAGGGATGGATGGATGGATGGACACACACACACACAGGGATGGATGGATGGACACACAGGGATGGACGGACACACAGGGATGGACGGACACACACACAGGGATGGACAGGCATGTCTCACCCTCGGCTTATACACGAGTCAATAAGTTTGCCAGTTTTTTTGGGGGTAAATTGGGGGCCTCGGCTTATATTCGGGTCGGCCTATACTCGAGTATATACGGTAAATGGCTTACACTTATAAAATGCATTTCTCTTCATTTCCTTGGTGAAAATAGCCTAAATCAGTGTATTTAGTCTGTAGGAAAGCCAGAGTTCACAAACTATGGTATATACCATGGATATAAAAAGTCTAAAAAAAAAAAAAAACCTGTTAAAATATCAGGTTTCTGTGATGGATAAAAAAAAAGAAAAAAGAAATCTCAGAACTTTTTTTACTCTTTAAAGTGGTTGTATGCTCAATTTTTTAACTTTTACCTACAGGAAAGCCTTAAATAAGGCTTACCTGTAGGTAAAAAAAATATCTCCTAAACCTGTACGGTTTAGGAGATATTTCCCTCGGTATGCGCCGCTGACTGCAGCGGCGCATGCGCACAAGGGAGTTCTCAGCCTGAAAATCCGGCAGTGTCCGACTGGCCGGAATGAAATCTCCCGCGAGCATGCGCGGGAGTGACGATATCGCGGCTCCGGCCACTCACAGCACCAGAGCCGCAATACCCGGAAGAAACGCAGAGGGAGCATGTCAGCTCCCTCGGCGTGGATCGGGCCAGATGTCGGGGCCTCGTTCTAAGGTATTTCATAATGAGCTAGTATGCGGTGCATACTAGCTCATTATGCCTTTTGCTTTGCAGGTTTAAAAAAATAAATAATAATTTGCGGGTTTACTTTAATGTGACCTAGAAACTGTACAACTCAGTTGAAGAACAAACTGAAATCTTTGGGGGGTAAAAAAAATAATGTGGTTGCATAAGGGCCCTTTCACACGGACGTGTCCATGTAGGGCTCTGTTTTGCTCAGCAGGGGTTTGCTCTGTCAATCCCCACTGAGCAGGCAGATGACAGGTCCGTCCCTGCACACCAGACCTGTCAGAGTGCCGCTCTACTCGATTTTTGGGGGGGTGGACACCTTCATATAACTGGGTATGTAGCCATGTTCAGAATTAGACAATCACAATCAAACTCACGTTAAATAGGAGTCAGTAAACACCTACCATCATTTAAAGTGCCTCTGATTAACCCAAAATACAGTTCAGCTGTTCTGGAAGTTCTTTCCTGACATTTTCTTAGTCACATCCTACAGGAAAAAGCCACGGTCTGCAGAGAGCTTCCAAAGCATCAGAGGGATCTCATGGTTAAAAGATCAGTCAGGCGAAGGGTTCATTAAAATTTCCAAGGCATTAGAGATATAACATGGAACACAGCGAATCAAGTGGAGAACAGTGGCAATACCCAAGAACTGAGCATCCCTCCAAAATTGATGAAGAAAACTGGTCAGGGAGGCTGCCAAGAGGCCTACAGTAACATTAAATGAGCTGCAGGAATGTCTGGCAAGTACAGGTTGTGTGGTACATGTGACAACAATCTCCCGTTTTCTTCATATGTCTGGGCTATGCGGTAGAGTGGCAAGACGGGAGCCTTTTCTTATGAAGAAAAACATCCAAGCCTGGCAAAATTTTACAAAAACACATCTTAAGTCTCCAAAAAGCATGTGCGAAAATGTGTTCTGGTCTGATAAAACCAAATTCCAAAAAGAGATGTTTGGCACATCACCAAAATAACATACCCACAGTGAAGTATGGTGGTGCCAGCATCATGCTTCAGGGCTGTATTTCTTCAGCTGGAACAGGGGCCTTAGTCATGGTAGAGGGAATTATGAACGGTTCTAAATGCCAGTCAATCCTGGCACAAAACCTTCAGGCTTCTGCGAGAAAGCTGAACATGAGGAACTTCATCTTTCAGCATGACGAGCGGAAGCATAAATCCAAATCAATGAAGTAATGGCTTCACCAGAAGATGATTAAAGTTTTTGAACGAACCAGCCAGCGTCCAGACCTGAAACAGATTGAAAGGAGATGCCCTCGCAATCTGACAGATTTGGAGTGTTTTTGAAGAAGAGTGGGCAAATATGTCAAGATGTGCCATGCTGATAGACTCATACCCAAAATGACTGAGTGCTGTAATAAAATCAAAGGTGCTTCAACAAAGTATTAGTTTAAGGGTATGCACACTTATGCAACTATATTATTTTAGTTTTTCTTCCCTCCATCTTCAGTTTGTTGTTCAACTGAGTTGCAGTTTATAGGTCACATTAAAAAGGTGGAAAAAGTTCTGAAATTATTTATCTCTTTTTTTTTACATTACAGAAACCTGCATTTTAACCACTTGCCAACCGGACCATAGCCGTGTAACAGCTACAGCACAGTTGGCTTATTCTGGGATGTATAATGACATCTTCCCAGAATAGTGTTTCCCACGAGCCCCTGGGAATGGCTGTGACAGTTGGGTCACTTGTCAACAAACCGGCACATGTCCCGTTCAGCTCTCTCCTCGCACACTATACACACATCAAACAGTACAGCATGCAAGCAGTGCTCACTCGTGCCTCATTCATGCCACATTAGTGCTCATCCTTGGTAATGCATGCTTCATCAGTGCCTCACTAAAGTGTAATGGGTGGTCAGGAAACTCAATATTTATTTTATGTCACTAGAATATCTGCCAGGGATCCCTGCATGCTGGGTCTCTGTGGCCAGGCTGTGTAAAAGAAACAAGATATTTGGGGCGCACACCCTAAAAAAAAAAATATGCATAAAGATGGTGCGGTTTGTCTATTATATGGATTCTGACCAAATCCTTTTGGGTGGAGCACCCCACTCCCTCAGTAAGTACCTCTCATTAGTGACCCCCTGTGTCATGGTGGAGACCTCATGTTCTCCCATATAGAGGAGTATAGCTCCCATGGTTCAGAGAAGCAGGATCTCCCAATCTATGGATAGTGTATGACCCACTAATCATGGGGTACTTTGTCGCAGTAAGTGGGCTTAAGCACCATATAGCAATAGGGTGTGACCAAATCCCATTTTTTTGAAAATGTCTAGGCGTTTTTAAAAAGCCTTGCTGGAGGTAAATGTTAGTTTTGCATGTGTGCACTGTAATATTTTTGTTCAGGCTGTGTAAAAGTCTCACATGTGTGGTATCACCATACTCGGGAGACATAGCAGAATGTATTTTGGGGTGTAATTTGTGGTATGTACATGCTGTGTTAGAAATATCTTATAAATGGACAAATGCTACCTGCATGTTGGACAGTCTCACACATTTGGTATCACCATATTCAGTAGTAGCACCAGAATGTATTTTGGGGTGTCGTTTCATGTATGCATATGCTGTGTGTGAGTAATAACTTAATATTCAAACACTAGTCTTAATTTTTCACACTTGTGTGAAGAGAAAAAAATAAAAAAAAATAAAAATAAAAAAAAAGACATAATTTAGCAAAGAACTGTGGGAAAAAAAAAATTACAACTTAAAAAACAAAAAAAAAAAAAAAAACTCAACGTGCCTCTTACTAAATGTTTACTTTCTAAAATGGGGTCACAGACCATCAGTACATCAGGTGTGATCAATTTTCAATGATTGCTACCATAGTTTGAAGACCCAAAATTTCACAAGACCAAATAAAACCTTATTTGGGTTATTTTTACCAAAGATATGTAGCAGTACATTTGGCCAAAATTTATAAAGCAAAAATTACGAACTTACAAAAATTTTATAACCAAAAGAAAAATTAAGTTTAACCAAATTTTCAGTCTTTTTAATTTATAGCGCAAAAAAATAAAGAAAATCTAGTGTGATTAAATACCATCCAAAAGAAAGCGCTTATATTTTTTATATGGGCACAGTGTTGCATAACTAATTGTCATTCAAAATGTGAGTGCTGAAAGCCAGCCTGGTTAGGAAGGGGGTATAAGTGCTCAGTGGGCAAGTGGTTAACAGGGGTGTGTAGACTTTTTATATCCACTGTATAGCTGAAAACTGATCAATCCTGATCATCTAATTTTGAGGCCCAAAAATGTCAGGACAGTACAAATACCCCCCCAAATGACTTTTTTGGAAATTAGACAGTCCAAGGTATTTCGTAGCCTTTTTAAGTTGTTTATCATACTTTTGAAAAATTAAGAGAACTGAAAACTATTTTTTTTTTTTAACCGGTTCCTGACCGGCACACACTGATGTACGTCGTCAGAATGGCACAGACAGGCAAATGGGCGTACAGGTAAGTCCCTTTAAAATTGCCGCCATGCCATTGCATGCGCGCCGCCGGCCGGGACCTCCGTGAGTCAGATCCCAGGTCCCACGGATTTCATCGCCACGGGCATACGCAAAATCGCCTCATGGGGAGGAAGAATGGGGAGATGCTAATGTAAACAGGCATCTCTCCCATTCTGCCTAGTGACAGCGTCACTGATCTCTGCTCCTTGTGATTGGGAGCAGAGATCAGTGACTTGTCACATGCAGCCACAGCCCCCCCCCCCCCACAGTTAGAACGAAGAAACCAGGACACACTTAACCCTTACCCTGCCACCCCCCCCCCCCCCCCCAAGACTCCTCCACCCGTGGTTAACCTCTTCACTGCCATTTGCACAGGAATCAGTGCATTTGTATAGCACCGATTGCTGTATAAATGACAATGATCCTAAAAATGTGTCAAAAACTTCCAATGTGTCCACCATAATGTCTCAGGGGGATATTAAAGCAAAATTTAAAAAATGTGTTATATTCAAAATTGTTACTTTTTGTTTGTAGCACAAAAAATAAAAACCGCAGGGGTAATCAAATACCACCAAAAGAAATGTCTATTTGTGGGAAATAAAGGAAGTTTTGGGAGCCACGTCGCACGACCATGCAATTGTCAGTTAAAGTGATGCAGTGCCGAATCGCAAAAAGTGCTCTGGTCAGGAAGGGGGTAAAATCTTCCAGGGTTGAAGCAGTTAACACACTGACCAGAGAAAAATAATGCTACCATGTTTTTTTCATTACACGTTATGTTTGCTTATAGCAGTGTATTACATTGCTAAAAACGCAAGCATTTTACTGAACGAAACTGAATCAGTCTATTTTGTTATGAGCCATCCATTCTGTACAACTGTCAAGTGACCTGCTGTGATTCCCCATGGTGGTCACATTGTACCGGCAGCGAGTCGGTACTCCGACAAGTCATCGGCTGTGTCCGGTGACCAATTGTACAGCTGCGTAGCCCCACGATTGCCACCTCCAGGCAATGTGTCATACTCGTCTAGTCAGGCCAAGAAAGCCACAGTCCAGCCGTCATTTGTCTATAGGCCAGGCATGAAGTAAAGGAGACTTTTTTTTACCCTCCAGTGAAAAGGAAAAATGCTTATTGACTCAGTAACATAAAATAGGTCCACGTTTCCAGGTGAGAGTGAATGGTGGTGGGACCCTCTCCTAATGACAATAATGGATCGCTGAATTGCTCAAATTTCACCTATTTTTCAGTTCATTTCACCGTTTTTATGGATTATGGCCTTCCCCTTTTTTCTTTATGAAATTTACCATTGATCTATGCGTTTATGATTAATTTTGGTATATTTTGGGTTTATTACATATTTATTCAATTCATGTGTTATATACAGGTCCTACTGATTTGGGTTATTGCTACACAGTCTAATATTTACATGCATTTTATCACATTTGGTGGTTTGTGTTAAAATTCACATTTGTATCATACCTCCTAGGGTACTAGTAGAAAAGTAACAAAAAAAAAAAAAAAAACTATTAAGGATTGCTGGGTAGAGGAAAAGTTTAACAAGGGCTGGTTTACAAACATTGCCAATGTTGGAAAACCTGTGTCTGGAGAAAAATATGTTAAAAGATGGCTATGGTGCCTTGAAAAAGCATTCGTAGCCTTTGAAATTTTCCATGCTTTGTCATGTTACAACCAAGAACAAAATTTTATTGGGATTTTATGATAGAGCAACCTAAAAGTGGCACATAACTGAAGTGAGAAAATATATTAATTATATATATATATATATATATATATATATATATATATATATATATATATATATATATATATATATATATATATATATATATATATACACATATATATATATATACACACATACATATACATATACATATACATATACATACATATATACACACACACACACACACATAAAAATGGAAAGAGTATGATAACTGCAAACCTACCAAGACTTGGCCATCCACCAAAAAACTGACAGGCCAGGCAAGGAGAGCATTAAAATCAAAGAAGCAGGCAAGAGGCCCATGGTAACTCTGCAGGAGCTGCAGAGAACAACAGCTCAGATAGGAGAATCTGTCCTTTATGGAAGAGTGGCAAGAAAAAAGCCACTGTTGAAAGGAAGTCATAAATCCAGTTTGCAGTTTGGGAAAAGCCATGTGGGGGACAGCACAAACATGTAGAAGAAGGTGCTCTGGTCAGATGACACCAAAATGTAACCTTTTTGCCTAATAGCATTAAAAAAAAAAAAAAAAAAAAAAAAACACTATGGGGGTTATTTACTAAAGGCAATTCCACTGTGCATTACAAGTGCAGTCCCAGGAAGATCTGAAGGGGACATGCAAGGAAAGTAAAAAATAGCTTTAGCTTGCACATGATTGGATGACAGGATCAGCAGAGCTTCCCCTCATTTCAGATCTTCACCCTCAGATCTACAGCGACTGCACTTCCAAGTGCAATTGTAGTGCAAAGTGGATTTGCCTTTAGTAAATAAACCCCTATGTGTGGCAGAAAACCAACACTGCACATCACTCCGAACACACCATCCCCAATGAGAAACATGGTGGCAGCATCATGTTGTGGGGACACTTTTCTTCAGCAAGGACAGGGAAGCTAGTCAGTTGCTGGGAAGATGGATGGAGCCAAATACAGGGCAATCTTAGAAGAAAAGACTTGAGAATGGGGTGGAATATAGTTTAGATCAAAGGATATTTAGGTGTTAGAATGGCCCAGTCAAAGTCCAGACCTAAAGCCAAAGGAGAACCTATGGCAAGACTTGAAAATTGCTGTTTACAGATGCACGGCATTCAATCCGACAGAGCTTGAGCTACATTGCAAAGAATGGTTAAAACCGTCACTCTAGATGTGCAAAGCTGGTAGAGATTTACCCAAAAAGACTTGCAGCTGTAATTGCAGGGAAAGGTGGTTCTACAAAGTATTGCCTCAGGGGGGCTGAATACAAATGCACACCACTCTTCAGATTTGTAAAATATTTTAATAACCATTTATCATTTTCCTTCTACTTCACATGTGCCACTTTGTGTTGGTCTAATCACACAATCCCAATAATACATTTATGTTTTTAGATGCAACATGATAAAATGTGGAAAATATCACAGGGTATGAATACTTTTTCAAGGCACTGTATTGTGCTGAAGCCCTAACTATGCAGGAAATCCCAAAATAGATTGGAAATTACAGCCTGTAACACAAAATAAAGAAATGCTTAAAGTAAGGTTGTTAATTCACTGGAAAACAGTGTAAGGACAGCGTTTGCCAGCTAGTAATAGAGGTCCTTTTGCACCCAATTGCTGCCTGATACTTGTTTCCTGGAATCCTTTTCCCAGGAATTCACTACATCTAGTGAGGTCAGTAGTTCTGCATCTTACGCCTCAGCACAGTTTGTGAGCACATCCTCATGACTGGCTATCGTGGTTAACTGGCATTTGGGTCTGCACAGGCAGTTTGCCATGTAATGTTTCAGGTATGTTCAGGGTGTTAGATGTGCAATTATGAACTCCTATTGAACCCTGCTGACGCACATACAGATCAAGCCATAATTGTAGACGCATTCTAGCGCCATTCAGCAATTACATCAGAATTACCCATACGTTCACAAAATAAACAAGATTACCCAAAATAAACAAAAAACACCATGTTTCACATTATTCCAGTAAAAAACAAGACTTTGGCTTTTATAGGATGTTTATTTCCTGAACTTTGTGTACAGGAAGTTGATACTGAGGCACAGTAAGAAGAAATGTCCAAGGGTTAAGGGGGCTGAGGAGAGGTCTGGATAAACCTGGAGCTAATGTTATCCCCCACCCAAACAGGACAAAACATGATCCCTTTCCCCCGGCATCAGAGGTAAGGGGACAAGAGGAAGGGCTGTGACAGGACTATTCAGATGCGGTGAGCTCTCTAACCAAGTCCGCTCATGGCATGTCTTCCATCAGCAGCAAAGGGGTAAAATTCAGTTTTGATGCCACCACTGTAAAATTCTAGGCTTCTCCACAGCTTGGAAAACAATTGCCTGTAATGACTTAAAACCAAATGAGAGGAAGCGGGAGAAAGGTGTTCACACCCTCTAAACCCCCAATTTGTGCATATCCTACCCCCACAATGGCTCTGGCAGTGACAGGGTTACAGGGCACTTTACAATACATTCTGCACTGCAGCAGGACAGCAGTTGTATTAAGACCCAAGTGTATTGAGGACATCAGGATGGCACTCAGGAGACCTATGCAGCTCTCCAAGTCATCCCAACCTCTCAGTAAAAACTTTTTTTTTCACTTTTTTTTAAGCACATAACTACCAAGTATATCACAACTGTGGGCCAATGGTTATTTCTTCCAATGGTTTGGTGCATTTCATACTATGCATAGACTTTAACCATTAAAATAGGGAAGAAGTCTTGGTAATCAAGTCAACACCATTTGCCTCTCTGGAGAGTAGCAAGATGCTGTGTGGTGGCAAGTTTGCACTTTCAAGCAAACAGCTTTAAATAGCTAAAGCTGTAGGGACAAATAATTTGCTCACTATGGCCTATCCTGTCACTACGTTGCCCATTTATTATTTTTTGTGAGGAGCCAGAAACCCAGAAGTGCCAAGTAAACCCCTGCAGCATTGACCGGTTATACAAGATTCTGGGAGGCAAAGGAAAGGGGTGAAGAAGGAGATGAGGAGATGACGGGATGAGTGAATCAGACACAGCAACAGGAGAATTAACAGGAAGCAGACATGTCAGCAGGCATCAGGCCCTTTCCCCCGCTGTGTCTCTTGGGGCCCCATGGAGATGTTTTAGGGGGGACTGGAGCCCCAAAACTGGGGAAATCCTCTGAGCTGGTCATGTCAGGAGCCTAGAGGGGAAAAAAAAAAAAAAAAAAAAAAAAAAAAGAATGTAAACTGTCTTTAAAGCGATTGACAAAAACATTTGCATAATAAAACAGGTATTTACCTGCTCTGTGCAATGGAATTCTACAGAGCACCCCGAGCCATCTCACCTGTCCGCTCCCCCCCCCCCCCCCCAGTGCTTCTGGCTTCTTGGTGTGCCCCCCACAGCAAGCTACCTGCTATGAGGGCACACCTCAGGGCTCACTCCCAAACTACGTTGCCTGCATCCACAGACATTGCAGCTCAGCCCATGCCCCCGTCACAAGATTTGACTAACCGCAACGAAAGCCAATGGCTCCCGCTGTCTGAACACCTGTGCGAACAGGGAGAACTGCTACAGATGGGCACAGCTTATTAGTATGTATAAGGGGGCATACTGCTACCTAAACCTTTTATACCTCAATGCCGGGAATGCATTAAGGTAAAAAATATTTTGGCTTCAGAACCACTTTGAAAAGAAACCTCTCACAAAATGGCTGTTCAGGGAACATTTTCAACTGCTGCAAGAGATGTCATTGAAAAAGGAAGATGGAGTCAACATCTAGATGTACAAATTCTTCATAACTACCTAATTTTAGACACGGAATGCATTGGTCATGATGTAAAGGCAGCAACAGTTTGAGCTGGGTGTGTTACAGCGGGAAACAAAATTTCCACATCATCCCTATTAGATGTGAAACTGTTGATTTGCAACCTTGCACTAACAACATGATCCAGATTAATACATTTTAAACTGGTGTGACCCTGCCTTGTTAAATAAAACCACACACTTTAAAAGAAGGAATGTCAGTGTAAATTATCTAAAAATATATTAAAAGCACCCATTTCTCATACTTAAAATGAACCTTTACAGCAAAATATGACCATTATAGAATGCACTTTCTATAGGGGCCCTTGTACAATCTCACCTTCTCATTGTTGCCTGTAGATGCCCAGGGGGCATCACGCACCACAAAGCCCTTGGATGGCTGGGGCTTGGACTCTTCCTGAGAGTGGGGCTTCAGGTATGACTGCATCACTTCATTCTCCACCACATCAGACATCTGAAAAGGAAGTGTCAGATAAAGCTTATTTGTTTCAAAACAATAGAAAGACTAATTCCCCTGTGTGGTGGGCTTTTAAGGCATGAGTTTTATCAGAAAGATTTAAATGATGTATATGGATAATTATAAATTTTTTATTTAGAAAATTAGTAACAAAAAATAGAGTGTATAAATTTAAAAACATGAAGTGTTTGAACATCTATTAGAACTAGTAGAGCATGCAAGTGTACAGTGCAATTATACGGTTTCTCACACCCAACGCGTTTCGGAGTCTATAGTTTCCTCCTCCAAGGGTGAGTGTAAGGAGAAACCAGATGTTCAAACGATGTATATAGAACACTTCAATAGTTTAGAACTTTAAAAGCATGTGCATGTTTCAAAACAATGTTTAAACTGGAAGTATGCAGATCATGGCATCTGACATTATGAGTACCAGCAGACATAATCCAAGTAGAACAGCCCTGATCTGGATATACTTACATATTCCTCCTCTAAATTCAGCAAGTGATCAATGGCTTCATCTACATCCTCAGGTTTTCCCATTACAGTCACACAGTTGGGGTCAGGGGCACCAGTCTGAGGGAAACGAATATCCACCTGGGGAAAGAAGAGGTTGTTTAAAAGTGAAGCTTTGCATTTTGCTAGCATGCACACATTGTGAAACCTTATAACCTGCATATTTGGGTGAAGAAATGCATTTGAAAAGTGATGTTTGGCACAGTTCTACTTTTTTGGAATCAGATAAGCTCTCATTTTCCATAACCAATTAATAACTCCCCTGGCTGCCGACACATAGCCTTCACAGGAAAGGCAGATGTGTGACATGCAAGCCTTGATCGACAGAATTGCTCCACAAGCTCTATGCTACAGCAGGCATGATGGTACTACCCAATGGGTCTCTGGACAGACTTTGTTTACTTTTCAGGCATCAGTGAGTGATTACAAGCCGAATAGATAAATTATGGTGCCAATTTCTGGAAACATTTTCCATAAACAATAGAAAGGGAATGAATACTTCAGGTTTAGGTTTCACGAAGTACAAAAGCATCAAGATGCTTAGTTTGCAATCCCCTTATCCAGAAAAGACCCTCTTAAGGTACTTGCCTTAAATTCGTCCATAATTTTGCGTATGGCTTTCCCTCTGGCCCCGATAATGCGGGCATGAACACGGTGGTCCAAAGTAATGTCTTCAGACACCATTTGTTCTAAATCACCAACAATTTGCAGGATTGCTTCTTTAGCAGCCTCTGTGTTTTTCTCATAACCAGTGATTGTTATCTGTTCCTGTAAAGATTACAATTACGGACATTTAATACAGAAATTGTATGATAGGAACAGCAAGAAACATGTATATAGGGAAAAATTGGTTAAATCTTCTGCTCAAACAACTTATATTCTCACTCAAAAAGGAGGTTGTACTTTACCTTGCTTCAGGAAACATAATACACCAATTCTAAAAACTCTAACCTTAACTCTAAATTATAAGCCTATTAATACAGGATGTGGCACGGCTCCATTTACAAAATAAAGCAAATCTGCCAATTTTTCTATATTCGTGCAGATCTGGGATCAGACAGTGCTGAATACAAATGTATTGTAGCCTTCCAATATATTTTATACATTTTTACAATTATAATCATGTTATACTAAATCTTTTGGCTTTGGAGTTTTGCAGAAACCGACCTCAATGCAGCAAAGGTTTTACCTGGCTTTCATCATTCTTGTCTGGAAACTGGATGTTGACATCGTGCTCAGTGCGAATCTGGCTGATAACTGCCCCCTTACGACCAATAATCTTGGGATGAAATTTGGAGTCGACAGTGATAACCAGTTTAAAGCTTCTCAAAGCCTGCAAAACAAAATGTTAAAAATAAACAGAGGCCCAGAATATATGGTTACTCCCTTGCTGATGCCAAGTTGAAATATATTAGGCATCCTCATGTTAGGGAGTGGATAGTTTGAAGAGAAGTAAAATTGGGGAAATTCAAGAAGTTTGATACTATGGTCCTTTAAAATTGCCTGCGCCCGATTCAATAGCCCTGCTGCCCATTTCAGTAGATTTGCCAACATGTGCAACAGATTTAGGTAGTTCCCAAAAGAGCCATTCTACAAAAACTGAGCTTTTAATTCAAATAAAAATGGTTACCTTCATTTTGTTCACAACTAAACTGGGAGAGTAAAAAAACGACTTTGAAACTGGTCTATACGTTTAATGTCCCTTTAACTAGTTCTTTTGGGACAAGCTGACCTAATCAAACTATTTTATACAAATAGCATGCCCTGTATAAACTGTATGTAGCTTTGGCTACAGTTCTCCAATTAGCCAAGTCTGATATTGACATCTGTCAGTCTTTGCCTCAGGGGAAGCTGTGTATTTATTCAGAGAATACAAAGCTGCCTATGAATGGTTTAACATTGCTCAGCTTGACTCAACTTTGTTCCAGATGTGAGAAAGTTCATTCACTGCAGAACACAGGGCTATATACTGTATGTTGCCGAAGTTTATAACAGTTTATATAGCGCACCCAGAGGGCGGGTAGAAAATAGTTTGTTTGGGCCAGCAAGCCTGGAAACACATTTTAAGTTGGTGTACAGAGATAGGCAGAGTGCCTGTATCTGTATGATGTGTAGCAGAGTGGAATATCTGCCACATTCAAGGGATATAACAACAAACTGCTTCTTCACAGCAGAAAGTTATGACTCTGCAACAAAGTTTGTTAAAATCCCTGCAATGTACATAGACGACCCACAGTGAATGTTTTTTTCTTCTCAAGAGTGGAATTGAGTTTTTGTTAAGACCAGTGCTCAATATATCACTATGCCTTGACGCACACCGACATGCTGGATTTCCATCCATAGTTTCTTACTAAACACGTACTTTGCTTCCACACTGCCCATTCCCTGCACATACAGGTTTAAGATTGTATGGAATCAGTGTGTACAGTAAAGATTTTTGTAAAAATTTTGGTAAGCGTTGAACAGTTTCCTTTCGTAATTCAACTGAAGCACCTTTTAGCACCAAATCCGAGGCCATTAAATAGTAACAAGAGTGCTGTCTGCACTTTATGTGCTGGTAGGTTATAAACAAGTTCCCAGTATTTTCTGCCATTATTTAATGCCATTGTATAGTCAAAAGGCTTGAGCAATAATCTAGAATGTAAAAAGTCCACGTGTCGCTAAATAATGAAACAGTCCTTTAACCACTTGGGATCCGCGCTATTGCAAAATGACGGCAATAGCGCGGACCCACATTTTCGGGACTACGTCTATTGACGTAGTCCCGGTTACGAGCGGCCTGCGCGCCCCCTGAGGGGCGCGCGCGGCGCGCTCTGTGATCGGTGAGTCCGTGAGACTCGCCTGATCACCGATCCGTGTAAGGGGTCGATCCCGACCCCTTATCACGTGATCAGCTGTCAGCCAATGACAGCTGATCATGTGATAAAACGGAGCCGGTAATCGGCTAGTATTCCTCCTCGCGCTGACAGCGCGAGGAGAAAAAAAAAAGCCGATCGCCGGCGGCCGTGTTCGGGACATCAGTCCCGATCACGGCCAGCAATTTAAACGGACACCTGCCCCCTGCCAGTGCCCACCTGCCACCCGCAGTGCCATCCTGAAATAAAGTAAGTGCCCCCCTGTCAGTGCCACCCAGCAGTGCCCATAGTGCCCACAGTGCCACCCAGCAGTGCCCACAGTGCCACCCACAGTGCCACCCAAAATCTGCCTCAGGTGCTGCACCCCAGTGCCGCCCATCAGTGCCCAGCAGTGCCGCCCATCAGTGCCCAGCAGTGCCGCCCATCAGTGCCCAGCAGTGCCGCCCATCAGAGCCACCTATCAGTGCCACCTATCAGTGCCCATCAGTCCCATCTATCTGTGGTACCTATCAGTGCCCATCCGTGCCACCCATCCGTGCCACTTATCCGTGCCACCCATCCGTGCCATCTTATCTGTGCCCATCTTTGCCCATCAGTGCCGCCTTATCTGTGCCCATCGGTGCCGCCTTATCTGTGCCTATTAGTGCCGCCTTAACTATGCCTATCAGTGCCCACCAGTGCAGCCTATCAGTGCCCACCAATGCAGCCCATCAGTGCCCACCAATGCAGCCCATCAGTGCCCACCAATGCAGCCCATCAGTGCCCACCAATGCAGCCCATCAGTGCCCACCAATGCAGCCCATCAGTGCCCACCAATGCAGCCCATCAGTGCCGCCTAATCAGCGCACTTCAATGAAGGAGAAAAATGACCCGTTTGCAAAATTTTATAACAAACTATTAAAACATGATTTTTTTTTTTTTTTTTTGCATCTTTTTTTGTTTGTTTAGCAAAAAATAAAACTCCGAGCTGTAACTAAATACCACCAAAAGAAAGCTCTATTTGTGGGAAAAAAATGATAAAAAATTCATTTGGGTACAGTGTTGTATGACCGCGTAATTGTCACTCAAAGTGCATCAGCGCTGAAAGCTGAAAATTGGTCTGGGACTGAGGGGGGTTTAAGTGCCCAGTAAGCAAGTGGTTAAATAGAAAGTGAAAGAGGAAATTCCAGCATCAGCTTCAATGTGTAATAGCAACACTCCACACCACAGTGACAAATCTCCTTACCAGAAGGGGAACGATAAAGGGCATAAAACCAAGATCTGATCAACAGCTCCCACTCCAATCACTTTATGAAAAGTTCAGTGCTGTAGCAGCTTGGTAGAAAGGTTAGCATCAATCACCTCTCTGGATAGGAAAAGTCGGCTAGGACTTCAGGTAACCAGGTTCACTCGTGTAACCGCTCTCAAGCATGAGGATGTCACCAATAAAACAATGATGCAGCACATAGTAAAGCCTTCTTCACACTCAGGTATGTTGGATCCTCTATCCTGCCCTGCTCTGGCCACAAATCGTGATGTCCAGTTCATGAACAAATCGGATTTTCAGTCAACTGAAAAGTGATTGCGACATCATCCTCATGATTGAGAGCGATTAAACTAGTGTGGATTACACAAATTACCTAAAGTCCCTTTCCTATACAGAGAGGTGATTGATGCAAGCCTTTCCAAAAAGCCGTTACAGTGCTGAGCTTTTCATAAAGTGATTGGAGTGGGAGCTGATCAGATCTTGGTTATATGCCTGTCATCATTCCCCTTCTGGTAAGGAGATTTGATTGTCACTGGTGTGGAGTCGTGCTATTACACACTGCAGCTGGTACTTCATCCTTCCCTTTCTATTTAAAGGGCTTTCACTTATTTAGTGGCGCATATATATATATATATATATATATATATATATATATATATATATATATATATATATATCTATATCTATCAGGGCTTGACAAAACCCGGGCGCCAGGTCGCATTTGCGACTAGAATTAGCGAACTGGCGCCTGGGGCAGCACAGCTGGGGGTATGCTGTCTCCGCGGACCCCCGCTTTGAGGCCTTCTACGATCCTATGGTTCCTTCTGGAATCTGGCGCCCTCTTGTGGTGGCCGTTGGAATTACAACCAGCAATGCTAATGGATGCAATGCTAATTTTCCCTGCCTGCCAGCCTATCTTCCTTCCCTTTACTCAGAACCCCTAAAAATTATATATATATATATATATATATTATTCTAACACCCTAAAGAATAAAATGGTGGTCGTTGCAATACTGTCTGTCACACCGTATTTGCACAGCGGACTTACAAGCGCACTTTTTTGGGGAAAATGTATTTAATAAAAAAAAAAAAAATAAGACAACAGTAAAGTTAGCCCAATTTTTTTTAATATTGTGAAAGATAACGTTGCGTCGAGTAAATCGATACCAAACATGTCATGCTTCAAAATTGCGCCCGCTCATGGAATGGCGACAAACTTTTACCCTTTAAAATCTCCATAGGCGCCGTTTAAAAAATTCTACAGGTTGCACTTTTTAAGTTACAGAGAAGGTCTGGGGCTAGAATTATTGCTCTCACTCTACCGATCGCAGAGATACCTCACATGTGTGATTTGAACACTGCTTTCATATATGCGTTCGCTTCTGCACGCAAGCTTGGCAGGACAGGGCGCGTTTAAAATATATATTTTTTTATTTTAACTTTTATTTTTATTTTTTTCACTGTTCTTTAAAAAAAAAAAAAAAAAAAAAATGTGTGTCACTTTTATTCCTATTACAAGGAATGTAAAAATCCCTTGTAATAGAAAAAAGCATGACAGGTCCTCTTGTATATGAGATCTGGGGTCAGAGAGACCTCATATCTCATATTAACACTAAAATGCAATTTAAAAAAAATTTGTCATTTGAAAAAAATAAATAAAATGTCCCTCTAAGAGCTATGGGCAATGACTTGGAGACAGGTGAGGGGCTTGGGGCTTTTCCCCTCACTCGTCTCCATGTCAGGCCAGGGACAGGTCCAGATCGCCATCACGGACCCGGCTCCTAACTTTTTTAGCTGGCTCCTAGATTCCAAGCAAAATTGTCAACCCCTGATAGATTTTATATATATATATATATATATATATATATATATATATATATATATATATATATATATATATATATATATATATTTTTTTTTTTTTTTTTTTTTTTATTTGCAAGTCAGTTTGTGCTGGCTGCTTTATATTTTGTATTAGGTAGTAGCTAATTTGGTAGCGCAGATACCCCTAATGCTTTCCAATAATCTAGAATGATGATCAACAGGAAAGTGTGTCAGTACTTAACATTAGAAGCAAAGCATCAGTCATTAGAAATATTTCCAATTAATTTTATTACAAAATATTGGATTCTAGGAGGATTCTCACAGACATGGTTTGCTTTCAAGATGTTGATGGTAACAAGACTGGGAAATGCCCACACAGGACAGCACTGAACAGGTCACATTTTTATAGAACTCACCCGATCCTCCTGCTCAGCCTGAAGTTCCTTCACTCTGTCTAGAAGTCCAGCTTTAGCTCGGTCTAAGTTACTGGAAAGGCCAGTTATGATGATAACATCAGACTGGAGTTCAGGAGCAGGCACTTGGATGTTCACCTGTAACAAGAGAATTTGCATAAGGGTGAAGCACTTTTCATTATATATATATATATATATATATATATATATATATATATATATTATCAATATAATGATAGAATAAAAAAAAGTAATGATTAGGGTCAAACATTTAAATGTACATTAAAGAGGAAGTAAACCCTGATGAGTTTACTTCCTCTTTCATTCCCTGCAAAGGCAAAGCATAATGGACTACTATGCATAGCATAGTAGCCCATTATGTGTCACTTACCTGACACAGGAGGCAGCGAAGTCACCGCTGTCCCCTGTAGTCCGCCGCATCCATCTTCTTGGTGGGGTCTCGCAGCTGCGCAGCTGTCATTCGGCAAAGCCGTGATGACGTCACTCCCGCGCATGCGCACGGGAGTCTACACGCGCGGCAGCTCCATTCTTGGAAATGCCGCGCTCAGTGCGTCTGCGCGCCGCTGTCTACGGGGCATGCGCCGTAGACAGCGGTGCCCGTTTTCGGGCAAATATCTCCTAAACCATATAGGTTTAGGAGATATTGCTTGGACCTACAGGTAAGCCTTAATCTAGGCTTACCTGTAGGTCAAAGTGGTTTGTAAGGGTTTACAACCACTTTAAAAAGGACAGTAAACTCACTTTAATAAAATAAATGCAGTAGGTTTAAATACAAAGTAGAATGTGCTATCTTTTGTCTTTGTCCAATTTTTCAAAAGCAAGCTTTTCATTCTGTTCTCAGACATCCTGTTCTCCATGCACACCTTGTGAACGTAGGCACACTTTTCTGCTCACCCCCAAAATGGACTACACATTTTCATGCAGGCACAATTCAGCTCTATTAGGGGGGGGGGGGGGGATATAAGAGCAGGTGACCAGAAAGGACACCTCTGAATTAAGCAGGCAGCATGTAATATCAAATAAAGTCAGCTGTCAGGACAGATGGTGTCAACTCCCAGGCTAGCCATACCCACATAGATATCTCCATTTATAACAGCAGCGTGGATTAGGGAACTTCTACTGCATTCAAGCAGCTACAGAACCCAAAGAGTGACCGCAATACAATTATATTAGAAGCCCAAACAAGCCTTGTATTTGGGCAGTAATGTTTCTAGTCTCAAACTAATTGTTCTAGGTAAACCATACCAATTTAAAAAAATAAAAAATAAATAAATCACAAGATACAGATAACTGCAGACTGGTTCTTACTTCACAATGAAGTATTATAAAAAGCAGATATTTCATAGACTTTAGAAGACTGCTTTACAAATATACCCACCTCAAACTCATCCATCATCTTACGAATGCCAGACCCCTTCTGTCCAATGATGTAACGATGAAGATCGTATGGGACCTCTACTTCAATACTGACAGGTACAAGAGCCTACAGAAAGCATAGGCTAAAGTTAGAAAAGTAACAAGCAGTTAAAAACACAAGGTGTTACTTCATGTGGCATTAGGGGGTAAATATTCAAAAAATTACTGATGAAAAACAGGTGTTCACTTACCTTCAGTGCTTCATTGGCTCCATCACATCTCTCCTTCCGGCCAGATATCAATATGATGTCACACTTCTTAGGTGAGCCAGGCTCAGGAGCAACTTTAGCCTCTAGCCCTTCCTCCCCATTCTCTTGTGCTGGTGACTCGGCATTGGGTGCTAGTGAAAAGAAATGCAGGAGTTGGAGAAAGCCCATGTTTAATTACATTGGTTTTCATACTACAGCACTAGAGGTGAGCTTTCGTTACCTCCCTGAGGGTTCTCCTCACGATCAGGAAATTTAATCTGCACGCCATGCTCTCTAGTAATCTGCTGGATTCTAGAGCCTT
This sequence comes from Lithobates pipiens, assembly GCF_037356315.1. NCBI lineage: Eukaryota > Metazoa > Chordata > Amphibia > Anura > Ranidae > Lithobates > Lithobates pipiens. The sequence goes on from NW_027507758.1 coordinate 482,081,756, forward strand.
TAGGTCCCATTATAGAGCGATGGAATTTTTGAGGAATCATGCACTCAATGGTCACTTGAGCCTCCTGGATAATAGTAATAACCACCACATTATTGCCACAGTTATCCAGAAATGCTACAGATAGCAACAAGCTGGTCAGCTGAATCTTACCAAATCCTCAATAATGTCTAGGATCCTCTTCTTTGCAGCTTCAACACATTCTTTTGCACCTTTCAGGGTAACACGATCACTCTGCACACCAGAGCGAGGAAAGCTGACAGCTACGCCACCATACTCCTCTGCAATATCACGCAGCACTTGTCCTCTCCGGATCACAAAGTAACGATGGTGTTTAGGATCCACAGACATGGAATCTTCTACAATGTTATCCTATATATACACAAACAGAAAAAAATAATTTAATATGAGTGTACAGCTTGTATAAACAGTGTAAATTTGCTGTGCTCTCAAAATAACCCACACAACCATTAATTCTAAACCGCTGGCAACCAAAGTGAGTGCACACCCCTAACTGTAAATGTCCAAACTGGGCCCAAAGTGTCAATATTTTGTGTGGCCACCATTTTCTAGCACTGCCTTAACCCTCTTGGGTATGGAGTTCAGAGCTTCACAGGTTGCCAGTGGAGTCCTCTTCCACTCCTCCATGATGACCTCACAAAGCTGGTAGATGTTAGAGACCTTGAGCTCCTCCAAATTACGTTTGAGGATGCCCCACAGATGGTCAATAGGGTTTAGGTCTGGAAACATGCTTGGCCAGGCCATCACCTTCCATTCCCCTTAGCTTCTTTAGTAAGGCAGTGGTCATCTTGGAGGTGTGTTTGGGATTGTTATGTTGGAATACTGCTCTGCGGCCCAGTCTCCGAAGGGAGGGGATAATGCTCTGCTTCAGTATGTCACAGTACATGTTGGCATTGATGGTTCCCTCAATGAACCATAGCTCCCTAGTGCCAGCAGCACGTATGCAGCTCCAGACCATGACACTACCACCACCATGCTTGACTGTAGGCAAGACACTTGTCTTTGTACTCCTCATCTAGATGACGCCACACAAGCGTGACCCCATCTGAACCAAATACGTTCATCTTGGTCTCATCAGACCACAGGGCAAGGTTCCAGTAATCCAGGTCCTTAGTCTGCTTATCTTCAGCAAACCGTTTGCAGGCCATCTTGTGAATCATCTTTAGAAGAGGCTTCCTTCTGGGATGAGAGCCATGCAGACCAATTTGATGCAGCGTATGGTCTGAGCACTGACATTCACACCCGAGACCTTGTAACACTAACGAGTCACATGACATCAGGGAGGGAAAATGGCTAATTGGGCCCAATTTTGTCATTTACTTAGGGGCATACTCACTTTTGTTGCCAGCGGTTTAGACATTAATGGCTGTGTGTTGAGTTATTTTCAGGGGGGTGGCAAATTTACACTGTTATACAAGCTTTACACTCACTACTTTACATTGTAGCAAAGTGGCATTTCTTCAGTGTTGTCACATGAAAAGAATAAAATGTGGGGGGGTGTACTCGAGAGCGAGATATTATTTATTTATATATACACATACACACACATACATACACACACCCATATATACACATTATATATACACACACACACACACATACATATATATATATACACACACACTTTTTTATTTATATATTAGGGGTGCTGAATATAATCACAAAATCAACGCATCGCAATTCAGATGGGTCAAATCGATCTGACATCATCCCTCGCTACATGCAGTGCTCTGCCTCTCGGGGAAACAGAGGCAGAGCCTGCCTGGTGGATAAAGCCCCCTCCCCTTCCAACCGCAGTATGCAGTGAGATGACACTGAAGCAGAAAGTCAGCCGATGAGCTGACAACCAGTAAAGTGGAGGGGGGGGGGGAGCTCAAGGAGACCCCACTTCAGGAGAGGCTTCACTGGAGGCACCAGAAGAGAGGAAGGAGGCAGAGACACACTGAGCTTGGAGGAGGGGGAACTGACTGACACAGAGCAGGTGAGTGCCAGTGTCACTGATCCCATCTATCCCACCACTATCCTTCTGCCTGATGTTGATTTGGATGTATGCATTGGGTCATTGTCATGGTGAAAGATGAAGTTCCTCTTCATATTCAGCTTTCTAGCAGAAGCCTGAAGGTTGTGCCAGTATTGACTGGTATTTAGAACTGTTCATAATTCCCTCTACCTTGATTAACCAGTTGCCGACCGCCGCACGACGATGTACGTCGACAGAATGGCACGGGCAGGCATATGGGCGTACCTGTACGTCCCTGCCTTCCCGCGGGGGGGGGGCCCGATCAGGCCCCCCCCCCCCGGTGCCAGCGGCGTTCGGAATCCTCTCCTGTAATGTAAACACAGGCAGAGGAAGTGATGTAATCTCTCCTCTGTGTCGGTATTTTTCGTTCCGGCACCGAGGAGAGAGGATCGGTGAGTTGCACCAACACTACACAATACAGTAGAACATGCCAGGCACACTCTCACCTCCCCTTCACCCCCCCGATCACCCCTGCACCCCCAGTCACAGTGACACCAGTTGCATTTTTTTTTTTGCATTGGTGTCATTTGTGACTAATAACTGTTAGGGCAGTTAGGGTTAGCCCCCTTTAGTTCTAGGGTACCCCCCTAACCCCCCCAATAAAGGTTTAACCCCGTGATCACCCCCCGTCGCCAGTGTCACTAAGGCTGGGTTCACATTGCAGCGGTTTATGAGAACGGATGTGATTCGCACCGCACTGCAGTGCAAATCACATCCGATCTCTGTGCGATTCGAGTTCAGCCATACAGATAGTATGGCTGAATTCGCATCGCACCCCCCGCAAACTCGCACGGGACCCTTTTTTTGGTCCGCAGCAGAATCGGATCGCATGGGTGTTCACACCATGCGATCCGATTCCTGTCCGAGTTTCCAGATTGCACTGCGATATGCGAACTGATCTGGGGGTGTCATTAACATTTCACTGACACTCCCAGCAGTTCGCATAGGGCAGTGTGATGCGGGAACCCGCCACGGATTCGTGGCGTTCCCGCATCGCTCCAGTGTGAACCCAGCCTAATAAGCGATCGTTTTTCTGATCGCTGTATTAGTGTCACAGGTGACGCTAGTTAGGCAGGTAGGTATTTAGGTTCGCCGCAGCTTTTTATAGCGCCAGGGACCCCCATATACTACCGCATAAAGCCCCCTGATTGCCCCCTAGTTAACCCTTTCACCAGTGATCACCATATAACTGTTACAGGTGACGCTGGTTGGTTAGTTTTTTTATAGTTTCAGGGCACCCGCCATTTATTACCTATTCTCACTAGTGTACCCCTAGTTCTAATGTGCCCCCCTAACCCCCCCAATAAAGGTTTAACCCCGTGATCACCCCCCGTCGCCAGTGTCACTAAGGCTGGGTTCACATTGCAGCGGTTTATGAGAACGAATGTGATTCGCACCGCACTGCAGTGCAAATCACATCCGATCTCTGTGCGATTCGAGTTCAGCCATACAGATAGTATGGCTGAATTCGCGCCGCACCCGCCGCAAATTCGCACGGGACCCTTTTTTTGGTCCGCAGCAGAATCGGATCGCATGGGTGTTCACACCATGCGATCCGAGTTTGCAGATCGCACTGCGATATGCGAACTGATCTGGGGGTGTCATTAACATTTCACTGACACTCCCAGCAGTTCGCATAGGGCAGTGTGAACTGCCGCCGGGAGGCATGCGATGCGGGAACCCGCCGCGGATTCGTGGCGTTCCCGCATCGCTCCAGTGTGAACCCAGCCTAATAAGCGATCATTTTTCTGATCGCTGTATTAGTGTCACAGGTGACGCTAGTTAGGCAGGTAGGTATTTAGGTTCGCCGCAACTTTTTATAGCGCCAGGGACCCCCATATACTACCGCATAAAGCCCCCTGATTGCCCCCTAGTTAACCCTTTCACCAGTGATCACCATATAACTGTTACAGGTGACGCTGGTTGGTTAGTTATTTTTTTTATAGTTTCAGGGCACCCGCCATTTATTACCCAATAAAGGTTAAACCCCCTGATCACCCGGCGGGTGATATAAGTTTGAGGGTCAGATAAGGTCTGTGTCGCCCCAGGCAGCGTCAGGTTAGTGCCAGTATCGCTAACACCCACGCACAAAGCATACACCTCCCTTAGTAATATAGTATCTGATCAGATCTATATTAGCGGCGCCAGCAGCTTAGGTTTCCCAAAACGCATTGTTAGCGGGATAAGCCCAGATACCTGCTAGCACCTGCGTTTAGCCCCTCCACCAAGCCCAGCCCACCCAAGTGCAGTATCGATCGATCACTGTCACTTACAAAACACAACACACATAACTGCAGCGTTCGCAGAGTCAGGCCTGATCCCTGCGATCGCTAACAGTTTTTTTTGTAGCGTTTTGATACAGACGCTGACAGCCTAAGTGCTTTTTTACCTGAGTCTCACTAGTGTGCCCCTAAATTTAGGGGTGTCTACTTTCCAAAATGGGGTCATTTGGGGGGGGGGTTTGTGCCATCTTGGCATTTTATGGCCTTCAAAACTGCGATAGGTAGTGAGGAGTAAAATCAAAAATTTACACCCTTAGAAATCCTGAAGGCAGTGCTTGGTTTTCGGGGCCCCGTACGCGGCTAGGCTCCCAAAAAATCCCACACATGTGGTATCCCCGTACTCAGGAGAAGTAGCAGAATTTATTTTGGGGTGTCATTTCACATATGCCCATGGCATGTGTGAGCAATATATCATTTAGTGACAACTTTGTGAAAAAAAAAAAAAAAAAAAAAAAAAAAAAAAGTTTGTAATATTCCCGCAACTTGTGGCAAAATATAAAATATTCCATGGACTCAACATGCCTCTCAGCAAATAGCTTGGGGTGTCTACTTTATAAAATGGGGTCATTTGTGGGTGTTTTGTGCCATCTTGGCATTTTATGGCCTTCAAAACTGTAATAGGTAGTGAGGAGTGAAATTACAAATGTATGCCCTTAGAAATCCTGAAGGCGGTGCTTGGTTTTCGGGGCCCCCTACGCGGCTAGGCTTCCAAAAAGTCGACCACATGTGGTATCCCCGTACTCAGGAGAAGCAGCAGAATGTATTTTGGGGTACAATTCCACATATAACCATGGCATGTGTGAGCAATATATCATTTAGTGACAACTTTGTGTAAAAAAAAAAAAAAAATTTTTTTTTTGTCATTATTCAATCGCTTGAGGCAAAAAAATAAAAAATATTCAATGGGCTCAACATGCCACTTATCAATTTCCTTAGGGGGTCTACTTTCCAAAATGGGGTCATTTGGGGGGGGGGGGTGTGTACTGCCCTGCCATTTTAGCACCTCAATAAATGAGATAGGCAGTCATAAACTAAAAGCTGCGTAAATTCCAGAAAATGTACCTTAGTTTGTAGATGGGACAACTTTTGCGCAAACCAATAAATATACAGTTATTTACTTTTTTTTTACCAAAGACATGTGGCTGAATACATTTTGGCCTAAACGTATGACTAAAATTGAGTTTATTGGATTTTTCTAATAACAAAAAGTAGAAAATATTTTTTTCAAAATTTGCGGTCTTTTTACGTTTATATCGCAAAAAATAAAAATCGCAGTCAGTCAAATACCTTTAAAAGAAAGCTCTATTTGTGGGAAGAAAAGGACGCAAATTTTGTTTGGGTACAACATTGCATGACCGCGCAATTACCAGTTAAAGCAGCGCAGTGCCAAATTGTAAAAAGACCTCTGGTCATTGACCAGCAAAATGGTCCAGTCTGAAAGTGGTTAAATTGGATGTAAACACGAATTTTTTTTTTATGTCATAATGTAGAGAATAAGATTTCCTATCATTTGAGCCCAGTCTTGCCACACAGAGTTACTCCAGTCCTGAGCAATCGTCTTATTGTTCTGTTAGAGAAATCTTGACAAAGTCTCTAAAACTTTGTCAAAACCTCCCTCTTGCTGTGAGTGACAGGTTATCTACATATCTCATGCACTAGCCTGAGAGGCACATCCTGTGTAAAAAGTTCACAATTCACATTCCCCTCCCCTCCAGCTCTACCAGGATTGGCTGGCTTTACTGTGTGTTTGACTGGATGTTTCTCATTATGTGGGGGAGGGGTGGATTTCTCACTTTTTATAATTACACCCAGTAAGGCTGAATGAGCTTAGGGCCAGTTCACACCAGTGTGCTGTGCGAGATGGCATGCGATTCCCACCGCACTGCAGTGCAAATCACATGCGATGTCCGCGCAGTGCGATTTCAGCCACACAGATAGTATGGATGATATTGCACCGCATTTTGACCAAACTTGCACAGGACCCTTTTTTTGGTCCGCACCAGAATCGCATGGGTATTCACACCTATGCGATCCGATTCATGTCCTGTCAGTTCGCAGTGCGATATGCGAGCTGAAATGGGGGCGTCGTTACTGACAGGACTTGAATTGGATCGCATAGGTGTGAACGCCCATGCAATTCTGGTGCGGACCAAAAAAAGGGTCCTGTGCGAGTTTGGTCCGAATGTAATGCGATTTCAGCCAGTTTGTATAGCTGAAATCGCATTGCACAGATATCACATATGATCTGAACAGCAATGTGGTGCAAATCACAGGGATGCGGAGTGTACAGTGGTGGGTAGTAAATGCAGGATGGTGTCAGGATAGTGGACAGTGTCAGATTATTTTTTTACTTTACGATAAAAAAATTTTGTTTTTGGTACCAGTGGATTTTTTTTTATTTTTATAAAATTTTTACAATTACATTTTTTTTTACAATTTTTTTTTTGTACTATTCTAACAACGATGGGAGGGTGGGGTTTTATTTTTTAAATATCTTTTTTCACAGTGCTTTTGGGAAAAGGGGGGGGGGGGGGGGGGGGGTGTCGGTGTCGGTGTTACTCTGGCCAAGGGGAGTGTAGAGGTGGGCGAAGAGTCTGCTGACATGACTCCGCCCACCGAGTGCCACACAACAGACCCGCCCACTGAATCTTGACTTTTTTGAGGCTTCCAACAGCTAAAGGGGGGACATTTGAAAGGTGAGGATACATGCAGGAGGCATGTATATCCTTATAGATCACCACTATGGCAGTAGTTTAGAACTAATGAGAGTGGGTTTACATCCACTTTAAGGCCCCTGTTCCAGCTGAAGAAAAACCGGCCCAAAGCAAGGTGCTGCCACCACCATGCTTCACTGTGGGTATGGAGTTTTTGGTGATGTGCAGTGTTTTTGCATCAAACATATCTTTTGGAATTATGGGCAAAAAGTTCAACCTTGGTTTCATCAGACCAGAACACATTTTACCACATGCTTTTGGGAGACGATGCGTTTTCGCAAAATTTACATGAATCGAGATCGTAATCTTTTAACGATTAATCATGCAGCTCAACTATCCAATCAACATTCTGATAATTCAGTATGGAAGATAAGTCTCCATGTAGGTTAAAAGATTATCAGAAAAACAAAAGAGGGCATCAGTGGCTCTCCCCCCCCCCCCCCCACTTCTACCCCCTCTTGCTCCTCTCACCCCCCAAGGAGGCCATGTCGGTCGCCTCAGCCGAGCGTCAGGCTGCCGACTTCCCCTCGGAAGGTGGATTCCTCACCTGCCGCCAAGTCTTGAGTTACCTGGACACCGAGAATGAGCCCCACTCAGGGAATAAATGTGCCTGGAACGGGGCATGGGGCTACCATTGTCCTGACCTGGTGCTGCATCCTGGGTGGTCCTGAGCTGTGGCTGGACCCCGCCCCCCCCAGAAGCTGTCCGTCCCCTGGGATATATGCCCGCCCTGCTGTGTCTGGTGAGTCTGCACTCCCTGTGGTGCCCTCTTCTGTGCCAAGGACCGTTAAACCCCGCCGAGCCAACTTTTGCCTGTGTTGCTCTGCCAGTGCCAAGGTCTTAACCCCTGTTGGACCAAACTCCGTTTTGCAGGTGTGCCATTTATTACTTTGTATTAAGATAATTATTTTACTTTTTATTATTTTATTATTTTTTTCTTTGTTCATCAATTATGCCATTATCATGTAACAAATTGCTGAGATCTTATTGAATTATATTATCATGTTATTTTTCTGATTTAATGTTTATTTTTTGGAGCCCATGATCACGTGATTTCAAATCTTTTTGTTCTTAGCTATGCTTCATATAAAGTCCCAATATTCCTTTTGCCATTGTTGCAAACTCTTTGCTGGCCCAGATTGTCATCCTGAAGACCTTTCCCCTTGCTGTGCCTTCTGTCTGTTCTGTGGACTGATTTTCCTATTTTCTGCACACCGAAAGCCCCCCAATAAACGCCTGTGCATTGGGTTTACTGTGATCTGCCTCTGTGTGCTCTCTATGCGCTCCTAGTTCGCAACAGATGGTACAAGACATAAGAGAGGTGGGGGGGCAGCTGGAAGAGGTCTTGAGCTGATGCTTTATGGAAAAAATAAAACTACAAAAGACATTACAATAAAGTAGATAGACACGGAAGGTTGGGAGACCAGACTGAGATAAGTAGACATGAAAAAAATAAATAAAAGTAAAATTAAAATAAACACTCATTTACCGTTTGAGTGGTGGACAGAATCATTTTAGCTTAGCAGTGATTTAAATTGAAACCACAGCATTGTCGGGGGGAAAAAATATCAATATTTGCAATGTACAATTCATTTTTGATGTGGCCAATTATTTCCGCCTGCATGCTGTTCCATATTTTCAGTAAACAGACCAGGTCACCACTTGCTAGACTGCAATGTAAATATAGGCAGGGAAACCGAAATTTGTATTTACAGAAATCTTTTTTTGCTGCAGCAACAATTTGATCACAACTAGCAAAATATAGGATGGCAAACCTGGTGCAAAATCAAAACTTGGTTGGTTTGGAATAGGAAGCCTTTCAGTTCGACCTTCCCTCTGACCGGTATGTGCTCTGATTGATCGAGAGCCAGTCATGTGACTGACAGGTGAAAAGATAATGCCCTTCTCCTGGTACGGCCATACAATATTTGTTTGAAATGCAAGTCTTACCAAGCTTTTGATGAGAAACTCCAGTTCCTTCTGGGCCTCCTTCACTGCCTCCTCTGTGCCCACAATGGTGATAAGCTGCTGGTCTTTATCCTCAGCAGTGGGAAATATGATACGGGCTCCCGTCTGGTCCCGTACTTTACGGATGTTTCCACCACCTTTCCCAATCAGAAATTTGTGGTATTCTGGCTTGGCTCGCAATTCTGTGGTAAAGCTCTTTGTTTGCTGGAAAACAAAATAAACTTCTTTATTACAGCTTATGCAAAATACTTTGTTTTTGCATGACCCCCCAAATTTTAGAAGCATACAGTATCCGATAAGAAAGTAACCATTTTGATTTTTTGACTTACCATAAAATCCATTTCTTTAAGTTATTGACACAACGCTCCATTATTCGGAACCATGGGGTTATATCACCCCCTACAGGAGTAGGACACTAGGCAGAAAAAAGGCTTGGCTATGCCTATGGGCAGTCCTAGATAACATACACCCCCCTCTCCGCTATAGACCTTCAGTTTAGTAACAAGCAGTATCAGAAGCATCAAAACTCCTTAGGAGGGGTGGGTGCTGTATCTGTCAATGGATTTTACAGCAAGTCAAAAATCCAATTTTCTCACTTGTTCAGTCAGACACAGGGCTCCATTATTAGAAAACATAGGGATGTCCCAAAGCAGTGCCAACATGAGGGGTGGGACAATGAAAAATCAAGGCAAACACGAGAGCAGCAGCAGCCTGCAACACCTTGCGGCCAAAAGATGCATCCTCAGATGTCAGCACATCCACGTTGTAGAATAGTGTGAAAGAGTACACAGACGACCAAGTGGCCACCTTGCAAACCAGCACAGCTGACGCCTGATGGAAGGCCCAAGAAGAAACAGCCAAGTAGAATGCACCATAATGGGGAAAGGAGGAACCCAACCACCGATATTAGAGACCAGAGTCATCTGCTTCTTCTGCAACCTTTCTAGATGGATCAGATAGCCCTTTTTGACCCGTCCGTCATCACAGCGTGTCTGATCTCTAAAAAAGGCCCCCGTGACTGTCAAATACACCCGAATTGCCCAAACACATCCAGGGCATGTAAGGTAAATCCCTTAGGACATTTTGACCTGGGACACAGGGAAGGCAATACAATGTCCTTAGTCAAAAGGAATCAGAGGAGGGAACCACGGACAAGGGCGAAGAACCACTTCATCTTTGTGGATAACCAGGTTAATATGACATAATGCCTACAGTTTGACACTGCGAGCAGAGGTGATAGCAACCAAAAAGTCACCTTCTGGGACTGAGCAAGCAGAGGAACCTCCCGAATATATTTACAAGGGGATGCTTCTGTAGAACCAAAACGCACCAAGAGTAGATCCCAAGGCAGTAGAAGCGACTGCACCAGAGAAGGCAGATGTCAAACCCCTTGATTAAAAAGTATGCAGCAGGGAGTGGCGAAAACAGGGGATACAAGAGAGAAGCCGCCAAGGCCCACTGCTGGCCATGGATGGTACTCATGGCCAAGTTCTGCTCCCCCATGAAGGAAGGTCGAAATCTGAGCCACAGAGAAAAAAAAAACAAGGGAAAATGGCAAGTGCCTCACACCAGGATATGTATGCTATCCATGTCCAGTGGTAAACCTTACCAGAGGAAGGCTTCCTAGCCTCCAGCAACGTCGTCAACTTCCGCACCTGGCTCATAACAGTCAGGCCATCCAAACCATCGACTGAAGGAGGCTGGAAGCTCAGCCCTTGGGACAGTATATCTTCCTTAAGAGCAAAGGGACCTCAGCAACCATGAGCACCAGGTCGGCATACCAAGACCAACAAGACTAACGGGCCCACTAGAATGACCGTAATCCCTTCAGCCACGACCCTGCACAAAAGCCGCAGCAAAATCTTTGAGGTGTAGAGTGGGGCTAGAGTGTCTGCAGTGTCCACCAGAGGAGTTGGTGACCTTGCCAGAAACCTCAGTACCATTCCGTTAAGCCAGGACGCCAACAGGTCTACCTCAAGGGTACCCCATCAGAGAAACATCCGATGAAACATGTCCTGGTGAAGGGACCACTGCGTGGACCAACACAAGCTGACTGAGGCAACTACCTGCCATTTTTGCCATTGTTCCACTCCTATAATGCATACGGCGGAGGGGGCTGGAACAAGACGTTCTGCCCACCGGAGGATGCTGGCTACTGTCAGGGCTGCCAACACTCTTGGCTCTGCCCTAGTGATTGATAGCCTACCGCCATGGCATCATCCAACTGGATCCGTACCAGGAGCCCCCAAAGTCTACGTCCATGATCCATACATAGTCTGATCACTCCAAGTCCCTGAATATCGATCGGCAGTCCGGATTCCGCCAGCTTCCAACAACCCTGAGCAGAACCCAGCCGCAGGACACCTCCCCACACGGGCAGACTGGGGCACCTGCTGATACCCTGCCCAGGGGTCACCATTGGACCTCTAACAGGGGCACTGGCAGAGACCCTGCACAGGGGGCACAGGCTGAGACCATACACAGGTGCACCTACAGAAACCCTGCACAGGGGTCAGCCACTAAGGCACCTCATGGGAGGAGCCTACGGAGGGCCCACTCAACCCTCAAATCTTCAGAGCTCCCACAGCACTGTCCGCCTGGAAGAGGGCGCCCAGCCTAAATTAGTGGAGGGCCGCTGCAGGAGGTGCAGATCTGCGGATGCCTGGTCACCCAATCAACCATCCAGGTGCCAAGGTGTACCCCCCCCCCCTTCCCACCACAGTGACAACCCTGGAGGGTGAAGGGAGGGTGGGACATTGTCCGAAGCACCTAAGCCAGATGCCCCCGGGCCTCACCGGGGGGGGGGGGATTTGGAGGAGAACACCAGAGGGACTGACCACTCCAGGGAGTGCCCACACCCCCACAGCACTCCAGGGAAGGAGTGGGTAACACAGACTGATCCTCCAAAGTGGGGTGGCTGTTGGGATGAGGAACGCTGCGCCTCAGGCAGAGACCCGGTCATATGCGACCTTGCAGGTCGTTTAACTTGGAGGACTAGCCCCGTCCAGTGGGGCTATGTTGCGGCCGACCTAGCGCATAGCTGCGGTCTGCACGCGCTAACTAGCTAGACTGGGGAGACCACTGGATCTTAGTGTCCAGCCCGTCGCCCAGTCCGGCAATTGATTGTAGATCTCACAGGAAAAGATTCAAGAGAAAAAATAAATAAAAAATTGCCAGGACCAGAGATGCCAGCATAGAACTAGGTCCTTACTCCTGACTATGCAGAAAAAAAACAAAAAAAAAAATGAAGGCCTATAGCAGAGAGGAGGGTGCATATCACCTAGGACCGCCCATAGGCCTAGCCAAGTCTTTTTCTGCATAGTGTCCTACTCCTGGTGGGGGGAATGCAACATAACCCTCTGGTTCTCAATAATGGAGCACAGTCAATGAACGAATCTCTCAAGCTATTAGTATATGAAGTAGGCAATAGATGAAGAAAATCTCTGTAGACGGAACAGTTTTTTAGATGAGCTGAGAAATGCATATGACACAGCTGGCTATAATACCAATTGTGAATTATGCGAACACAAGTGATTAACGGTCACCTGTAACAGATGTACTGTACAGATAATGAACGCAGCAGCCTACATGTGTGTAGCTTATAAGTCCTATCTTGACGTTTACATTTTTAATCACAGTGGACCACTAATTACAAATGCTAAAACAAGCATACCATAACTATCCACAAAAGCTAGGAGAAATAAATACCCATAACTGGTGTTAATTTCCTGACACACCACATCTTACCTTCTCCTCTGCCAGCTGCAGCAGCTGTTTCTTAGCTCTCTCTACATCCTGAGCTGGTCCGCGGATGGTGACTGTATCACTGCCAGAGCCCTCGCTTGGGAAGTGAATATGTACACCTCCGCACTCTTCCATGATGGATCTTATGAAGCGTCCCTTGGCTCCAATTAGCGAGTTGTGCAATTTTGATGGAATGCTGACCTCCATTTCTGTGATGTTTGCCTAGCGTTATGGACAAAAAGCAAAATTAAAATAAATCTTCACTCTACTTCAGAAGTGTGGCTGTTGGCTAAAGAGTTTTATACCTTTCCTTTAAATAAAAATCCTGTGGCCAACTTCAAAATCTATCAACTATTTGAGGCATGCTAGGGACATGGCAGCTGTGAAAACAGAAGCTAGTTATAGTTGGTAGAACTGGATCCCATCTAAGTACCGTTTACACTTCTACTTACTCCCATCACCTCCACCACCTTAGAATCAGACACAGCAGAAAAAGACCAAGAGTTCAAGTTTGTCCCCCTTTTTTCTTTTTTTTTTTTTTTTTTAAGTTATTTGTCAGAGTTAAGATCTGTTTTTGTCCCAAGCACATTTGAATTCACTTACTGTTGACTGACTCACTACCTCTCATGGAAGCCTAGAAGTCATGTCCCCATGACCTTGATCTTTGCTTTATATTGAAAATACTGCCCCCAAACAAAATTTGTGTCCTCTTGATCCGTGTGGCCAGCATAAAGCTCAGTACACACCTATGCAGTTTTCTTTTGATCTGTTTCTGCAGTGCCTTTTGCGCACGTGATTTTACTGCAATTTGCATTTTTTTGGGCAGATTAAAAAAACTGAAATTGCTGCAAAAACACATTACATTCTTTTCTGCAGCTTCTCCATTGAAGTGTATTGAACCAATAAAGCACCATTTTGCGTTAAAAGTCCCTGACCCTTTTAGATGTGAACGTGTCCCATAGGAAATCGTAAATGAACTGTAGTGCATTTTTGAAAAAAGCACCAACACACACACACACAGATGTGAACCAGGTCTAACACGTTTAGTACATAATGGGGTTAAAAAAAACGAAACTTAGCCCTTTATAGTAGAAAAAGCAGATAATCACTACTATAAGGGGTTCATTTTTTTTTTACTGTAGAACAGTGAAAGTAATATTTACAGTAGCGATTATTTGCTCTTTTTGTACTATAAAGGGCTCATTTTTGTTTTCTTTAACCCCATTATGTTACTGGCCAATTATGAAATTAGTAATCGATTGTTTCAATATATATATATATATATATATATATATATATATATATATATATACACACACACACACATACATACATACATACACACACACACACTTTTTGCTATAATAAATGTCCCCCAAAATGTTTAGAAATATTTAGTTTTTTTATTCATCAGTTTAGGCCAACATATTCTTCTACATATCTTTGGAAAAAAATAAAAATAAAAAATCGCAATAAGTGTATATTGATTGGTTTGTGCAAAAGTTATAGCATCTACAAACTATGGGAACGATTTATGGCTTTTTTACTAGTAATGGCAGTGATCTGCAATTTTGTAGCGGTATTGTGGCGAACAGAGCAAACACTTGACACATTTTTTGGGACTATTGACATTTATACAGCAATCGGTGCTATAAAAATGCACAGATTACTGTGTAAATTACACTGGTAGGGAAGGGTTTACATGTGTGTTCCCTCAGGGTGTTCCAACTGTATGGTGATAGGACTGAGTAGGAGAGGAGACATTTCGTTGTTCCTACTTACTAGGAACAACCAACATGTCTCCTCTCCTATGACAGCACAGAGCTTAACACACACAAATCATAGTGCTGGCGCTTGTGCACTCGATCGCGTGTGGCCGGCCACGTGGGCACGCCCCCCTCCAGCACCAGCTTAAAAAAAGGAACCCCATATATTTACAGGGTTTCAAGCCGGGGTGCCATTGTACCGCAATAAATATACATGTGAGCCAGGCAGGAACCAGTTAAAGGTTTCAATTGCGTCTCCCATTTCACTTTTCTCCAGCATGTACATTTTAGGTTCCTGAAGTCGCTCCAGATAAACAAATCCAGGGACAGTATAAAACCTATCTTAGCAATTATTTTTTGGCAAGTGAAGTCTCCAGAACAGGACAGTATTCTAAATGAAGTCTCGCCAAATATACATATTGGGGAAATCAGAACCTCCTTCATCCTGCTGGTGATCGCTCTAGTGATGCATCCTAGAATTCCATTTGCTTTTTCTACTGCCTGGCCACACTGTTTGCTCATTTTGCAATCATCTGAAATACATACCCCCAAATCTTTCTTCTGTAGTGCTGGCAAACACTGTACGGTGTATACAATATTATAACGTCAAGGTATTTGTTCCATATGTGCATGTTTTTACATTTCAAAACATTAAACTACAGTTTTCACTGATTTGATTAATCTTCCAGCAATGCCAAATCATGTTCCATATTGCAGACACCTTAGGGATATCAACCCTATTACACCTTTGTGTCATCGGCAAAAAGCCATACCTTGCCCAACAAATCTTTAACTAGATCACTTACATAAAGCTTAAATAGAACAGGAAGCCGTAGAGAGCCTTGTGGTACACATCTAGTGTCTGGTCTTTGTTCTGAATGAACCCCATTTACAGCCACACTCTGGTATCTGTTCTTTAGCCAAATGCATATCAACTGAACTTAAGTGTCAAGTCCTAGCTTGTACAACTTTTATATCAGATTATGCAAAACTGTATAAAAACGCTTTGCTGAACTCAAGATATGTCCACAGCACCACCCTGGTATAAAAGCCATCTAGTGAAAAAATTCAGATTAGTCTGACATACTGTATGTCTTCTGTAAAGCCATGCTGCTTTGGGTAAAGCAAAATGTGCATTTGAGTGATCAATGATCATTTTTAGGAGGGATGCCATTAACTTAACTAAAATAGATGTTAAAACTTTAATTGCCATTTTCTACCTTGCTACCCTTCTTGTGGGTAGGAACATTATTAGCTGTCCAACTGACATGGGGAACTTCTGTTAGAACTCTGGGATGAATATCAGGACCCATTGCTTTATTAAGCTTCAACCAAGCCAGTTCCTCTGCTAACTCTGCCTCCGTAATTTCTGAAAATGAGCCATCATTACAAGAACCAATATGATCCCCCAATTTGTTATTGTTAGTGCAATTTATTTCTGAGAAAATGAATGTTTTGTCTTTAATAGATTTAACAATTTCCTCTTTTCTGTACTTTTGCAGCATAATGCATTTAGCCTCCTTTTGCCCATTTTACTTCTTACTCCTTGCCCTCCAGTCCTCCATTTTACTTCTTACTCTTTCCCCTAGTCCTCCCATTTTACTACAACATGGAAATTTAAAATGAATTACCAGTTCCTTCTGGATAGCCAGGATTCTATCACGTGCAGCCTCGCAGTTGGTTTTCTTCCCGGTGATGACAATCATTTCTGAGTTACTGTTTTCAGCCGGGAGGTCAATCTTAGTGTTACATTCTTCACGAATCTGAACAAGGTGGATGGAAAGGCAATCGCCACAAGAATGAGATAACCATAATTTAAGCCACAAGGTGAAACAGCTTTTTTTAAAACCCAAGTGTAGTCGAAATGGAAAACAAACAATCAGCACGAACGTTTGTGACTTCCTATTAACGTGTTGGGTCCCTTGTGCTATCGACTTCTGGTTTCCTTAAAATTTTCAGCCATTGATGAAATATTGTAATATTTCGGGGTAGCAGGGGCTAATAGAACAGAGAGCTGTCATTTGCACTCATCAAGAGTGCCCGAATTGGCCAGCCTTTACACCCAGCTCCTTCATTCATAGTAAGTACTACAGCTTCTATGAATCAACAGGATCACAAGCATTAATACCAAGTCATGTCTCATGTGCTGATTTGTATTTTTTTTCTTTTTTTTTCCAGACAACTTGGGCTTTAAAAACAAAAAAATAAAAAATAAAATAAAAACCCACATACCTTTTTGATGTTGGCACCACCCTTTCCAATAATGTTCTTGTGAAACTGCTTAAAAATCGGCACAGAGATGGTGTAACTGTTCTCTACCTGCAAGGAGAAGTAGGTTATCCAATCTATATACATAATACTCTATATGATACCACCTTAAAAACAAAAACTAAGCTTTTTTTATATTTGCAAATATTTGAACTGTTATAAATTACTCTCTTTAGAATCGTTTATATATCCACAACAATGAATGGACAGTACAGCACTGTAGCAGATTTTTTTTTTTATTTACTTGTAATACGTTGCAATAAAAATCCGTTTACAATGGAGAAGCCTGGAGGCACTGTACACAGACTGAGATTGAATACGCAATGCCCCGAAGGCAATGTTATGCTTTCACTGAGAACTATGAACAAATACAAGTCCCACCTGCTACTGTGGCACACAGATCTGTAGCACTCAATGGACTATAAATCACTGCACTTGTAGTCTCAGCCTAGGTTCACATATGTGCGATCTCAGACATCGCATACGATTTGCACCTGCACCCCAGGTGCTGATCACATGCGATGTCTGCAGAAGGCGTTCAGCCACAGAGTGGCGTGTCTGAATTCGCTTTGATTTTCACCAAAATAGTGCAGGCACTTTATTTCTCCACACTAGATACAGATTGCATGGGCGTTCTCGCCCACGCGATCCGATTCATACGAGAGGTCACAGTTCACACTGAAATCTATGAACCGATCTAGGGGTGTCAGTAACCTTCCTGGCGGTATTCCCGAGTATGGCTGGGGGTGAACATTACCAAAAGCGGTAACCCCAAGCCACACTCAGGATTGCAACGCAGTAGCATGGGAAAGTTACTTACCTTGTCCGCAGGATCCTGCGATGTCCTCTCGCTGCATCCGCGGGTTGTGTCCTCAGCCCAGTGTACAGTGTGCCAGGCCCTCGTTCACTGCAAGCGTCGAGACACACAATGACGGAGCCTGGCACCAAATCCAAAAAGTGCAAAAAACAAACACACATACAGTACACTGGAACCTTACAGATTACATTACTGTATCAAATCATTTCACATCCCTTTTGTCCCTAATGCCCTGCGTGTAGTTTTATATTATATAAATACTGTTCTTTCTGCCTGAAAACGTGAGAATATCCATGGCAACCAAATAGCATCCCTTTAAGTCAAAAGCAGTTTTAGGCCGGCTAGAAAACAGAGAAAGTGAATTAGAATCACTTGCAGAATTAAGCCACAGTGATTCGTGGGGAAATTCGTCAAACACTGAAAGTAACGACAGCGACAATTATGAGCAACTGAGCAAATTTCAGCGTTTGATAACATTATTGAACAAATTTATTATAATTTGTTAATATTTATAGTTCATCATTTCGGATTTTGGGTTTCAAACTTTGCAATACCCAAAAGATGTCTACTAGACTCTTGTTTGGACAGATTTAAGCGAGTTATTCCTAAGAATTACAGGCCAATATAAAATGTCAGATTTCCATGCGAAACAATGTACCGCCTCAAGATGCAAAAATCTGACAATCATACCACCCAGGAGGTTAATGTTGTATTGACAGCCGCAGCAGTTTGCAGAGGGTGATGTGAACGGTCTGCTTGAGAGATGCAATGCGGGAACCGGCGCTGTAATCCTGCTGGCTCCCGCATCGCACATATGTGAACCTATGCTCATAGTCCATTGACACTTGCTCCAGCTCTTCAACTGACAACCTGTACTGAGGTATGGGCAGCAAACCTGGTGGAAGACTGTGCAGGAGCCTGGATCCATGGATCATGGGTGCAAAGCTTTTGTTTTATTCAGTTTTTTTGTGGCCAGTCAAAAACGGTCAAATCTCATCAGCTCAACTATATGGAAATATGCCCCCCCCATGCCAAGCCTACTGTAACTACCCTGTAAAGGTCTATACTTATGCATTTAGGGCATTCCAGTACATTCACACAGAGCTCTCCAGCAGCCGGCTACAATGAAGAGAAGCTGCAGAGCCTATGCGATGATGCCATCCATAAGCTTACTATGGGGCTTCAGTTGTTGGCTGTATCCCCTCTACACTGAAGCTGATGCTGGGAGCTGATCATGGGACCAGAGCATCTTCAGAATAAGTTAGGTATAGACACCTTTCCTTTACAGATTAGTTAGAATAGGCTTAGAATGGCAGTGGGAGCAGGTTCAGGTATACTTAGGATTTGCCTGGACTCCTAATTTAATTTGGTTCAGGAATAAGTAACCAATATTAGCAGAGAATAAACTCAAACATAGGCAGATCTCACCACAAAATTATGGAACTGCTTGTGCATAAAGACAAGTTGCATTAAAGGCCAGGTTCATCTTTCATTAAAAATTAATGCACAGCCATTCAGAGGCCAAAAAAACAAAAATAGAATTTATTGATTTTTAAAACAGGAGCCTGCAAAGTATTGCACCTGCGATCAGCTTGCAGGTGCAAGGTCAGGCTCCTGAACACACAAACTAAAAGCGTGGCACTATAACAAATTAGGCTAAACAAAGTTAGGTAATGTATTGTAAATCCAAAATAAACTGCAATAGAAAATATAGAAACATTTTTAATGCAAACACACATAAGAACCATATACCCCAATCATGCAATAGTCATATACATGTTCAAGTAAAAAATCCATATATAAAAACATGCGTAACAAGTGTCACTAAACATACACAAAATACACCAAGTGAAACAAAAGTCTATACAAAGATGGATACAGGTTAACATGTATGTGGACATCTTGGATTCTGGCATTTTCGAAAATTGTGATTACACACAGCTGTGAATGCTTTATACTTTGAGTGTAGTTTTAACTAATAAAAGCTTTTATTTTGTGGTTCTACACTATGGGAAGTGTCTCTCGTTTTACATCTCTATATGGAATATCGATCCCTCTGAGCTGAGCTAGGGGAAGGTTTTGGGCTTGGATTGTGTGGAGTCTAGAGGCCAGAGAAGTTCTAAAGTTGTGGTTTATCTGTGGAAAAGTTTACTTTCTAAAGCCTTTGAGCACTCTATGTGAAGGTCATAACCTTCTGGTAAGCCCTATGCACACATGGGGTGTGCAGCACACTATCCAAGTTGGATTTCCCCTCACTGGCAACAGCAAGGGGGATTGCAAGATTGTGTCAGTAAACACGCTAGTCTTTGTATTGACTGTGGTTTGCACTTTATATATGCACACACCCTATAATGAGAAAGACACACACAAAAGGTTACATATAGTTTTTGTTACTTGCACTTTAGATGTGTATAATTATTGTATGCACACTTGGGATATACAGTTAATTTATATATGTGGTTTGCATTAAATTTTTTATATCTTCTATTGCACTTTTTCAGGTCACAATATGCATTAATTTGCTTAATCACTAGGGGAATGTTTTGGGCTTGGATTTTTTGGAGCAAGGAGGCCTGGGGAAAAAAAAAAAAAAAAAAAAAGTGTCAAACATAGGCAGCTCTCACCACAAAATTGTAGACATGCTTGTGCGTATATCTGGTATCTAGATATACTGTATGCTGTGGTTTCTGCAAATGTTTTTCAATTTGAGTGCAATTTGTTTACATCTCCTGGACACACTGCCTGCGGCTCTAAATGGGCTGCCATTTTCAGAGTTGTAGGCAGTGTGAACAAACTACGAGTGTTCTGATTAGAGCACCCGCAGTCAATTCAAACTACAAGCCCATCTGCTGCAGTTGGGGATAGGCTTGTAGTTTAATTTACAGATTCCTGTGAAAGAATGATGAAGCTGTGTGGGCAGAGCCCCAAACAGCCACGTGGTTTTCAAAATCTGACAGCAGGTAACGGGAGAGAGTAAAAAAAACGCCGCCCGCTGTCACACAGAGGGGGCGTCAGTGAGGGTGTGAGGAGCAGAAAAAGAACATGCTTACACCCTAAATGCTTTTTAACATGTTCTACAAGGTGAACTTATCCTTTACATTTCTAGAGTCACTGGTATCGATTTACGAGTACTGAAACATGAAGCTGTAATTTCAGTGGGAACAGATGAAACCCGAATGGCTGCTACAGACAGCTACTCTTCCCCTAGGCTTCACAAGTGCCAGCACTACAGTTTAAACACTTTCCATCCACTCCATAGCAGTTTTAATACTACAGGGCTGTTCTCCTGTGCGGGATCATGTATAAATATGCACTTCTGCCTGCAGACCGCTTCTGCTGTGAATATTCACACTAGAAGCTGATCTGCAGGTGCCAGGCACACTATGTCCTCCAACACCCGCCGATTGTCGGCAATATACAGAGTACTGAGGTATGCCTATGTAAACAAGGCATATTTCAGTTCTGACAGTGGGGAAGGAATGGATTCTGTGTTTCTGCAAAGCAGGGAATAGAATCCATTACTTGCCCCTCAGTGAAAGAACCACACTGTACACACAAAAATACTGGCTAGGCACACGGTTAAACCTTTGATCGCCCCTAGATGTTTAACCCCTTCCCAACCAGTGTCATTAGTACAGTGACTGAATATTTAGCACTGATAACTGTATCGGTGTCACCGGTTTCCAGTGTCAAAAGTGTCAGTTCATGTCCAATTATCCGCTGTAATATTGCAGTCCCGCTATAAAAATCACTGATATTACTATGTAAAAAAAATTCCATAAATATGTCCCATAGTTTGTAGACGCTATAATGTTCACGTAAACCAATACATATGCTTAATGGGATTTTTTTGTTTTTTTTTTTTACTTAAAAACATGTTCTACAATACATATTAGCAAGACATTAAATAAGAAATGCAATTTTTTTTTTCACATTTATTGGATGTGTTTTATATCAGAAAGCTATTTTTTTTTTTTTTTTTTTTATTTTTTTTTTTTTTATAATTGTTGGTCTTTTGTTTATAGCGCAAAAAATAAAATGATGCTCTGATCAAACACCACCAAGAGAAAAGCTCTATTTATGGGGGGGGGGAAAAAGTGTCACACGGCCATGCAATTGTCAGTAACGCATGGCAAAAAAATGGCATGGTCATGAAGGGAGTAAATCAAGTGCAGGGAACATGTTCTTGCCTGCCAAAGATGCTCATTAGCCCATTAAGACAAATCCTATATGCCCAAGGAAGTGTATAGTTGTCATAGGAAAAAAAAAAAAAAAAAAAAAAAAAAAAAAAAAGGTACTTTTTTTGTTTCAATATGAAAACATTAAATTGTATATTTAGGAAAACAAAATCACAGGTAACTTACAATCATCGAAGGATGGATAGCACCAGAGCCTTAATGTCAAGCCAGACTAGACCACGCCCATATTTATATTTTTACAGGTTTAATTGCTAGAATCGGGATTAAAAAGGAGGATAAGTTTGGGGTTTTCAAAAACATAAATACGCCCTTATGCTGCAGCACTCTACCAACAGCTCTAATCCCAAGAACTAATTCACATGATCGCTCAATTCTCAGACTTCACAGAGCAGAGAGAAGTGTCTGCCAATCACTGCTTTCCTCTTTGCCCCTTCAGTGCTCACTGGAGCGCTGAGCTGGAGAGGGCGTCATGTGGATCCCAAAAATATGGTCATGCTCCTTCCAGAGCCTGAAGCTGATCTGTAAGGTCATCTGACAGCTGGCCTTTAGCCTGCTCATCACTGGCTCTGAGTCTTAGGAGAGCAAAAGTGCACCCTTGTGACAGAAGCATGGCCAAAAAAAAAAAAAAAAAAGCTTTGGCCATGCTTCTCTTTTAATGTAAAAGATAATCTAAAGTGGATGTCATAAATCTGCCCATACCATCTCTGTCACCATTTTCTGGAGATACTTTGTGCACTTCTCAACCTCGTTTTTAGGCCCACGCAGCTGTACAATGTCACTCTTGTGAGCTGGATCAGGGAAATTAATGATCACCTAGAAGAAAATGAAACATGCTAATGAAAACTACAGGAGACAAAAAGGAAGGCAACATTAATAAAATAGATATAGAGATATATATATATATATATATATCTCTATCTCCATCTATATCTGAAGCAGCTACTTACATCGGGGAATTTCTCTCGGATCTCACGAATTCGTTCACCTTTTTGACCAATTATTGTCCGATGGAACTTCTGATCGATTATCAAGTCCTTTGTGCGCTCGTTTTCCTAAAGAAAAATGCTGAGTGGTTAGTGACTGGTCTTGCTTCTGAAGATAAATATCAAATTCTGCTCAACTTACCATTCGTAATGCCAGTTCCAGCAACTCTTTCTTGGCTTGCTGTACACCCTGGGGATCACCTTCAATCCGGATTGCATTACTCTTTTCACTGTCCTGGGGAATACGCACTGACACTTTGTATTGTTCCTTGATCCTGTTAACTAAAAAGGAAACCCTATTACTCACATAAACTGCTTTCTGAAAGTGTTTTTGTCAACATGCCAAGCTGTCAAAGAACGTCTAAAACTGGCCATACACTGTTCGTATAAAGAGTCTCAGTACATTTCAAGACTTGAAAAATGGCGTTCAAAAAGTACCTCAAAAAACGTTCTTGCCTAGAAACATTTGATTTTGGAATAAAAGTAATTTTCCCATCAAAAACTACATATATTAGAAGTCCATTCAAAAAAAAAGCTACAGTCAGAAGTTATAAGTACGACACCGACTAACCGTTAGAAAATGAAACAAAATAGTTGGAACGAAATTCTAATAGTGTATGGCTAACGTAAGGTTCAACAGTAAACTGCCTTACTTATTGATTCTAAGGATAGTTCCTTGTCACCAAGATTTACAATTATACTAGATTGGCCAGCAAGAATCCATATGGCAGAAGACTACTCTGTGCTCTGGAGAGTTAGATCTACAAAGGGTTAGTGGAGACCTGCACTGGGCTGTCCTAGACCAAGAGGTGCTTAAGTGGTCAACAGCAGCCTAGTACAAGTTTCCAGTAATGTCAACCTGATTGCCAAAGCTAACTGTACAACTGGCCAGTATAAGCTAACAGTTTCAAGTGGACTAAGCCCACCAATTCTAAAAACGAATGTTGTATTTTTGTGTTTTCACATAGCAGAGAAGTTGTGAGGGATTTGCCGCTACCACAAAAAGCATATTCTAACATGTAATGCACGGACAAGACTTTTAAAAGTTTCTTAAAAACATATTTCATTTGAATAACTTTGCATGCAGAAAGCAGTTCAATGCACCCAAATGCAGCATGCAGGGCTTAATCTAGCAGCATACTCTTTAGGAAATGAAAAAGTTGCACCAATGCTAGAGAAAAGTGGATAACTGTTTCCACCACCTAAACGTGCATGTTAAAATTACAAAACTGAATAAACATACTGTTTGTCCCGCTCTTCCCAATAAGATGCCTGTGAAATCGATGATCAATGGTTATCTCTGCAAAATCCATTCGAGAAATCTAAAAGATTAAAAAGATGAAGTCCACAGAAATAAATCATTTATGGAAAAAAGCCCTAATGCTATGCAACACCAGTACATTCTATTAATTGCATAAAATTTTGTAGCAAAACATGCAACTGACCAGGTCACTGACGAGCACTTCCATCTGCTGTTGGGCAACAGTAACATCTTCTGTGGGACCCTCCAGTGAGATCTTGTCTTCCCCTTCTGTAAACTCAATGTGCACCTACAAAGACCACAATGAAAACATTTGTCATTGTAGAAGTGCAATAAAGTCAATCTTAATTCACTGCAGAGGAGAAAGTATTCAAGTACCCTGGAATACCAGAGACCCCAACATACAGAAAACCTCACCTTTGGTATCTGCTGTGTGATCTTTGCCAGGTTCTGTCCTTTTTTGCCAATAATGAACCGATGCAACCAGGATGGAGCAGAGACAGTGGCCACTGTAAAGCTGTTAGCCTGGAAAGACAGACCACAAACATGTCTGAGGTCTTAGATCATCTCTTCTGTAAATAAAGGAAACTATGCACAAACTGGTCTTTACCTTTGCATACACTTCTGTTAATGCCTGACCCAGTTTCTCAGGTTCTCCTCGCAAGATGACAGTCTCTGAACTGCTATCACTAGGTGGAATTTCCACAGACACTCCTGTGCGCTCAAGGATCTCCTGTAGGCTGTTGCCCTTCGGACCAATGACATATTTGTGTTGAGACTTCCTCACTTCCACAGCAATGCTGGTGGTTTTCTTCTTCTACAGGAAGAAAAAAAGTCCTACATTGAACTCAAGTCTACTTAGACTTACTGAACAAAATAAGTCACAACATAACTGCATCAAAAACAACATTACACAGGACCACGTGGGAGATATCCACCATCACCATTATCACTGTTTAAATCTCTACCTTATAGTGCACATATATTTTAAGCACCAGCATTGCAGGCGACTGTCTTGTTACATGCGATTTTGGGCTAATCGCCACCTGTTGTTGCACCAGCTGAATGGACAATTTTAACTAGGATTACTGTTCCATTGTTGTTTTTTATATTTTTTTATAGCTTCAAACACTGTGCACCTTTTTCCTTCTGTTTTGGATTATTCCCAGAGGGTTGTTTCCCTCTCACCAACACTTGGATCGTTTATGCGTTTTTGTTTTGATTCAACAATTTGATTTATTTTCTTTGATTGTATGATTCAATTTAGTGCACTGCACCGATATTTAAGTCTATGGTATAAAGACACCCGCACAGAGTCACTTTGCTTAACCCTCCCTCGGCTTTAACACCATATGCGATTTCTTTAGTCACAAGGCAAGCATTACTTACATCTTTTGCCTTATCTAGCTAATGATTACTTTTGTACACTGTTACACATATACTTTGACTTAGCAGATTTTCTTTTCAGATCTATTTATTGTTCAGCATTAGCACTTTGTATGCGTTTTTCGTCATTTTTAACAAATCGCATGGTGATTCACTTTATATATTTTTTATTTCGTCCACTATTTTATGTATAGTACTTTAGTCACTGAAACAAATACAGTAGTAGTTATTTTCACGGACCTTCTTTAGATTCAGCACTGCCACTTTATGCAACTCTGCTACCTAAAAAATCGCATTGGGACCACTAGTCTTATTTATCATTAAATTGTTTTTCTTATCCATTTGTCCACCACTCAAAATACTACTACGCATAGGAGTGAGGGTCCCTCACTATATATATACATATATATATATTTTTAATATTTTTTATATACATATATTGTCTTTTCTTTTTCTACGTTCCATTTATTACCTGTAGTGGAGACGATATTACATTTATCTTCTAATCTTTTGAGTACCTATTGAATATATTAAACCTGTTCTAACTAGATTCTTCACCATAGTACCGCGCACCACTACCTTTTTACCTTTTGTCTTCTCCAATTGGGGTTCAAGTACCCCATTTCAGTGTGTGCAGCAGTGCAACAATTAGATTACTCTTTGATTAGGCGCAGGAATATTCTCTTTTATACATCAAAAACAATATTGTGTTAAATGAAGAACATGCTTTAGGAGGTAAATTATAAGACCCATCAGAGATGAAAGCCTTTATTTTAACTCTCCTAGAAGCCAGCAGCGTTTTAGCAGAAAAAAATGCCTGACATTTTTAAAAAAAAAAAGTCTAAAGCTTTTACAATCATCAATTAATTTCATTGGCCAGAAAAAATAATTTATTCTGGTCATTGAAATTAATGCTCAAGCACTAGCTTTTAGGCACGTTTAGCAGCTTATAGTAGCATCAAGCGTGTTTTCTGCTCAAACTCTGCTACTCCTAGACGC
Source organism: Lithobates pipiens (assembly GCF_037356315.1). Lineage (NCBI taxonomy): Eukaryota > Metazoa > Chordata > Amphibia > Anura > Ranidae > Lithobates > Lithobates pipiens. The sequence goes on from NW_027507758.1 coordinate 482,108,181, forward strand.
ACTGGGTTTTTCCCTGCCTCTAAAAGCCTATATGTGCATGGACACATAGGCTAACATGGAGGGGCGTTAAGAAGCAGAAAATATATATATATACATTTTTTTTTTTTTTTTTTAAAGCAGACAGCCCTAGAAACAGCTGTAAAAAAATTGTGTGTAAGAGGCCTAACTGTAAATTTAAACTAATCCAACTAGTGTGCTAACCAACTTCAGCAAGCAACATCTAAGCAATCATGTAGATTTCCAGTTTCACCAATTCTTGATGATCACACACCCCTCTAAAAAATAAAATAAAACACAAACTTATGGGGTTTCTAGTTGCCCTTTTAGAAAGCTAGTTAGCAGATCTAGAAAACAAGAGATTAAAAAAGGTAAAGCGCCGGCGGGGCACCCCAGAAGAGGATCGGGGGCTGTTCTATGCAAAACCCTTGCACAGAGGTAGAAAATAACCCTTTTTTTAATTAAAAATAAAACTAACTTTTAAAAACACTTTAAATCAGTGGCCTAAACCACCATCTATAACTGAAGCCAAAGGGGCATCTGACATTTTCTCACCTTCTCTTCATAAATTTGCCGGATTCTTGCTACTGCCTGGGCCAACTGATCCTTCTCTCCAGTGCACACGATCTCAGTCTTGTTGACGCTTGGTGGTGGGATGTTAATTCTTGTTCCAGTTTCATGCATGAGCTCATTAACCGTCTTGTTGTAAGGTCCAGCAATGAAAGGGTGGTAGGCCTTTTCGATTTCCAAACGTTCCACTGCTCGTTTATCCTGATGGGTAAGAAAATCCATCCAATTGATTACATATAAAACTAAAAGGGCAATAAGATAAAAATACTTTTTTTTTTTTTTTAAGTTTCTTACCTGCTCGGCCGAGATGAGCAGAATCTCATGCCGGGCTTTTTCAATGCCCTCTTTGGTGCCAGTGATCTTAATCTGGTTACTGGCATCCTCGGGCCGGGGGATTTGAATCTTGGTAGCGGTTTTCAATTCCAGGTCCTGCAACTTTTCTCCATTCTTACCGATCACAAAGCGGTGGTGTTCCTTGGGGATAGCAACTGAAGCTGAAGCCTAGAGAGACATTACAAAACAGTTCAGATGGGCATGAATTACCACCAGTGACTAGTCAGACAGCAGACTTGCTCATATTACAAAGGAAGCAGTTAAATGTATGTTGTATGAAAGGGATCGTTGTGTGTGCGCATCTTTATGTGCTACACACTAATAATCATTAAAGCAAATTTCAATTTTTTTGAAGTAGGATCCAAGGCTCATACTTTAATATAGATTTTGTTCAGCTCACTGCAGGTAAACAAGCCCAGTGAAAAAGTAAATCTGGCCACACTTAAAACCTGAATATTATTGTATATACGGCTTTATGTTCAGAATTAGGACACTTAAAACCCAACTTAATCTGGTCAAGTATGTTTTTTACAACCCATTCTTTTTAGATATACTAGGGAAGTGTGAGAACATCTGTCAGGTTCTTATTTCTGGTGGATTATTAGTGTCAGCAGGGCAGAAAATAAGGTGATCTCTAAAGCCAACAGCACAAAACTAATCTAAGATCAAATCTTTATTCTGCATCTTTCTGGTGACACCTGTACCCTTTTGATAAAAAAAAAAAAAAAAAAAAAAAAGGAGAAGCACATCTGACAGATGTTCTGAATTGTATCCATTCTAATGAAAAAAAAAAAAAAATACTGATGGGCTTAAAAAGGCTAAATTTAGACACAAATAGACTATATTACACATGCAAACCAATGAAAGTCACTAAAAACCACAATTCTGACAGTTCACACGATAATACTCCATAGATCTGTGCCAAAAAAAAAAAAAGAAAAAAAAAAAAGGCTTTGTGCCTTTACAACACATCGGACACACACACTTAGCAGCAGATGGAAGAGGATAATGTCTAGAGACAGGAGGCAATGGTGTATAGACAGGGCAGCATTATGCAGGATGTAAAGTAAGTAGCAATGCTGCAGGACTCGGGATGCTGAAGGTCTACACTAAGTTGGTTTCTTTTAGCTGGTGTTTTGCCAGCTGAGCTGCATTATGGAAAAGTAGGCTACCTAAAAAAAAAAAATTTTTTTACTACTCGTACAAATTGGTTCCCCAATGTTGCCTGCAATTTTCCCACTCAGAATTAGAAGCTGTAGAACTGGAGTGGGGAGGCGGGGGGTGGTGTGTGTGTGATTCTATCTGCAAACCCATTAAAAATAAAATGTTTAAGTAAACTTGATGTAACATCTTAAACCAGGCCTGTAAGCCAAAAAGTCATATCAATTTCAGATACTTCAGATAAACAACTGCTGTAACCGCCTCCTTGTAGCAGGTCCTAGCTTCCTAGATCTTTTAAAAAAGTATGGTTTTGATTTTATCACCAACCAATATACTTACATGCTTCTCTATCATATGGACAATTTGATCTGCCCGGGTATACAGGGCCAGTTTGATCTGCCCGGGTATACAGGGCCAGTTTGATCTGCCCGGGTATGCGATATGTTTCGCAAGGGCATATCCCATCTTGCCTCATACAACTCATTAGGCTGTGGTACAAGCGGCATTTGTAAAAAGCAGCCATTCTCACAGAAAGAAATTTTAGCATTGGAAACACGTCAACGTAAGACAGAAAACGTCCCAGCAATTTATAATCACAAAGAACCACAGCACTGGGATAAGAGAGGTATTTGTGTAATAAAGGGCTTGAAGCAGCAAATAAGAAAGCAACTCCCATCCTTTGATACATGGAGCATTGGAAACAATCCCCCACTGACACTAGATGCTGCCAGAATAATCTGTTGATGAAAACTATATTAAACACATTCCCCAGTATGCATGTAATTTAACCTTAAGGGGATTTTTATTGCATCATGTCCATGAATAGCATCCCTTTGCAGTCTCCCCTTAGAGAATGCACATCTCTCTCCTCCAGCTGATCAGTGCCATGGGATGTAAGGTGTCAAGGCTACGGCTCAACATCTGCTCTAAAGTGCACAGAACAACAGACATCTTACCTGTGTCTGCAGCCGGGTCACAATCTCTTTTCTTGCCTTCATAACAGAATCGAGTTTTCCAGAAACCATGATGGATAAGCCTTGGTCTTTAGCCAGAGAAAGCTCTAATTGAGCCCCAGTCTTCTGCATGATGTCCAAACAAATCTTTGCTTGCTCACCCTCCCCAAACTGAGCCATGTCCTTGTACCTGCGTTCTTCTAGAGGGACATGGAACACCTACGATAATAAACAGACGTCTTAAATGGCAGAACAGGAGAAAGACACGAAAACTAGTTTGTAAATTTGTTAATACAAAAAACTATTTGTCAAATTTATGCTGAATTGAACACATGAATCATTTTAGAACAAGTTTTTACACAATGCAGAAGTTGAATATTTCAATACAGGTTACCATTGTCAAGCAAACAGCAGTGCATAATCAGGTGTGTGGACCTCTTCTACAAAAAATTTAACTGGCAAAAATGCAGCTCTTGAAAATGTCAGCACTGCTCTGGGATTACTATAAAGTTGTTTTGTTTTAAAATTTCAATAAATTGTTATTGGTATTTAGAAGACAGATACAATAAAAAGGGAAGGCTCACAATATTGTACATGGGTGGTATGGCAAAAAGAAACATAGCACCCCCTCACATGAGGGGGATCACATCGTAACCTGAAAATAGTGTCTTTAACTTGAGTTTAACAACTGTAAGTACTGAATAAGACGCCATGAGGTGTGGCAATGTAACAAGTACCTACGACATGTTTCGTATCTACCTCTAAGTGAGCAGAAATCAAAATATAAACATAAGCAAAACAAGCCCACTGGGGGTAATTTCCCTTGGAAGTTGAGTAATGATCTAAAATGAGAATGCGGAGCCGAGGGGGGGGGTAATTAAAGGGTGTATAGAGTAGTAACTTGAGGGAGGGGGGAAGACAGGGTTGTGCACCGTATGCCTAAGCCCTTGTACACATGGTCGGACATTCCAACAACAAAATCTGGTAGATTTTTTCCGACGGATTTTGTCCGAAACTGGTGTTGCATACACACGGTCGGACCAAGTTGCCGGAAAATCCGATCGTATGGAACGTGATGACGTTCGGTCGTTATGACGGGACTACGTTTAGGCTAGTAGCCAATAGCTTTGGTCTCGTAATTTGATCTAAGCATGCATGGCACTTTGTCCGATCGGAATTCTCTACAAACGATTGGTTAAAGTCCGATCGGATCATGTTGTCGGAAAATTTTATATCCAGCTCTCAAACTTTGTTGGCCGGACATTCCGACGAAAAAAGTCTGATGGAGCCCACACACGGTCGGATTATCCGACAAGATATTCCGATCGGACATTTTCCGTCGGAATTCCCAACCGTGTGTACAAGGGCTTAGAGAAGTAACACCATCTTATTTAGAGTCTAACCTGAGAGTCATACTATAAACGACCAAGGTTTCCCTGCCTGGATCAACTGATAGCACTGCATCCATCAGCCGATAGGATCGTTTCATATGAAAAGTGGTCCTGGACCTGTTATATAACACATAGGATTGAAGGAATGTATTCACTGATTTCAGGGGAAGGCTACATGGCCAGAGCTTAAGATTTTTGTGTGGGGGAAGTTGACGTTAATCTATGCTCCACAATGACTGCGGATTGGGTAGAAACCAATTTTTAAGCTGAGCTAGGGCAGTGGCTTGGTAGTAGTCTGCAAGGTCTGCTAATCCTGACCCACCCACTGATCTATGTTTGATGAGCCTGGTCCTTGCAACCCATGGTATCTTACCTCACCAAATAAACTTTGCTAGTATAGATTGTAGGGCTTAGAGAAGAGCTCGAAAAAGATACAAGAGTTAGGAGAGGGTGTTCATCTTGAATGTCTGCCGGCCCATGAGAATTCATGTTTGGAAATTCGTGAGAGAGACTGTTGGAATGTTTATTTGATGGGGAGGTCGTTTTTTTTTTGTATAGACTGTTCAGATATTTGGTTAGGGTAATCTCCAGATACGCTATACCTGATTCAGACCACTGAAACGAATATTGCATAGCTAGGTGGTTTTTAGTGGCACTATTCAAGACCTAGGTCAAGTATAGAAGATTTTATTTCAACAAGAAAAAAAAAAAAATATATGAGATTTGGAGGCATTCACCTTATAGTAGGATATTTCACTGAACTTGTGTAGTAATGGACTAGGTTGCAGCTAGAGAGGAATGAGGATTTGTGAGCATCAAAATGATTTAATCCGCAAATAGGCCAATCTTACGCTCAGTGGCACCAGAGCAGAAGGCCAATATCAACTTTGAAGAAAGAATATATGTTTTGCTAAAGGTTCCATGACTAGGTCAAATATGAGAGGGGATAGGGGGCATCCCTGATGCGTGCCGTTGGTAATGTTAAATGGGTATGATGGCATCTCTACCACGTATACTCCTGTCGAAGGACAAGACTATAGAGCCATAATGGCCAACAGGATTTTATCAGAAAAAACAAAACTTGGATAGTACGGCTCTCGGGTACCCCCAATGTACTCAAATGCCTTCTCTACGTTTTTTTTGTTTTAAGAAAACCAAAAAACTTAAAAATTGTGGGAAAAGGAAAAAGGCCAAGTTTGCTACTGTAATTCCTAAGACATCAAAGAAAACCAGTGGATTATTCAAATTGACAGCATCTCCAAATTAAATAGCTTGGGGTAAACAGACCCTGCAAATCTGCATTAAAGTGAAACTTCTGGCAAAAAGAAAAATTGCTAAAGCCCGTTTTAACCAGATTTTTTATTCAGCCACTGGTTAAACTTACTGGAGAGCCAGAAAGAGCACAAATAGCTCCTGGACCCCTTTGCTTACTGAATAGATGTGATCAAATTGGCTCAGTCATGGGCAAGTGAATACGCTGATGGTGCACTGGTGACACAGGAAGCTGCATAGCTAAACATGGAAATAAGCGTGCCACCTTCCTGGCTGTACACCATTACAAATCCTTTGGCAGGTAAACCCGTAAAAGATAATAGACTGTAGTCATTTGGCAACTATTCTCAATCAAATGCTTAATGAGTTGTGAAGCAGACTGCTAATTTACTGATGATATGTTTGACCTTGCAAAGGCACAACTAAAGTCCATTTGATCCAAATGAAACTTGCAGTTCCACTCTAAGTGGAGACAGATCTCCCCACCAGTTGCAGTGAAGGTATCTGGCGTCAGTGCACCATTCAGGAGGTGTAAGAGCACTATCAAAGTAGAAAAAGGTGCCGCTCACCAACCCAGTGCATTGGTATGTAAACTGAGCAAAATTATAAACTCAACCCTTTTCTGTTTGCCCCTATTTATAATGAGCTGAACGCAAAGATCTTTTTCTATGTACACAAAAAGCCTATTTCGCTCAAATATTGTTTATAAATCTGTCCAAAACTGTTAGTAAGCACTTGTCCTTTGTCGAGATAATCCATCCACCTCACAGGTGTGGGGCATAGCCAGATGCTGATTAGACAGCATGATTATTGCACAAGTGTGCCTTAGGCTGGCTACAATAAAAGGCCACTGTAAAATGTGCAGTTTTATCACACAGCACAATGCCACAGATGTCGCAAGTTTTGAGGGAGCATGCAATTGGCATACTGACTACAGGAATGTCCAGAGCTATTGCCTTTAAATTGAATGTTAATTTCTCCGCCATAAACAGTCTCCAAGGGAGTTTTAGAGAATTTGGCAGTACATACAACTGGCCTCACAACCACAGACCACGTGTAACCACACCAGCCCAGGACCTCCACGATGGTCTCAGCCCTTGTACACACGGTCGGACATTCTGACAACCAAACCCGTTGGATTTTGTCCGACACTGTTGCATACACACGGTCGGACAAAGTTGACGGAAAATCCGATTGTACATAACGTGATGACGTTATTTCGTTACAACGGGACTACGTTTAGGCTAGTAGCCAATAGCTTTGGTCTAGGAATTTGATCTGAGCATGCGTGGCACTTTGTCCGTCGGAGTAGGCTACACATGATCGAAGTATGTCCGATTGGAGTATTTTGTCGGAAAATTTTACGGACAAGTTGGAAAACTTGGTCCGTCGGATACTCTAACGCAGGGCTCGACAAACCCCGGTCGCCAGGTCGCATTTGCGCCTAGATTTCGTGTCCTGGCGACTGGGGCAACGCTGCTGGGGTATCCTGTCTCCATTTGGACCCCGAACTCCGCCGCGCAATTCCATCGGGCCGCGCCGGCCAGTAATTGAGGCCGCGGCTTTGCGGCCTACTAAAATCTTTCGGTAGTCTGGCGCCATCTTGTGGTGGATGTAGAAATTACACCCTATTCCAATAATGATAATTCCTAATGGAGTGAAGCTCCCTGACTGTTTTTCACTGCCTGCCCATTTCCTTCCCCTAATTAAGATAATTTTTTTGACTTTTTACAAAAAAAAAAAAATAATTATATATATATATATATATATATATATATATATATATATATATATATATATATATATATATATATAATTTAATTATTATTATTATTTTTTTGTAAAAAGTAAAAAAAATTATTTTAATTAAGGGGAAAAAAAAAATATTTGTAATCCTCCCTGCTTGACCCCTTTCACAAGGGCTGTCTGATCAGGTTCACCTGTCAGTTTTTCAGGCGGACCTGATCTAACCCTTAGCGGGGATATGACGTTAAGAAGCGGGAACATGGCGGAAATAAAAGTCACATTCTTTTGTTAACCACTTCGTGCCCGCACTATAGACAAAAGATGTCTACAGCACGGACACCAATTGCCGGGAGGGCGTCCCTGGACATCCTCCTGTTTACTTCCCCTCTGAACGCCGCCATGGGCGCACATCGGGGAAGTTCTGTGTTGGCCGTGTCCCTTGGATACAGCAAATCACAGATCATGCTAAATGGCCAATCACAGCGGCCATTTAGCACTCAAGCGGTGTGTCCAATGAGAGGTGATCTCATATGTGGGGGGCTGGAGGCTATCTTCCCCTCACTTGTCTCCATGTCAGGCCAGGGACAGGTCCAGATCGCCGTCACGGACCTGGCTCCTAACTTTTTTAGCTGGCTCCCAGATTCCAAACAAATTTGTCAACCCCTGCTCTAACGGAAACAGTCGGATGGAGACCACACACAGTCGGATTATCCGACAAAACGGTCCGATAGGACACATTCCGTCGGAATCTCAGACCGTGTGTACAAGGGCTTAGACCAGACACCCGGATAGCTGCTGCAACAGTTTGCATAACCAAAGAATTTTGCCGCAAACTGTCAGAAGCTGGTTATGAGCATGCAGAAGAGCTTCCCCGAGACAACTTGAGTGGGCAAATGCTCACATACGATGGCATCTGGCTCTTTGGAGAGGTGTTCTCTTCATGGATGAATCCCGGTTTTGACTGTACAGGACAGACAGGGCGTATGGCGTTGGGTGGGTGAGCAGTTTGCCGATGTCAACCTAGTGGATCCAGTGGCCCGTGGTGGTAAGCTATTGACAGCAAACTCGAGCATTTCATTGATGGCATTTTGAATGTACAGAGATACCGTGATGAGATTCTGAGGCCCATTGTCGTGCCATCCAGCCACGGCAATCATCTCACGTTGCAGCATGATAATGCACAACCCCATGTTGCAAGGATCTGTACACAATTCCTGGAAGCTGAAAACATCCCAGTTTTTGCATGGCCAGCATACTCACTGGTCACCTATTGAGCATGTTTGCTATGCTCTGGATCTGCGTATACGACAGCGTATTCCAGTTCATGACAATATCCAGCAACTTCACACAGCCATTGAAAAGGAATGGACCAATATTCCACAGGCCACAATCAACAACCTGATCAACTCTATGCAAAGGAGATGCGCTACACTGCGTGAGGCAAATGGTGGTCACACCAGATTACTGACTGGTTTTCAGACACCCCGCCCCCCCCCCCAATACAGTAAAACTGCACATTTTAGAGTGGTCTTTTATTGTGGCCAGCCTAAGGTACACCTGTGCAATAATCATGCTGTCTAATCAGCATCTTGAAATGCCACACCTGTGAGGTGGATGGATTATCTTGGCAAAGGAGAAGAGCTCCCCAACACAGATTTAGACAGATTTGTGATTATGTAATATATGTACAGATTTTTTAGTTCAGCTCATGATAAATAGGTGAAAACACAAAAGTGTTGTGTTTATCATTTGCTCAGTGTAGACTAATGTTGCCTCAGCCAGCGCTGATCCAGCCACACTACGACATGTTTTGCCCCACTCATTGGGGCTGGTAACTAAGGTGGGCAACCTCTATTGCCAGCCCGGTGAGCAGGGCGAAACACGTCAATAAGACATAACTGAAGCGGCATTCATCTACATACCAATACAGTAAGTCTGTGAGCAGCTCCCTTTGATAAACCTAAAGTCAGTTTAGGGAAATCTGTCCTGGTGACAACCATTTAAGAAGGGATTTTCCCTCACTGAGAAGATATGCCTTCACTTCATGACCTAACAACAGAAAGGAGTATAAAAAATTTACAATGGGACGCCCCAAAGCAAAAAGTGGGTTTTAAACATTTTCCTACAAAAAATAAAAAAAAACACATACAGAAATACTCTAACTTGGCAATCATACTTTTGAGCCCATCCATGCAACCGCCACATTATGAACATAAAATACTGCTGACCCAACCTGAGTGATAACGGAAGACTTGATAGGCCGGATCTTGCTCCATGCACCTGCAGGTTCAGAAGGTGTCTCATTGCCAACTGCCTTTTCTGGGAGGGGTGGGAATGCATCCTTGTAAGTGGGGGGATCAGTTTCCTCCTCTGAGCCAATGGCTGCCACTGTAAGACACATACCTAGTCGAGTAAGTTCTAGTTAATTGAAAGTAGACAAAAGCTACTATATAAAAGAAAAAAATTAAAAATTCACTGACCTCTGACCGCTGGTTGGGTCAGCCCACTGCGATGCTCATCAAAGCTTTCCTGGGTAAGAACCGCCACCGAGCTCATTGTCCCACGCAAATCCGTGTAACCACTGCAAAATTAAACAGGTTTTTCACAAAGACGTTATATTAAACTTAATAGAAAGCCTAAAAAATGGTTGTTACTATGATCTCTAGAAGAAGGGTCCTCTTTGCATATCAAGCAGCAGACACATGCAACAAATTGTTCTTACATAAAAAAAAGTTTGATCTAAAAGAATCAAGATTTCAGCCTCTGTTATAGTGTCGAACGTTACTAAACAGCCATTTAGTCATCAACAAGCTAAGAGACCTCTGAAAGTTAAATGTTTTAATACTCATATTAGGCACATTCTGCTACCAGAACACAATGATTTTGTCTGGCAGCAAAGATAGGGAGTGCACGTAAAACAAATAAAATTTGCCCATTTGTAACCCCCCCCCCCTCCCCCAAATACCCCAATAGGATAGCTCAACAATTACGGCAGGTCAGACAGGTTTATTAGGCATGTACAATCTCGTAATTTTTGGCCAATACCAGTTATGTGGCAAATGTAAACTAGAACATATTAGTCTATTGGACAAATAGTTAAGGAGGGAATAATGCCAGCAATAATCATGACCAAAAATATATTCATTTCTGGGCATCCACATGAAATGTAAATGCCATGTGTAATAGGAGTATATTTTGGTTGACAATGTGCCTTCCCTGAAGCTAAGCCAAGTTTATCTACTCCATTCCTATACAGACCCAACTTTCTGAACCTGCTGAAGCCTGAATAATGGGCAAATGTCTTAAAGCGAACTGAGGTCAGTTAAATATTTTTACTGCTTAAAGCAGATCTTCACCCTCAAAAGAAAAGTCCCTCCTTGCCATAAAGATTTCTCCTTGTGCCTCCTTGGATATGCACATCACATATCCCAGAAGGCATAGTCTTCCATTCACAAGGGAGTATGGTGGGCAGGGCTAGCAGCACATCATGAGGCCCGCCGACTAAATCCGAAAGAGCCAAGCCTGTTGATGCAAGAACATGAATTGTGCAGGAGACTACAACCTAGTAAGCAGGGGAAAAAAGATTAAAAACAATAAAAGAAAAAACACCATTGGGGGTGTTTGAACATCCGCACTAAGAATATCTAAACAGATTTCTGTCCATAGTCTGGGCACAGGTGCCCCTTTGCACCTACAGGTACGTTAAAGTGAACCGAAACAGTTTATAATATAGTTTTGCCGATATAGACTAAAAAAAGGCTGATCCATCCTTTCAAAGTGTGACCAAATTGCTCAAGTCTCCAAAATGTGTGAAGCAGTGAAGGCTGCCCAGAGAAGCATTTTTCTTTAGGAAAACTTTCAGTCCCCACTATGCCCTTTATACATGTATCCAGCCTAACAAGACTATGCCTGAACACTGATCCATGTTCACTCAAGTGCAGTTTTCACTCGTCATTTACTTTTTACACACTACAGTTTGGTTTAAACATCAATATAACAATGAGTTTTCTGCAAACAGCTAGAAATGTGAGGCGTAAACCTTACTACAAACTATTCTAGACTAGACCTGATTTCAGTTGCAAGCCCCCAAGGGTGTCACATTGACTGCGCTTTTAATGCTTCAGCATTCTGAATACCTCTTATAAAACACATCCAGCAGACATATCTGTTACATACCACAGTACAGATGGATTTCATCATAATAGAGACACGGAGCAACATGACACCCTTATGAATCTTTGCTTTGTGGCCAGTTCACATATTTAAGCCTGTGCTTGTGATATTTACAGTAGGCCTCAACAATTAGAATAAACTGCAGAAGGTAAGGATTTGCCTACTGAGCCCTCCAAGATGGTTCTTCATAACAAAGACTTGTAACGGATGCCTGGAAGAATTTAAGTAGTTACCCCTAAAGTGGAACTTCCGCTGATCGGAACCCTCCCCCCCTCCGGTGTCACAATTGGCACCTTTCAGGGGGGAGGGGGGTGGAGATACCTGTCAAAGACAGGTATTTACACCCACTTCCGGGCATAGACAACCGTGGGAGTCTATGCCTCTTCCTGTCCTGCCACGCTGTCTGCTGGGACACACACAGGTCCCAGAGACAGCGCGGACAATTCCTATTGCGCTGCGCGACACGCGCATGCGCAATAGGGAACCGGGAAGTGAAGCCGATTCGCTTCACTTCCTGATTCCCTCACCTATAATGGTGGCGGCAGCAGCCGAGAGCCGAGCGATCGATCGGCCTCGGCATCGCTGGAACCCGGGACAGGTGAGTGTCCATTTATTAAAAGTCAGCAGCTGTAGTATTTATAGCTGCTGGCTTTTAATATTTTTTTTGTAGGTGGAATCCCTCTAACTTTTACATTAATGCATTTCCTGCTTACCAGACTCCTGACGGTTCTGGCTGCAGCACTGCTCCTTTTCCGGGTCCCACAGGAGACACTGAGCAACAGGAGCCTTAGGCTCCTGCTTCAGTCAGTCAAACTCCTGTGAGGGAGCAGGGGTGAGGCTTACCAGACTTACACAGCCCAGCTCGGAATTGTACACACACAGGTGCCCTCTTAGCAACAGGCTTGATACTGAGGCACTTGGAGCATCGGAGTAGAGGACAGAACCAGCCAGGTACTGCCAAAAGAGGTGGTGAGGGACCACTTTGTGCGATATCATTGCACACAAGTACAACATCTTTTTTATTTTGAGAAAAATATCCTTTTTGAGATACAAAGAAGCAGTAATCAACTTACCAGCTAAAGGGTCAAAAGCCAGAAAGTCCGTCCGGTGAGCTGAACGCTTCTTTCAGCCTGCCAGCTTCTGAGGGGGGAAAAAAAAAAAAAAAAAAAACCCATGAACAATTTCAGTCACACATGTCAGCATGACAACACCTACAAAAACTAAGATGTCAACCCCAAACAGCACCTACGTTGAATTGAGGCTTAAAGGATACAAGGATTCCCGTGGGGAGAATTTGGCAAGACACACAGATGATTTGATAACTATAATCTGTGACATTTATATAAAAAAAGATCAAAAAACACTGGGCAATATAACCATTGCTCAAAGTACATATTGCGATATTGGTTAGGTCACAAATAAAGAATACCACATGCAACAGTTCTAAAGAGATTGTAAAGGCACGGAGGTATTTTTTTTTTTATCTTAATGCATGCTATGCATTAAGATAAAAAGCCTTCTGTGTGCAGCAGCCCCCCTCCTACCTGAGGTAACCCTAGATCCAGATGTTGCAGGAGTGTCTCAGCTGCCCAGGACTCCCCTCATTGGCTGACTGACAGCAGCGGGAGCCAATGATGCCCCACTGTTAAAGTCAGTGAGAAAATGAGGAGAGAAAGGGAGTGGAGCAGAGACCCGAGGAGGATCGGGGCTGCTCTGTGCAAAACCATTACACAGCCAGGCAAGTACAACTTTTTTTTTTGTTAAAAATAACAAACGAGACTTTACAATCACTTAAAAGTGTAAAGTCCACCCTAACACTAAAATATCTACAGACATCCAAGATCTAACACTAACCTATCTAGCCCTGTAAAGAAGAAATCAGCATGCATACCTTTTTTTGATGCCGATCCAATCTTCAGCATCCGAAGCTCTGCAGAGGACACAGCGGACAATGGCTGTAAAATGAATGGAGAGTGACTTCACCCAGAGACTTACTATAAGGCGTCCATTGTCGGCTGTGTCCATTGCACCTGCCTCCACACCGAAGCCGCAGCTGACAGCTCAGCATGGGACCAGGTCGGACTGGCTTCAACAAGAAGTATGTATACCGATTTCTTCTTACAGGGCTAGATAGGTTAGCGTTTGAGCATGGATGTCTGTAGATGCAGGGATTTTAGTGCTCAGGTGGACTTCTACTTTAAAGTGTTTGTAAACCTTAGCGTTTTTTAAAACATACATATACTTGCCTCCATTGTGCAGTTAGTTTTGAACAGTGTGGCCCCGACCATAGTCTTCTGGGGTCCCCCGGCAGCGCTTGTGGCTCCTCTTCGCATTGGTAAACCCCCTGGGAGGAGCACTCTCCCTGGTGGTGAGGGTGTGCTGCCGAGTACGGCATTTGCATGCATAGACAGAATGCCGGACTCGGCCCCCAGCCCCCCGCCTCCATCCGTGTCATTGGATTTCATTGTCAGCAGCAGGAGCCAATGGCTGCACTGCTATCAATCGATCCAGTAAAGAACCGAGAACCTCGGGCAGAGAGAAAGAGCGCATCTCCACCAAGGGAATGAAGGGTTCAGGTAAGTAAAACGGGAGGGATGGGCGGTCAGCGTCAGAAGTTTTCACCTTAATGCATAGGTCAGTGAAAAAAAAAAAAAAAAAACAACCCCTTTAAGGAAACATGTACTGAGAAAGCTCTGTGACATGCCTATGCTTATTTTTGAGCATAATACTTTGAATTATTGATACAGAACAAAACACGCAAAGGAATAAATAACACCTGATCCTGAACAAAACATTGCAATATTACAGTCCGGCAATTAGCATTGTCAAAGTAACGAACCAGCAACCTACAGTATAGTTCTCCTTTAGTAGCGCTTCACACAGGGGCGGCTTAAAAGTCATCTGACTCTGAAGCTACCCCTTACAGCGCGACTTACAAAACAACTTCTGTATAGAAGTCAATGCAAGTCGCTCCAAAGTAGTACAGGAACCTATTTCTAAGTCAGAGTGACTTGAGTAACTCCCATTAGAAAGGTTTCATTGTAATGCATGTAGCGCAACTTGTCAGGTGGCCAAGTCGCCTGACAGGTCACCCTTGTGTGAACCAACACTTAAACACGGCAAATGATTGGATCATTCAATTTGTAGTTTTGAGGTAACACCCAGCAATATACATTTGGTACAACGTCACAAATCATTTTAAACAATGGAAATTTATTTATGAGATTCACTGGTGATCTGTGGAGCTGGCAATGGAGCCTGTGTATATGCATAAGGATGTGCATAAGGCCTCATGCACACAGAATGTTGAAAAAATCTCTCTCTGAGTGTGGGATAGTGCAAAGAGAAATGCAGACGCTAAGGGGAGGAATAGGGGCAGATATTTAACCACTTGCTTACTGGGCACTTAAACCCCCCTCCTGCCCAGACCAATTTTCAGCGCTGATGCACTTTGAATGACAATTGCGCAGGCATACAACACTGTACCCAAATGAAATTTTTATCATTTTTTTTCCCACAGATAGAACTTTCTTTTGGTGGTATTTAATTACAGCTGGGAGTTTTATTTTTTGCTACAAAAAAAGATGCAAAGAAATGTGTATAAAAATGTGTATAAATTTTGCAAACAGGTCATTTTTCTCCTTCATTGAAATGCGCTGATGAGGCGGGACCAATAGGCTGCACTGGTGGGCACTGATAGGCGGCACTGTGGACACTGCTGGGCGGCACTGTGGACACTGCTGGGCGGCACTGTGGACACTGCTGGGCGGCACTGTGGACACTGCTGGGCGGCACTGTGGACACTGCTGGGCGGCACTGTGGACACTGCTGGGCGGCACTGTGGACACTGCTGGGCGGCACTTTTTTTATTCTTAGTGATGAGGGGGCAGGTGGGCACTGGCAGGGGGCAGGTGGGCACTGGCAGGGCTGGCCGTGATCGGGACTGATGTCCCGATCACGGCCGCCGGTGATCGGCTCTTTTTTCTCCTCGCACTGTCAGCGCGAGGAGGAATAATAGCCGATTACCGGCTCCATTATATCACATGATCAGCTGTCATTGGCTGACAGCTGATCACATAAGAGGTCGGGATCGACCGCTTGCTCGGATTGGTGATCAGGCGAGTCTCAGACTCGCCGATCACAGAGCAGGGGGCGCGCAGGCCGCTCGTGCACGGGACTACATCAATAGACGTAGTCCCGGCAAAGGAGATCCACGCTGTAGCTGTCATTCGGCTATAGCGCGGGTCTCAAGTGGTTAAAGGGCGAGCTTCTGCCTGCAAATTCAGGACGAGACGAAAACTGGTCAGGGAAGCTGCCAAGAGGCCTACAGCAACATTAAAGGAGCTGCAGGAATATCTGGGAAGTACTGGCTGTGTGGTACATGTGAAAACATTCTCCCATATTCTTCATATGTCTAAGCTATGGGGTAGAGTGGCAAGACGGAAGCCTTTTCTTAAGAAAAACATTCAAGCCAGGCTAAACTTTGCAAAAACACATTCAAAGTCTCCCAAAGCATGTGGGAAAATGTGTTCTGGTCTGAGAAAACCAAGGTTGAACTTTTTGGCCATAATTCCAAGAGATGTTTGGCGCAAAAACACTGCACATCACCAAAAGAACACCATACCCACAGTGAAGCATGGTGGTAGCAGCATCCTGCTTTGGGGCCGTTTTTCTTCAGCTGGAACAGGGGCCTTAGTCAAGGTATAGGAAATTATGAACAGTTCCAAGTGCCAGTCAATAATGGCACAAAACCTTGAGGCTTCTGCTAGAAAGCTGAACATGAACATTAAGAGGAACTTCATCTTTCAGCATGACAACGACCTAAAGCATAAATCCAAATCAAAGGAATGGCTTCACTAGAAGATTAAAGTTTTGTAATGGCCCAGCCAGAGGCCAAACCTGAACCCAACTGAAAAAACTGTGGGGTGATCTGAAGAGGGCTGTGCACAGGAGATGCCCTCGCAATCTGACAGATTTGGAGTGTTTTTGCAAAGAGGGGGAAAATATTGGCAAGCCAAGATGTGCCATGCTGATAGACTCATACCCAAAAAGACTGAGTGCTGTAATAAAATCAAACGGTGCTTCAAAGCATTTAAGGGTGTGCACACTTAAAGATGAGTTTCCCTGAAAAATAAATAAATAAAATATAAATATATAAATATATAAATATATAAATATATACACACACACACACACACACATACATACACACAGCTACAAATACTGCAGCTGCTGACTTAACAAATCCGACACTTACCTGTCCCAGGGTCCAGCGATGCAGGGGAACAAAGCCCCACTGGAGCAATATTGAATTTCTCAAACCGTGCGTTTAAGATATGCAACGCGGCAGCTTGCGTTTAGCCTCGTTTTTACAGGCATTTTTCATTTTTGCCCATTTTGAAAAAAAAATATATTTTTCTCAAACACTTCTAGACGCAAACGAGGCATGTAAACGCAGCCAAACAGACCTTTTTGATGCCTGTTTCTAGCTGTCCTTCAGAAGAGGTTGAACAAAGTCCTTTGTACATGAAGCTTTACAGAGCTTCATACTTTACATTTCTGGCTCCATCCAGCTACAAAAACATAAGGGAAAACAAACTGTTCTGACAAGGACAACATTTGGATTGAAAAGGTACACTCCACTCTGACATCCTTTTGGCCATTTAACAGATCAGCTGATGTTAAATCTACCATTTGTGGAAGCAGTGTTCCCCTGAATTAAATCTGATTAGTACAGAGGTCTGCAGTGCATTACCAGCTAAACTGCAGCAGTGGCCATTATAGCCATGTGTAATCTTGCCAAAAAGTCCATCAAGGTGAGGCATGCTGATCTACAGAACTGTAGTGGTTAGGTAAAGAGCTCTACATAAACAAACCAAACATCTTATTCGCAGCAGGAGATCTATGGTAATAGTGCAGATGTGCTCCAGTCTCTCATGAGACCTTATAGGGTGGGATCCCACAGAGACCAGTACAAAGATCTTCATACACAAGTCCCTCAAGCTTTTGCCTCAAATGTACATCCCTTTTACACAACTGTTTTTATAGCATAAGACTACAGAAAACCCTAATATCCAAAGGATAGAGCGTTGGTGGTCACCAAAGCATTAAAGTGTTACTAAACCACCACAGCAGTAAAATAAGTCTGTAAATGCAGTAAAACATGATCGTTATATTCTGTGGAACCTAAGGGGTTAATCCTCGTTGTGTAAAAAAGACTGTTTGATCCTGTCTTCTCTGATTAGCCCCTTCTTCCACTGTTCTCATTCCGTCTCCTGATAAAACAAAACCATGGGGGCACCTTGCACATGCTCAGTTTGGTGTGTCTTGCTAGAGTTTTTTGGGAGGGTGCATGTGATCAGCACAGGGCCAATCAGCACTGTCCAAACAGAGGATCAGGGGACACACAGCCTCACAGGACAGTCAGAGGTGAATTAAAACTCCTCCTACAAGCTTTAACCAGTGTTCGGCCAGACACTGATAGATGTCACAAGACTGCTATATACTGCTGATAAGAAAAGAAATTTAGCAGTTTATATTTACCAAAACAATTGCATTTGCATTTTGTGTACTGTGGGAGACCGGATATAGTGAATGCAGGGTACTGGGTTTAGTAACACTTTAAATAAGGACTGCATCTCCAGATACCACAAACCACACAAAAATGATTATTTATGACAAGGTTCTCATAGTACCTTCAAGCCACTCTGCTTCCGTAACATTAGAGAAACTGGTATACAAAGAATATTTGTGTTGGTGGTCACCAAATAAAATAACCAGATTGTAGCCCCACATACCAGTGCGCTTAAAAACCGGTCACTTCTGCCATTTAGACAGGACTTGTGCTATACAAGCGCTAACCAATTTAGGATTTTTTAGAGTGTCATATAGAAGCCGATGACAGTACAGCTTTGCTAATATAGGGAAATATGGGAAGTCATTAGAGTATCTGACATTGAGATAGCATGAGAAGCAATTACCTTGCAGGAATGGCCACATTCAGGTGGTCTGCAGGAACTTCAAAACGTTAAAAAAGCAGAGAAAGATACCTTTTGGCATTTAGAGAATACCGGTGCCGTTAAAGAAGTAATAAACCCCCCCCCCAAATCTAATATATGACAGTCTTTAAATCCATAAATGTGGTGGCTGCATTAGTTCTTTTCAGACTTTCCTGTTAGGCTTCATGAGCCTGGGATTTTTACAACCTCTCCTGAACGATTTAACTTTATAGTAACACATGCTTAAAAACGTTTGTTTTCCCGCATTTGGATTTAGAAGATTTTCTAAAAAAATAAAAAAAATCGATATTTTTTATAAATGGCCAAAAAATTAAAAACTCCTATAAATTAAACGCGGGTTACTGCTTTTGGAATCTGAACTAGTTTTTTTTTTTGCTTTCAAAAAAAGGCCTATAAAAATGCAACTTCCAAAAACTGAAGAAAATGAACCTGTGAACATACATGTACACATAAGATAACATTGAATGAGTTTAGGGGCAGTTGGGGTGTCCAACTGCCTCTGAAAGTCCGTTTAGCAGCAGCAGCAGTGTACATGGGGACTACTATGTTTCCACTATGGGTGGAAGAGCAACAGAGACCCTTGGACAGCAGCATTGTCAGTCTGGGGAGAGGGTGGTTTTCAATGCACTAGCAGATATGAATGGACAAGATTAAAGCGGGAGTCCGCCGGGACTCCGCGTTTTTTTTTTTTTTTTTTTTTTAAAGTCAGCAGCTACAAATACTGCAGCTGCTGACTTTTAAAATAGTGACACTTACCTGTCCAGCGCGCCCGCGATGTCGGCACCTGAAGCCGATCTCTAGATCGTCACTCGAGTGCTGCCGCCGCCATCTTGGGTATGGGAATCAGGAAATGGAGCCTTTCGGCTTCATTTCCCGGTTCCCTACTGCGCATGCGCGAGCCGCGCTGCTCAATGAGGACGGTCCCCGCTGCCTCTGGGATCTGTGTGTTTCCCAGCAGGCAGCGGGGCACTTGCGGAAGGGGGCGGGCACTTGCGGAAAGGGGCGTAATTTAGGCCCCTTTCCGCAGAGAGCTAGCCCGGAAGTGGGTGCAGTTACCTGGATTATCCAGGTAACTGCACCCCCCTCCCCCCTGAAAGGTGCCAATTGTGGCGCTGGAGGGGGGGAGGATTCCGATGAGCGGAAGGTCCATTTTAGGGTGGACCTCCGCTTTAACACATTAGAGCAGAGTTCCAGCTAACACCTTTTAAGTAGCTACAGCAACAGTTTTTCTTTTTACTGAATTAGAAGTTTACCACTGTAAGCCTCTTTACTCGTGTTAAAGCAAAACTACAGCCCCACTTTTAATTGAGCAGGCAAGATCTTTATTGCAGAAGAAACCTTCAAGGTCTCTTTGGCAATAAAAGAAACCCATCTGTCTGCTGAGTCTTCTCTGGAA
Source organism: Lithobates pipiens (assembly GCF_037356315.1). NCBI lineage: Eukaryota > Metazoa > Chordata > Amphibia > Anura > Ranidae > Lithobates > Lithobates pipiens. The sequence goes on from NW_027507758.1 coordinate 482,128,192, forward strand.
TGTACACTAAACTGTTGCACAGCTCACTTTACCTTCTGGCACAACACCTGTGTGACGTGTGACTGCATACCTGTGCGTGAGCAGGAGTGACGTCATTCCATGCTGGCCAAAGAGCGGCCACAGTCCACCACCCAGAAGCCAGGTAGAAGATACCTTAAACATAACAAACATGTTCTATTTACCTGCTCTGTGCAAAATCATTGGCCCGTATCTTCTCGGGCCCAACCAGCACCCCCAGCTACTCCCACCAACCAAGTGGCCTCATAGAAAGCGGCTTGCTTGGCCCCATCCCCTCTTCACAGGCTGCGATTGACGCAGTGGAAGCACACTGCTCCCACTGATATCTCTGGGTCAATGAGGAGGGAGAGCGCTGTTGCACTTGTACACATTGCTGGATCAAGATAAGGCTCAAGTATTTTGGGGGGGGGCTGCATGCGGAAAGTTTTACCTTGATTAGAGAAGATTCCACACACCTAAATCCAGCAAAGCTTGACTGACTGACACAAGCTTGCAGTCAGGAATCATACAGGATGGCCAGTGATGCCAACAACTGCAACATAAGCTAATGTCTTTAACCATAGGTGCTTTCAGGAGAGTACAAAAACGCCAGGTACTTCTTGTTACCGATAATGTGAATTATGGAAGAACATTCACCAAGCACTGTTTTAGGAAAGTTCATAACCCTGAGTTAACTACAACATAAAAAGGGGAAGGGCATACAACGTAGTATAGGATGGAAGGAAATGTAATATATGTTGCAGGGGACAGGGAGATTAAAGTGAACATGTGAGTAAAAATACCTAAGAATGACATGTAAAATGCCTTCCTGGAGGCAGGTTGACACTATTAAATGAAGACCGATTATTCATATCCTGACTGCTTCTTTAAAATGGAGTATAGGTTCACCTGAGCCAGGGTCATACCTGAACAATGATCATCTCTGAGGCCTTGTTTAAAAGAAGTATACTATAGCATACACACGTGTGAGGGCTGTGTTTGCCTGTACAATGGATACACAGGTGTCATCTGCATTTCCGTGCAGGCAGTCCCATTCCACTTCAAACAGGAGGAAGAGGTTGCATGAACACAGCCACTTCTCCCAATCTGACTGCTGTGCGAGTGAGCGTTTGGGACAACCTCTGCATCCCAACTGAAATGAATGAGAGGGGATGTGAACACTTGAGCTATAGTGGGCCAGTGTAAATGAGGCCTTAGGGCCTCAAAAAAAAAAAGTGAAATGTATGGAGTTTAGAACTTCAGTAATCACTTAGAGAACGGCAAGTGATCAAAACACTGCACTATTCCCTCTTCAGTCAGGAAAAAACCCTTTAGCAAACTGCTGTTGTCGCACTATGCAACGCTCTGACACTTCCTGAAGAGTCAAAGTTTTCCTGCTCCCTCCCACACATTCCTAGTGAACCATCACTATAGCAGGCTACCTTCTTATCTAAGAGAAAGCCAACAGGATGAGGAAGGAAAGGGCAAGCAGGGTTAGCTATTACCAGATATTCAGGTACTTTGCCCAATCAGAATGATCTGCCATTTGAGTATAGCAAAAAACATTCCTGCAAATATGTCCAGGTACCTCTAGGTGCCTACACTTTAAACTTAGCTTTTTTTCCCCTCAAAAAGCAGCCCCTTTTAAATATGCAAACAGTTTAAAGATCTAAACCCAATATCACTGTTGGCCCTAGAGAAAACCACGATTATGGTCCATACACACAATACGAAAATTGGACGAAGAATATAGCTTTCAAAGTGATCATACAATAATCAGATCATTAGATCAGAGCTTTTGCGAGCTGATCAACAGTTCATCCGATATTATCCGACCGGACAAAGAAAAAGTCTCTTGTAGGATACAAGATCGTACAATTTTCATTTTATCAGTACAGTTGTCTGAAAATGCAATAGAAATACACAACACATGACATCACTTCTGATTTTTTATTCTGGTGTATAAGAATTTTCATAACTTTAGTAACCTAGCATGCAAAAAAAAAAAAAAAAAAAAAAAAAACACGATCTGTCGTCCGATTTTCAGATCGCGTGTATGGGCCATTACCGGTCCACCACCTATGATTCAAATCTGCCTGTCCATAAAATGCGATGAAGTGATGTGTTGCCTACCTAAGACATCTGTCGCACCCTATGGTTCCATCTATCAACCCCCTACCTTACTAAAAGGGCTAGCAGCACATGCACCAGGGGACTTGGTATCTAACACAACTAGAACTGTCAGATGCAGAAAATTTTTCAGATGCTATAGCTCTTGGAGAGAGCAAACATCCAGGATACCAGAGAGGCAAATATTTTACTGCAGGTACCACTTTTAACAGACCCTTTAAAGAGTGCAAAATCTAATGAAGCAACCAAAGTATGTGCACATCCTAGTGTAAAAACGAAAGCATGTAACTCTAGGACTGTGTATCCATTTTCAGAAAAAGGACAGGAGAAATCCCATATCGCTCCATGCAGCCTAGCCTTAACACACATACATAGGGAAAGGGACCAGAAGAACCCACTCCCTGGAAAGGCTGCCAAGGGTCTGTGGACCACCTTTTGCTTTAACTTACAGACTTTAGTCTGTTGGGATGCATCTCTACAAACTTAGACTTTGTAGACTTGTAGACTTTGAAATATTTGCCCACTCTTTGCAGAACTGCTCAAGTTCAGTTCACTTTTCTCGAGGACAGTTTGTGGACTGCAATCTTGAAGTCATTTCACAGATTTTCAATGGGGTTTAAGTCTAGGCTCTGACTAGGCCAGTCAACAATTCACATTTTTCTCCTTCAACCACTGTGTGGTAATTTTTGCTGTGTGCTTTGGGTCATTGTCCTGTTGGAAGGTAAAACTTCTTCCCATTGACAACTTAATTGCAGAGGGCAGCAGATTTTCCTTAGACTTTGATGGTACTTTGCCCCATCCATTTTTCCTTCTATCCTGACAAGTGTTCCAGTCCCTGCTGCAGACAAACACCCCCATAAAAGGATATTATCACCCATGCTTTACTGTATGAATGGTGCCATTTGGATGGTGAGCTGTATTGGATTTCCACCAGTTTGGTGTTGAAGCCAAATAATTCAATTTTCATCACATCTGACCATAACTTTTTCCACATGGCCTCGGAATCTTGGTGTGTTTTGGCAAAGCTCAGTTGTGACTGCATATGGCCTTGAGTGGCTTTTTCTGCAACTGTCCCATACAAACCACATTTGTGGAAAACGTGCAATATTCTTGTCACATGCACACAATGACCATTCTGTCAAATTCCTGCTACTGCCTCCCCGACCAGTTTACTCCTGGCTCTTTTATCCAGTTTGGAGTGATGTCCTGATCCAGGAAGGGTCCGTGTTGTATCAAATGACTTACACCTCTTAATAGACTTCACTGTGCTTCTAGGAATTGATAAAAGCCCTTGAATTTGTTTTTGCATCAATCTCCTGACTTGTGCTTTGTCCACAACTTTATCCCGGAGACCGTGCCTTGCCACCCATAGTTGATAGTCTGCTTATATTATCAGGGACTGAAATTCTCCAGGAAAGCTTTTGTTGACTCAAAAGACTGCCATTGAGAAAGTGACAAGCTATACTGCACTGATTGAGTTTACAAGTCATGTTTAGGAGGAGGAAGAGCGGGGTGATCTTTTCCAACTCAGTGATTCTTTTTGGCGATTCCTTTTCTATACCCACTGTATAAAAAGTATATATAAAATGTATTCTTAAAGCAAAAAAAGATTACCGTCTATTAGCATCCTCCAATTTTTTTATGCGGTGAGCTGCCATGTTGTTAGAGGGTGGCTATGTTCTTTCTCCATGGTTCTACTAGTCAACCACTCTTGCTTGCAACCAAGAGACTATGGAGGATTTGTAGTGTATATAGGCAGTGCATATAACCACAACTAATGTGCACTGCTTGTTCCAAACAGAAGTGAGGGGGAAATGGAGGTTTGAGGACTCATGTGGGACATTACGAGTGCAGAAAAACCACAGTTAGAGACCATTTCATGCAAAATGTAGAATAAGGATATTGTTTTGCATCACTCTATTATAATGTTCCTTTACTTTATTTCTGTGAGATTTGTTATACTCCAGACAATGCCTCACCATGTTGGTACAGTATGCATTTTTGGCACCTTAAGTTGCAATTGTCTGCCACTAGTTTGCATGCTTAACAACTCAAACATGCAGAGTGAAAAAAAATGACCCCCCGACCTGACCATAACTATTTAAGACCGGCTGCCATCGTTTGACATCGGCACAATGTCTCTCCTGCACAAATCACAGTAGCTGTAGGGCGACTCACATAGGCTTAGTTGTGGGTGCGCACTGCTGGAGCATGCCCACGGGTCGGGAGGACTCTGTCCTCCAGTGGCCCACGACTGACTGGATGGAGAAATTCCTATGTAAACAAGACATTTCCTCGTTCTGACACGAAAGGGATCTACTGTTCCCAGTTGTCCGGAACAGCGATCCGTCATGTCCCAGTAAGCCCACCCCTCCAGTTTGAAACACCCCAGTTAGTTAACCCCTTGATTGCAACATAGTGTTAACCCCTTCCCTGTCAGTGACATTTATACAGTAATCAGCGGCTATTTTTAGCTCTGATCGATGAATAAATATCAATGGTCCCCAAAAAAAATTCAAAAGTGTCCGATCTGTCCACCACATCACAGTCCTGATTAAAAAAAATAAAAAATATCACAGATCACTGCCATTACTAGTAATTTTTTTTTATTAAAATGCCATAAATCTATTACCAATTTTGTAGATGCAATAATTTTTGTGCAAATAAAAAAAATCGCAATAAGCGTATATTGATTGAGCAAAAATATGTAGAATACTACATAGCGGCCTAAACTTATGAAGAAATTTGTTTAAAAAAAAAAATAAAAAAATGTGGGATATTATATCAAAAAGTAAAAAAAAAAAAAAAAAAAAAAAAGTCAATCTTGTTAAAGTACAGCGCCACACAAGTGTGCAATTGGCAGTGCCAAATCGCAAAAAATGCTCTGGTCATTAAGGGGGTAAACTTTCCAGGGCTGACGTGGTTAAAGGGGTTTTTCACCATGTAAACAAGAAGTTAAAAGTCAGCCGCTACAATTGTAGCGGCTGACTTAAAAAAACAAATAAACCACACATACACCTGTCTGAGGATACAACAAGTCCTCACCTGACCCGGCTCTTTGCTGGGCTTCGGGTGCAGGCGTCAGAATCCTAACTGTGGGCAGCCAACTGACTCCTTGTGGCTTGACAGCCGGCTGTCCACCTGACATGTCCCAAGAAGCTGGGGGGGGGGGGGTGTTTGGGGTATGAACTTACATTTAGATAGTTGCAGCGACCTGACTGGAAGTTGAATCATGTAGAGTGCAACCAGAAAGTATTTACAGCACTTTTTCCACATTTGGTTACCTTACAGCATTATTCCAAAATTCTACAAACAATACCCCATGACGACAACGTGAAAGAAGTTTGTTTGAAATCTTTGCAAAAAAAACAAAACACGTACAAGTATTCACAGCCATTGCTCAATACTTTGTTGAAGCACCTTTGGCACCAATTACAACCCAAATTCTTTTTGAGAACGATTCTATAAGCTTGGCACAGCGGTTTTTGCCGTTTGCAGTTTCTGCTATATTTCCTCTTTGCAGAACCTCTGAAGTGCCATCGGGTTGGATGGAGAGCGTTGGTGCACAGCAATTTTCAGATCTCTCCAGAGATATTCAATCAGGTTTAAGCCCAGGTTCACATTAAGGCGATTAACGTGTAATGCCAGCAATAGCACTGTCTGAATCGGTGAGAAGCCGACCTTGTAGCACGGCACCAATTCCCAGAAGTAGTTTCTGTACTACTTTTGGTCACCGTGTGCGATTTCAGTAGACATCTGTGCAGGAACCCGCACAGATGGCTCTGAAATTGCCGCCAATGTCGGAGAGACATGCGGGTATGAAATTGTGCAAGTTCAGCTGAACTCGCATGATTTAGCTCCCACAGCAGTGTGAACCTAGGCTCAAGCTGTGCCACTCAAGGATAGTTCAGAGTAGTCCCAAAGCCACTCCTGTTATACTGGCCATCTGCTTAGGGTTGTTGTCCTTTTGGAACATGAATCTTCACCCCAGTGCGAGAACCAGAGCACTCTGGAGCAGGTTTTCATCAAGGAGGTCTCTGTACATTACTGCATTCATCCTTCTCTCAATCCTGACTAGTCTCCCAGTTCCTGCCACTGAAAATCATCCCCACAGCAGGATGCTGCGACCACTATGCTTCACTGTAGGGATGGTATTGGTCAGGTGATGAGCAGTGCCTGGTTTTCTCCAGACATGACGCTTGCCATTCAGGTCAAAGAGTTCAATCTTTGTTTCATCAGACCAGAGTATTTTGTTTGTCATGGTCTGACAGTCGTTCAGGTGTCTTTTGGCAAACTCCAGGCAACTGTCCTGTGCCTTTTACTGAGGAGTGGCCAGCAAAGGACAAATGCTGCATCCACCTAGCCAAGTATGATTTTTGGGAGAAAAAAAAAATCCCATACAGCTCTTAACTCATTGCTCTCCATGCCAAGCCCTGTGACTGGCTAAGCAGCCTTTGTCTGGGCATCTTTTCCCTTTGTCAGCCTGCCCCTGTACACTGAGCTTATTATGGCTCACAGTGGCCCTATTCTGCCTTTTTCCACTCTCGTGTATAACAAAGCGCTGCCCCTCTGACATCACTTGGTGTGTCTGAGGGAATGCAGAGGTCAGACAGTAGTCATTTGTGCACACCCACCAACAAGGCAGTTTAGAAACATTGCTTGCCAAGTGTCATTCTGTGATTTACACATACACCCCAAGATTTTCTGCCAGCACCTGGCCATAGATTATTAATTTATATTTCCTTCAGCTAGGAGGCTGAGCAGGGAAAAGGGGAAAAAAAATAAAATTAATTTCACACAAACTAGGTGGATAGAGGAGTCACCCTTCCTTGCTGGAACATTGTGTTCTGACAGCAGCAACCAGCATTGTCAGAATACACTAATTAGAGTCTGCAGCCGATTGGCTACTGATAAATTGAAAATTTTCCAACAAGTCCCTTCTACAGACGTTAAACTGTTAAATTTATCCTGGTATCTACTTCTATGCTTCTGGAAGTGTGGTTAGGTGGGAACCGTTCTAAACTTATGGTGGACATCCCCCAAAGTTAGAGGTTTCTGGATACATGTACACTCCTGATCTACTCTAACTATTGTATATATTGTCAAGACTGCTCGGGTCGCTCTTCTTATTGAGCCAATCAAAAAACATTCCCAAACACACTCAAATGTTAATTTGTGTTATATTACTAGTGGCCAACATAGCGATTGCCATGACTTGGAAAAGGCCTGTGGTAGACTTACCCTTGTAGAAATGCAAACGTACTTAGATTATGCTTAAAGCCGAGTTCCACACAAAATTGAACTTCCGCTTTTCGGATGCCTCTCCCCATCCAGTGTAACATTTGGCACCTTTCGGGGGGGAGCAGATACCTGTATAATCCAGATATTTGCTCCCACTTCCAGGCATAGATCACTGCAGTATCCGCAGCTATCTACGCCTTGTCTGTCCACCTCCTCCATCGCCCCCTCCGCTGTCTTCTGGGAGACAAACAGGTCTCAGAAGGCTGCAGGGACCTGTGAGATCGTGCAGCGCAACTCACGCATACGCAGTAAGAAACCAGGCTATGAAGCCCTAAGGCTTCACTTCCTGATTCCCTTACCGAAGATGGCAGTGCCTCCACCCGGGAGCCAAGGGACAGATTGGCTTCAGGTGCCAACATCACGGGCGCCCCGGGCAGGCAAATGTCCATATATTAAAAGTCAGCAGCTGCAGTATTTGTAGCTGCTGACTTAAAATAATTTTTTTTTTTTTTGGCAGAACTCCAGTTTAAATTTAAAAAATTGTTAGTACACTTCGAGATAAGCAATAAATGTGTGGCACAGTGGTGTAGTGGGTAGCACTCTCGCCTAGCAGTAAAAAGGGTCGATGGTTCGAATTCCAACCATGACACTACCTGCCTGGAGTTTGCACGTTCTCATTGGGCCTGCGTGGGTTTCCTCTGGGTACTCCGGTTTCCTCCCACACTCTAAAGACATGCAGGTAGGTTAATTGGCTTCTGTCCAAAATTGGCCCTAGTATATGAATGGGGACCTTGGATTGTGGGCTCCTTGAGGGTATGGACCGATGTAAGTGTGCAATGTACAGGGATAAGGACAATTGTAGACACTCACTCAGGTCGAACTGGATGGACTGGTGTCTTTATGCAACCCATGTAACTATAACGTTTGACAACATTTGGAATCCTTGGCTGTCTTACCTACAACTACAACTACAACCTGAACAGTGGTGGACTTGTGGTTGGGCATATATAATGGCTTATAAAAATAAGCCATTATATAACCGATTTCAGAGCAAAGCTTACACGATTGGCCGCCCCTCATTCGACCTGACAGCTGCAGCAGGCAGGGCAGCAAAACACACTTGCGTCAGTCGGGTGGGGAGGAGGAGAGAGGCGGTGGGTTATGCGAGTGCTGAGCAGAGCTCTGAAATCAGGTATAGAACTTGTTTTTATAATGCACAGACACTGGGGCATACATTAACAAGAGGATAGTGTGAAACTTTACAAGTAACTTCAGCAGCAGGAGGGGAGGGCACTAAGAGGACAGACTGGAGAGCTGCGGGTGACGGACGCATGTAAACGAGCACAGTATCACGGCTCAGCAGTCATAAAACCGTGGTCAGTTTACGGGGGGGCATAGCCAGGCAGGATCAGCCAGGCCAGGTATTGCAGGTGTTACAAAGGGCAAAATGACAGCACAAGCACTGTGCTTCATGCTTTAAATTTTCAATTTATTTTCATCTTTATAGGGTAACAAACCCTTTAAATACCATTTTGTTCTATACACTTTATTGTTTTGTTGATCACCTGTACACTTTTGCTATAGGAAAATCTTGTACTTAACTTTTTTTTTTTTTTATTTTTTTTTTACAAACTATTGAAACAGAAATTGACACGCTCCTTGCTGGAGCGGCAGAGGTTTGATCCGTGTATGGCCAGGTTTAGGATACATTCACAAAGGCTGCCACCTATGCAAATCATTGGATCCTTGCTGGCAGAGCTAAACTCTGTATGCACACATTGTGTGTGAACAACTGCAGCGGCTGTCAGATTTGTACTCTGACCTAATCAACGCATGGCACTACTGCTGTTCACATGCAACTGCTGACCATTCCTGGATACAGGCAGTTTGACGGCATTTCAAAAATATTTCTGGCCATACATAAACTGGCTGTAGCCAATTGTTATTTGGTTCAGTGCAAGTGTGCACCCCACTACTGTGTTGTGTGCTGAGGTGCCCGATTGGTAGTGCTTTTCACCTTTTTATCCTTTGCTGCATTTCAATGCCGCAGTTGCATCTTTTGCAGCTTCTTTGAAGCCACTCCTTGTCTACATGTACTCGGATGGCTGCAGGTTTCCTAAAGGTGACAACAGCAGACCACACCTATACAATGGGTGTTGAATTATCCACTTTTTAGTCTCAATCAGAAAATCATGTGAGGAATTGTTAACATCAGCAGCCACGGCCACTGGTGTGCACTGATTCCAATTCAGTGCAAGGTTTACTTATGTAAATGTTACAAAGGGACAATTCATGAATTTCTTTTGGTTTTCGTGTGGAGTGATAAGTACTGCATGCCATACTTTTTTTCAAAGCGCTGCAATGGTGTGAAATGGCATAGGGAAAAGGATTTTTGCATTGAGACCAGCACAATCCCAATGTACCTGGCGCGAATGGGCACTGACACAGGGACCATGTGGGAGAGCAGAACTAAAAGACGGGCAGAGTACTGTTGCCCTTTAACAGGAAGCCCCTGAATTCCCCCCCAATCACTTTAAATAGGCCATGAGGCCGCTGCTGATTGAAAGTCCCAGTCATTGCTGCTGCAAGAATATGCTGCAATCCAGTGGCCGCAGCTACCTGGCCGAGTGAAAGAAGCCTTACTTCCCAAAACAAATTAAAGAGGAAGTAAAGCCTTATGTTTTAATTGTACCTACAGGTAAGCCTATATCAAAGCTTGTCTGTAGGTACTGTGCATATCTCCTAAACTTACAGTTTAGGAGCTATTCAGAGGGCATGAGGTCGATGTCACCTTGCCGCAAACGGGGGCAGCACCTTCGCGCATGCGCAGAAGTGACGTCATATCGGCTCTGGCCACTCACATAGCCGGAACCCGCAAACCTGAAAAACACACCGGAGGAAGAGATCAGCTGTCTCAGCTGTGTGTGGGCACCGCTGGAGGGCTTTGCTCTCAGGTATTTCATGCCTTTGTCTTACAGGTTTTTCTGGGTTCACAACATCTTTAATTAGCAAGGTACTTCATTTTTCTTTTTGTCTGAAGTCTTTGTAGTTTGCACCCAAGAGGCACACTTGTTCATATGACTCCCCCTGCCAATCCCCATCTGAAAGAGTATGAAAAAGGAAATCACATTTTTAGACACCTAGCATGCAAGCTCATATATATTATGTACAGCCGTTAGGTAACAGTGCCTCATGCTATTCAACTTTATTGAAATGACACAAAATGCCATTTAATGTTTTTCTATGCACTGCAGCAGAGCTATGATTTGGCGACTTTCACAAATCGCACTGCGGCCAGCTCGCACATGTGAATGGGCTCCACAGAAAAGCCTTTTGGTTTATATGTCATTCGAAAACGCAGTTCAAAATGCATCCAACTTCACATATGTGAACCGAAGGGGTCAGTTTTAAACCCCATACACACAGAGGATGAATATTGGGTCTTATCGGCCGATTTAATAGAAATCGGCCGACATTCGGCCCTTGTGTACGGCAGCTAGTCTCTCAGAATCTGGCTGAACATCTGGCTTCTGCCACAGGGCCATGACTGAAAAAGATCTGCTGATCAGCATCTAAACAGTACTTTCAGCCAATGGCTGAGCACACTGGCTGAAGTGTTCTGGTTGGGGGGGGGGGCTGTCCGCCCATCAGAACACAATAGCTCAGCGGGGAGATTGCTGTACTATCAGCAGATTGTTAGTACAGGCTTTCCTCCAGACTCTTCCATTTTTTGTTCAACCCACTTGGTTGAATGTAAAAAATAAAAATAAAATAAACTAGGCTTTAGGATCGGAGCATTTGCACAAGTATTCGTGCAAATGCTTAGTATAGCCCCCAATACAAATATCAGGATTGATGCAACGCGGCACATAGAAAACAATTGTTTATTGTGTGCCCTGGGGTGTACAGATCAAAGAACTGGAATGAGCCCTCACCCACCACTGCCAAACCAGCATAACATTTTAACAAATTTTTGTAACAAGCTTTGAAGAAACAATGTTTCCTTGCTTGAGTAACCTAAATTAAAGGCTGTTACATCTGCATATGTTAGGCTAAATCAGCAGATGTTCCATAATTACTTTGCAAATAAAGATTTACAATTAAGAACAATTTAGCACAAGCACTGAGGCAGAGCTGTAATAAAACATTACACAACAGTTCACAGCCTCTCTTCACAAACGCATTGTGTATTTAACAGGAACAATACAATTTCAAGCAGTTAAAGAGGGGGGGAAAAAAAAAAAAAAAAAAAAACTTTTCAGACTAGTGGGCTGACAGTTCAGAAAACATTAGTAGATATTGTGTGGTTAAAGTGGACTTTTCTTTCCAGTCTGGAAAATAGGAGAAAAAGTTTAAGACACACTGGGTCATGTTCCGCTTGATCTTTAACGACGATCGGGAAATCGTATATGGGAATGGTGGAGAGTCCACCTTGGCGTGCGGTAATCCACCAATTACAAGTAAAGCAGTGAGAACTTTGATTTGTAGGCAGACTTGCTTAGAGAGAAGCAATGAGGAAGTGCTAGACGCAGAGACGCTGTACATCGCACACGAGGGATCAGCGAGGATCAGTGTCACAGGCCACTGAGTTGGCAGGTGTGTATGTGCTGAGAAGGAGGTTCACACTCCGAGCATGGAGCACTGGAAGGCTGGAGGTTAGTGATCAGCAGGGACAGGCCCCTCTGTACTGCCACCTCAGCACAGCCTGTATTACCGGTATGGGGGAGGGGATGATTTAAAGAGACAGAGCTCCCTGCCAGCTCAGCATACACTACACGGTGCTTTCCAGCCCAGATTAACCCTGTGGCTGCTTGAAAATCCACTTTAAAAGCCATTTAGATCAAGTATCCCTAATTAAATCTCAAACACAGCCAATTAAAACCTATCTGCATTCATCTTTTACAAGTCTGGTATTACGAAACTTGAAACAGGTTACCATCTTATGTTAAACAAATTCATATACGACCAAAACTACTAGAAAAAAGTAAAGATCACAGTAAGACTGTCAAAAAATTTTCAAGCCTCTCTCTTTAATAAAAAAAAACTTTTTCCAACCAATTGCTGTAGTCTTATAAGGTTAACCTTCAGATACATAGAATCCAGCTGGTATAAAAATGTAATGTCACAAGATATTACAAACTAAACGCAGAGTACATGTGCTGTTTTACAGTCCACAATAAATTAACCAATTATTGTTGCTTTCATTGCCCAATATGTAAATAGATGTCATTCAATTTTGCTATTTAATATAAGCAAAAGTAAACTTAAGTCTTAAAAAGAAAAAAAAAAAAAAAAAAGAAAAGCAAAGAAGCTTGCTTCTCTAACAAAGATTCCATGAGTTGCTAGAATGCTTGGAATTATGGAATGCAAGTCGAAAGAGGAGTACTGCTGCATGAAAACGTCTTTATCAAGCCGGACATGGTGGTGGCTACCCAAAGCTACACATAGGTTTAGGACCAGCGCAGGGGCAATAGGGTGTAGAGACAAGTCTTCTCTGTCAGCTCAATCTGGGCTGCTATTAGAAAGGCAACAAGATATTCTGAAGGAACACCATAGATTTTCATAGATGATAAATTCTAGCGATAAAATGTTAACACATTTTACAATTTAAAATTTTGTTTAATAAAAGGAGGCCATCATGGCGATAATCTTACCCAAAAATCAACGGCAACAAACAAGTTCTTCCTATACATATATGTGTCATTCTATAGGACGACAGGTAACTGAACACTATTCCAATATGGTTCATGAATAAGACGCGAACAGCAAGTATATCAAGAAACAAAAAGGTGGACTTCCCACAAATAAGTTAAATACTCACCTCTGTCCAGTCCACTGATTGCTGCAGTAGTAAGGGGTTATCATCCACTGAAGAATCTTCAGCAAGCAACACTTCTGGGAATGCTCGATTCCTAGTCCCCTACTGAGACCAACTACAGTGCAGGGTAAATATCTGACAGCACACCACAGATCTTCAGAATAGGTTTGAATGTTTAGTGATGAAAGGTCAGATAGCAGAAGAGTGCAACTTTTCAAGCCACACAGGACCCTTCCTTTCACCAGCCAACTGATTATCACATGCTCGAGAAAGGGGCCCTGAACAGCCCCGAAACTTTGCACTCTGTGATGTGATCTTACATTAAAAAAAAAAAAAAAAGGTCAGACTTTTAAGCCCCTTTCACACGTGTGGACAGCAGATCTGCCTGATAAGCTGAGCGGGGACAGGTCTGCTCCCCATATGAAGGCGGGGGTAAACGTACATTTTCATTTACATTCCTCTGCTCCATAGAGGGCAATGGATGATCCGATCGGGTCCGTCTAAAAAACGGACAGGTGGACCTGCTCAGCCCACCCATGTGAAAGGGGGCTTTATTCTAAAGATCCAAGGTGTGCTAGCAAATATTTACACTGTACTATGCACGTTACAGTCTCCAGCTAGTGTTTGCTGCATCACCCAAAACTTCAGAGCCAATTCCAGGAACATGTACGATAGAATATGGACAATCAACTTCAGTACAGGACACAGTAGTGCAGTGTATGGGCCGGAGAATTGAGCCACTGAAAGGGACTCTGGATGGGGGTAGTATGGGCTGGTTGGGAGACCAGGAATCTGACAATTGTGAACAGTCAGTATCTGAAGAAGACTTCAGTGGTTTCTGTTTAGCAGGAAGTCCAAAATAAGGAGTATGTGATGTGTATCAATAAACATAAAATAACTTGGAAAATTAGAGCATTTAAAAAATAAATAAAAAAATAAAAAACCCTAGGCAACACAAAATTAGTCCATTCAGCATGGCATTTTTAGAGTTCAACTAGACAGGAGTCCAATGCACCTATAAATTAAAGCAAATGGGTCAGGTGACTGCTGACACCCTTCTGAAATTGTAGATTGCCTGGCTGTGCGGTTGCTCCCGATCTAAAACTCCTAGTACACAGATCAGGAAGTCAGAAGCGCTTATCTGTAGATTTTCCCAGTTCCGTGATATAAAGTACAAAGGCAAGAAGATTGGCATGACAGCCAGGCCTCCAAGTATTTTCAGCTAAGTAAACTTTGGCAGCCTATGTGTCACGACAGGTTTCCTTTGAATCTGGTCAATGTTATTGACCATTTCCTTTTTGCCATAAAGTCTAAGTAATAGGTCTGAGATAGCATGCAACTCTCCTTATCCATCCTTTATGCAGGGCTCAACACTTACGGTAAACAGCAAATCATTAGACCCAATAACTGTCACGTGGGGGGAGGGGCTTAGTCCTGTGTAAGCTTTAATCAAGCACAACTTGGGAACTTACACAGGGCTTTTTTTTAGGAATCCAGTGGTTGAACATAACAGTAGTGCAGCATGGGTAATATAAGTATGAGCAGTGAAGGTGCTGGGCTAACAAGTGAACCTGTGGCATACCAGTTAGGATGAACTGTTTCTGGTTTTTAAATTCTATATTCTGACAATCTTAAACTTTTAACCCTGCATACGTTTAATAAATCGTACTACAAGGGTTAAATTGGGGCGAATTGAACATGTACTTAAACTTTTTTTTTTTTTTTTTTTTTTTTTTATTAGGAGATACCTCTCTAAAGTCAAACTCGATTAAAAACCGACACATAGAAGGAAACTCAAGAAACAACCATGAGAAATCGGATACATTTTCAGCAACGCAACGTGCTTACAAGTCACAGGGGAAAAGTCCCAGAGTTCACATATTTAAGAAGTCCGGTACTAGGTTCACTAGCAGATATTGCAACACAGACTTGTCCCTGGGAGCTGGATTAGGAGGATTTCACCTCCCCCTCCTCTAGCTCTGCATACCCCTCCCACCCCAGGCCTATTTCTATGCCAACGTCACCACTTCAGGCTCAGGTTGAATCTCTGCTTCCAGTTAGGTATGGAGTGGAACACTAAGGTAGCACACAGCAAAAACCCACTGGGGGGATAAAAAAATAAAAAAATAAAAAAATAAAACTTTACAAAGTTGCATACAATTCTGAACTTCGCCATTCACAGTTGTCAGTAATATATTGCCTCCAACAATAAGCCAGAGAATATAGGCCATACAAAAACACTGAACATTATATTGACTGAATATCACATCAATATGGTCACAGGGTTTTCATTCAGCTGAGTAGATACCAACAGCTTCACGGCTACCACAAAGCCCATATGCTGTATGCAACCCTTTATACAAGGTTAAAAAAAAAAAAAAAAAAAAAAAAAAAAAAAACAATGAGCAGAGGAGGCTTTCATCTCACCTAATGACTACATACTGGAGGACCAAGGCACAGTCATAAAACTGTACGCCATAGCTTTACTAGGCTACCCAACAAACATACGCCTATGAATCTAAGCACAAAGTAATGTGCAATACTGTCACCGCTCTTTAATGGATTTTGGATTCTAGTTAAGTAGTAGTGTGTGGGGAAAAAAAAAAAAGTATATATATATATATATATATATATATATATATATATATATATATATATATATATATATATATATATATATATATATATATATATATATATATATACACACACACACACACACACACACACACACACGCTGTGCTTCGTGCAACACAAGATCTGAATTGGAGGTGTGTGAATCAAGCAGAGAAAATGCCGCACATTTAAAAAGAAATGTAAAAATATAGAAAGGTGATAAATGGTGCTGCACTTTCCCTTAAAATAAACTGAACATAAGCTGCAGAACACTGAAGTCTAAAACATAATTCACAATCAATCGGCTACAAACCATATGGTTTTGTAACCCATTGACTGTGGATTGGTTTTGATATAGACACGTTGCACACTTCAGCTTTATGAAATTGTGTGTGTATTTCATTTACCAGCCACTTTAAAGGCCAGGATTATAACCATATGGGTCAGGCTGGTTTTTCTGACAGATCACTGACTTCTACAAAGAATAAAAATGGCAGCAAAACTACTTTCACAGAAGACATTATGGTAGTGCAGCTTCGACTTGATCTTATTTCGGTGCGATTTTGTAGTGTGTTTTTTTTACTATTTTATTCATACTCCAGTCATTTTGTTATAGATGCAGGAGATTGAACGGTCACAAATGCACACACACGTGCATTTTAGGTGCTTTTGTATTGAAGTCTTAAGCCCCATAGACACCATCAGATTTTCTGGTGAACCATGTAGTGCAAGGGCCTGCCTGATTGCATACAAATTGAATACTCCTAAGGTTTGACCTCATATTATATCGTTTTGGTAAATCTGAAGGAAAAAAAACAGCAGAAAATCTGATAGTGTGTATGGTGCTTTAGGGGACAAAATCATGCTGCAATTGCACCAAAGCAGCACACAAAAATGCACTGCATTGATGTAAACAGGCACCATTGAAAATGTAATTTCCATTGCCCTGCGGTTCTGCAGTCCCATCTGAAATCACACTAGTGTGAACCGGGCCTAAAGGAGCAGGACGTCCCAAGCCGAGATGTCAGGTTTTTGTAGCAAAGCAGGATTAACCAACACCTTCCTGGCCTTTGCCCAACCTGCAATAATCATACTGCAGCTTCCATTAGACATAAGTAGATGGGGAGGGGACAAGTAATGGTCCACCATATCATAATCAGAAATAAAGGAAGGACAGCAGGTGTCAATCACCTGCATCCATCCAAACCTGAAGGGTGAGTTCTGGGTGGACTGACCTATACATATAAATAGCTGTAGAAGTGTCATGTCTGCTATGGTTGTGCAGATCAGTGGAGTTAAATAGAACCCATGTAGGGATAGGCTGAGTACATTACAGACTGATCATCCTACAACATAGGAGGGCTGGCTGCTAGTTGTGATATAGATGGGAGAAGCTATGATGGAGATCAGGTGATCGTAGTGCAGAGGACAGGGATCACCAAGGAGAAGGACACGATCACACAGCGGCCATACAGAAGATAAGGGATCGTGTACTGCCCTCCATACCCCAATGACAAGTGCTCCAGTGTACACGCAGTCCTGCCTTGTGTTTACTCCACGTAGGCAGCAGCACCCCCCACCCCCTCCATCCCCACTACACACTTCCGCTGGCTGCCCCCACTACTAACACCATCCACCGGCCGCCACTGCAACACTCCCAGCCCCCCACCTTCTCCTGACACCCTCCTCCCCGACTCCCGAGTCCCTTTACACTCACTCCGCGTCCCGATCCGCTGACTGCCGGGGAAAGCTGCGGCCGTCTCGTCCACCTTTTATATAGAATACGGTCCGGCCTATCAGCTAAGGGAACGTCATCTGCCGCGACACGTCAGCCTGAGGATGGGGCTGGGGAATGCAGAGAGAGAAGGAAGCGGAAACGGATGTGCCTTGACAGGAAATATTCTTTTTTTTTTTTTTTTTTTTTTTTACCGCTGAAACTTTAATAACGTGTGCAATGGTGACACGTTGTACTGTATGGGCAGGGAGAAAGGTACAGATGTGATTCAGAAGGGTTAGAGGTCATAGCAAGAAGTTTGGATATGACAAACAACATTTTTTTTTAATTACTTGACCCCTGGAAGGTTTACACCCCCCCCTCATGACCAGGCCATTTTTTTGTGATACGGCACTGCGCTACTTTAACTGACAATTTTGCGATCATGTGACGCTGTACCCAAATAAAAATGATGTCCTTTTTTCCCCCACCAATAGCCCTTTTTTGGTGGTATTTGATCACCACTGTGTTTTTATGTGTTTGCGTTAAAAAAAAATATATATACATTTCAAAAAAGTTTATAACAAGAAAATATATGTAGCACTAACTCCCGAAGGAGCTGCTGGTTTTATTTGGGCTTACCGTTACCTCACCTGCTTGCTTCTCTGTCACAAGGGTCCCGTTGGAAAGTAGCCCAAATGATGATGAATCCGACACTTAGTCCTTTTTTCAACATTTATTCAGGATAAGCACAAATTCCTTCAATTGAGGGTGAAAGGATAAAGGGGGAGTTCAGGCACCTGGTAATTGCGGTTAGAGGTATTGGTCAGATCCAGAGGACAAACAGCTCCACAGACTGGATCCAGCAACCATCGGATAGGTCCCTCTCACTTGACCTAGCAGCCGATGAGATGCTCAACAAAGTCTCTGCCACAGACTTGTCAATTGAACTTAGAGATCTTAAGCGTTTTAAATAACTACCATACAGCACCAGTTTCTTTCAGCCGACCCGGCGATACTGTATGGGTGTTGATCCAGGTTGTGTCCTCCAACTGAGTTTCCAGGCTCCTCCAGAGACACCAACCTTTCGCTCGATCCTCTACTAGAAAATTCCTCCCCTGGATCCTCCAGTTTTCTTGGCTTCTCCCCGCAGGCGAGACAGCACAGGATCACCCCTGGATCAGTAGGCCCCAAGACTTTTCTGGGCCTACCCTCTCAGTTGCAGAGCCTCGGGCCAGCCAGCCCCAAAGGCGTAGGACAATGCGACACAGACCCCAGGCCAGGAGAGCCATGAGGTCGGGATAGCGGACCCCGGAAAAGGAACCACCAAAAATGGTGTCGGTACCTTAAATACCCTCTCCCACAATGCACAGCAGGGAAACCACTCCCACTGGGCTATATCCGAGCAAGAGGTGGTATTCAATACATTCAGCCTACTGCATTTCCACACTTACCGGCGGTGACAGCGATACCTACGGTCAAGTGGGAACCAGTGCAACCCAGCTGGACTGGCACAGAAACCAGAACTTTTAGGAAAAAATTAGCCTGAGCCAAACTACAGCTTCAGACAACTAAATTTGAAAAATAATAGCGTCTGCCCATTTGGAGTAGAGCGCTACAAAAATATATTTTTTACTTTCTGCAAAAAAAAAAAAAAAAAAACATCCGATTGACAAAATTGGAAAATCAAATTTCTTCATAAAATTTGGGAAAATATGTATTCTACATATTTTTGGTAAAAAAATAATCCCAGTAAGCATATATTGATTGGTTTGCACAAAAGTTATAGTGTCTACAAACTATGGGATATATTTATTTATTTTTATGTTAATTTATCACCAGTAATGTCAGCAATCAGAGACTTATAGCAGGACTGATATATTGCGGTGCACATTCTGACAATAACCAAAGCTTTTGACACTTTGGGAACCAGTGACACTAATACAGCGATCAGTACTAAAAATATGCACTGTCACTGTACTAATAATGCTGACTGGGAAGGTGTTAAAAAGGAAATAAACGCTGCCTTTTTTTTTCTGAACTGCAAAGTAAAGGCATAATGTGCTAATATGCATCGCATACTAAACTTACCTGCAAACTAAGCCCTTGTTGTTACCGCTGAAGGCCGCATCCATCTTCCCCTGGCTTCCTTCCGGCTCTGTGACTGAGCCACATGACGTCACTCACACGCATGCGTGCAAGAGCTGCCGGTCACGGCACAGGGCTCTGAAGAAATGGCACGGGCGGCCGTTACTTCAGAACAAATGCGCCAATGACGTTATCGGCAGGGTATACAGTAAATATCTCCTAAATTCTCTGCTTTGCAGAAACACAAACTCCATCCCTTCCCTCTGTCACAACAGCAATCTGCCTTGTTTACATAGACAGATCGCAGTTCTGTGTGTCTGCCTAACGATCAGCGGGTACCAGAGGACATTGAGTACCTGGAACCCGGCGATGGGCTTCCACTGTGTGTAATCACAGCGAAAGCAAGCCTCCGGTGGGACGCACGCACACCCACTACCCAGAAGTACAGGATCACGTAGAACAACATTATCTGTCGCACAGCTGACCCCCCCCCAGCAGTAAAACTGCTATATAGTGTGAAGGGCAAGCAGTTAGTAGAGGGGTAAAAAGAGACAAGTTTTTATTTCTCCAAAGAAATATATCAAAACGTGCTGGGACTTCATCACTTTTTCATTCCAGAACACAAAAAGACCATAAGGCATTATGTGCACAGCACTTTGGCTCCTGGGCATGTATTTTAGTTTTGGATAGAGTGCTTTCTGTGCCATATTAGACCTCTTTCACACCAAGCCACCCCGGACATCAGCGGTAAAGCGGCGCTATTTTTAGCGCCGCTATTCAGCCTACTAGCTGGCTGGTTTTAACCCCCCCACTAGCAGCCGAAAAGGGGTTAAATCCACCCGCAGCGGTATCGCAGCACTGTCCCGTATTTATTTCAATGGGGAGTGGCGGTGGAGGAGCGGTGAGTTCACCGCTCCAAAGAAGTTGCTGGCAGGACTTCTTCTGATGCCCTGCCAGGGCAGCGCCTCAGTGTGAAAGGCTTTCACACTGGAGTGAATGGAGCCGCTTTTTTCATGAGCTATTTTTAGTGCTGTAGCACCTGAAAAATACCCACAGTGTGAAAGGGGTCTTAGAGAGAGTCACGTTCTCTATTCATCCTGGTGATTTATCACTGAGATCAGCAGTGGAGGAAAATTCCAAATTCTGAGTTGTCACCAGAATGGAAACAGAGGGGAAATCCCATTGGGGACACTAGTTCTGATGACACCTTGTGATTCCCACACTTTTGAGAGATTTCCTCTAACTTCCTGATTTAGCTATGGCTCAGGACTACAGAAGGAAAATCTCCTCTAGAGGAGGAGAAAAAACAAACAAAAACGACATGGGTTATAACCCTCACTTATTCTATCCAAAATAAAAAAAAACGGAGTTAGACTTACCGGTAACTCTTTTTCTAGGAGTCTTCCAGGACAGCCTTTGAGATATAGGGCTCCTCCCTCCGGGACAGGAAACACGTCAAGCCAATTAAATAAAAGGTGTGGTCCTCCAGGCCCTCCTCAGTTTTACTCCAAGAACCGCCGGGAGGCTCCGAAAGACATAACACACTAACAATCACGTTAATACACATCCTCACCACTTAGTCCAATTTAAACAACTTTGGGTGGGAAGCCAGGCTGTCCTGGAAGACTCCTAGAAAAAGAGTTACCGGTAAGTCTAACTCCGGTTTTCTCATATCGTCTTCCAGGACAGCCTTTGAGATGATAAGCAAGGAGCTCACCTTGTCAGGGCGGGATCACTGCCTGGAGGACCTTACGTCCAAAAGTCTGCTCTTTATCAGACCATAAATCCAGACGGTAATGTCTTGCGAACGTTGAGTAGCTGGACCACGTTGCTGCTTTGCAGATCTCCTCCGGAGAGGCTCCAGCCCTCTCTGCCCAAGATGCAGAAACCGCCCTTGTAGAGTGTGCCTTAACTAAGGGTGCCTGCTTCCCCTCTAACTCATAGGCTTTAACTATCGCCATTCGTATCCACCTGGCGATAGACGCTTTGGACGCCTTGCAGTCCTTGCGGGCGCCCGAAAAATTAACAAAAAGTGAGTCTGACTTCCTGAAGACCCTAGTGGCTTCTAAAAAAATTAATAGACTTCTCCTGACGTCTAACAAACTTAAAGATCTCGCCTCGTCCTCGTCTGAGGTTGAGAAAAAAGTTGGCAAAATAATATCCTGTGTCCTATGAAAAGTGGACACCACTTTAGGAAGAAAACTAGGGTCAGTCTTAAGTACTACCCTGTCTTCTAAGATTAACAGAAATGTCTCTCTGACCGAGAGCGCCTGCAGATCACTGACCCTTCTAGCTGACGTGATCGCTATCAAAAACACAGTCTTTAGTACCATCCACTTAAGTGATGCTCCCTCTAATGGTTCAAATGGATCTTGGGTCAAAGCCCTAAGAACCAAGGCCAAATCCCAAGTAGGACAGGACTTCATTCTCACAGGCCTGGATCTAGATAGAGCCTTGAAGAAGTTCCTGACAAATGGATTCTGCTGAAGGGAGGACTGAAGGAAAACGCTTAAGGCCGCCACCTGTACCTTTAGAGTGCTGATAGATAGGCCCAGCTCTACCCCTGCTTGTAGAAAGTCCAGGACTGCCGGGACCCCGGGGCTTGCAATTCCCTGTTCTCGCAACCAGGAATTAAACCTCTTTCCTACCTTGGCGTAAATTGCCCTAGTAACTGGTTTACGGCATTCTAACAAGGTCTTAAAGAGGAAGTAAACCCTAATGGGTTTACTTCCTCTTTTTTTCCCTGCAAAGGTAAAGCATAATGGACTACTATGCATCGCATAGTAGCTCATTATGTGTCACTTACCTGACACAGGAGCCAGCGAAGTCGCCGCTGATCCCTGTAGTCCGCCGCGTCCATCTTGCTGGTGGCGTCTCGCAGCTCCGACCAATGACAGCGGCGAAGCCGCGATGACGTCACTCCCGCGCATGCGCACGGGAGTCGCGCCTCGCAGCTCCGCCGCTGTCATACGGCGAGGCCGCGATGACGTCACTCCCGCGCATGCGCACGGGAGTCGACAAATTTGGCAAATCCATTCTTGGACTTGCCGCATTTAGTGCGCATGCGCGCCGCTGTCTACGGCGCATGCGCCGTAGACAGCGGTGCCCATTTTCGGGCAAATATCTCCTAAACCATATAGGTTTAGGAGATATTGCTTGGACCTACAGGTAAGCCTTAATCTAGGCTTACCTATAGGTCCAAGTTGTTTGGAAGGGTTTACTTCCCTTTTAATCACTCTTTCTGAGAAACCCTGTGACCTTAAGATTTGTTCCTCAGATACCAGGCCGCAAGCTTGAGCCTCTCTATCTGAGGGCACAGGATCGGCCCCTGGGAAAGTAAGTCCTCGCTGACTGGCAGAAACAGCGGAGGATGGACGGCCAATTTCTTTATGCTGGGAAACCAGGGTCTCCTTGGCCAAAAAGGAGCTACTAAAATGAGGTCCGTAGTCTCCGAGCGGAACTTCTGCAGGACCTCCGCCACCATCCTTACGGGAGGAAAGGCATAACACAGGCCGAACAGCCATGGATTGGCAAGGGCGTCTATCCCCCTGGCCCGATCCTGTGGGTGAACCGAAAAAAATTGCGTCACCTTCCTGTTGCCTTCTGTTGCAAATAGGTCTATTTCTGGCCTTCCCCAGCATGACACAATCTCCTCGAACACTTCCTTGTTGAGGGACCACTCGTCCTGACCTATCTTCTGGCGACTGAGAAAGTCGGCCAGTAAATTCTGCGTTCCCTTTAGGTGAATGGCTGATATTGAGGACAAGTTCTTCTCTGCCCAGCAGAAGATTCTGTCTGCAATTACCTGGAGTGCAGGGCTTCCGGTTCCCCCTTGCTTGTTCAGGTAGGCTACTGCTGCCACATTGTCTGAGCGAACCTGCAGATCCCTGCCATGTAACTGGGACTGGAAGGTTTCTATAGCCTTCCAAACTGCCAGAAGTTCCTTCTGGTTTGAGGAACGACCTGTCTCTAGGTCCGACCAGGAACCCTGGGCTAAGGTTCCCTCTAGGTGGGCACCCCAACCTAGCGCACTGGCATCGGTCGTGACCACCACCGTAGCTTGTGGGGACCAGGGAAGACCCCTGTCTAGGTTGACCTGGGCCCGCCACCAACAAAGAGACCTCCTGACTGCCGAGGATAGGGGCATAACCTGATCCAGGCTCTCCTGCCTGCCATCCCAATAACGGAGCATGAGTCTCTGTAAAGGACGCTGATGATGCCTTGCCCAGGCCACCGCTGGAAAGCATGATGTCATCAACCCCAGGACTCTCATAACCTCCCTGACCTGGGCTTCCCGACCAGATTGAAGCTGGGCTACCGCCTGCTCTAGCTTGCAGAACTTCTCCTCTGGAAGAAATACCCTCATTTCCACCGAAGAAATCCTGTATCCTAAATACAGGACCTCCTGTGAGGGGGTCAGCTGGGATTTTTCCTGGTTTATCAGCCACCCCAGTGAGCGCAGGAAAACCAAGGCCTCCTGTATGTCCCTCTGCAGTT
Source organism: Lithobates pipiens (assembly GCF_037356315.1). Classification (NCBI taxonomy): domain Eukaryota; kingdom Metazoa; phylum Chordata; class Amphibia; order Anura; family Ranidae; genus Lithobates; species Lithobates pipiens. The sequence goes on from NW_027507758.1 coordinate 482,152,293, forward strand.
GTTGGGCCGACTGGGCTATGAACAGTAGATCGTCCAGATATGGGATCACTGTTATAGCCTTGAGCCTTAATGGGGCCAGTGCCTCTGCCAGAACCTTTGTAAAGATTCTTGGTGAGGCTGAGAGCCCGAAGGGGAGAGCTCGAAACTGGAGGTGTAACACACCAGTGTTCAACCTCACCGCCAACCTGAGAAACCTCTGAGATTCCAGATGAATCGGGATATGCAAATATGCATCCCTGAGACATGTGACAGCCCTGAAACAGGAACTTGGTTACCGAGAAGATTGACTCCATCCGGAACCGCTTGTATTTTATAAATCTGTTCAGGGGGCGGAGATTCAGTATTAACCTGAACTTCCCCGAAGGTTTCTTTACCACGAATACGTGGGAGTAAACCCCCAAGCCTCGCTCCTCCTGAGGCACCTGCACCATTACTTCTTGGTCCACCAGATCCCCCAGAAGAAGAGCCAAAGCCTCTGCTTTCTCTTGGTCCCTTGGTAACCTTGTTACTTGAAAATTTGGGAGGGGAACTGAACCAAACTCCAACCTGTAGCCGTTCCTTATTACATCTCGAATGAACGGACTTTCGGTTGAAGCTTCCCACTGTGGGAGGAACTTCCCCAGTCTTCCTCCCACCGGGACGCAGGAGTCACTGGGTTTTAGGGGAGGGTTGAGGAGGATTGAATAAGATTCCTCCTCTGCCTCTTCCCTTGTGACCTGTCCAATGCTTTTTGGGGCGAACCTCCCTTTCCTGCAGGTTCTGCTGCCTGGGGCTTCGAAAAAGGCGCTTCCCTTCAGGTCTCTTTTTCCTTTCTGGGAAAGCTTTCTTCCTATCCTGCGTGCGCTCTAACGCCTCTTGCAGGCCGGGCCCGAACAAATGATCCCCTGAAAAGGGTAATCCACATAACTTCAATTTTGAAGCTGTGTCTCCTGACCAGGTTTTAAGCCAAACGGCCCTTCTGGCAGCGTTCACTAGTGCTGCAGATCTAGCAGCCAGTTTGACTGATTCTGCAGAGGCATCAGCTAAAAAGCCCACAGCTTTGAACAGTAGCGGAAAGGACTTCAACAGCTGTTGCCTAGAAGTACCCGCAGAAATATGCGATTGTAACTGTGTAAGCCAACACTCCAAGTTTCTGGCCACACAGGTAGCTGCTAGGGCCGGTTTAAGCCCGATGGAAGAGGCATCCCAGGCTCTCTTAAGCAGCACATCTCCCCTCTTATCCATAGGGTCCCTGAGTGAACCCATATCATCAAAGGCCAAATCTGTCTTCTTAGAGACTTTAGCCAAGGGAGCATCTAATTTGGGAACCTTGTTCCAGGGACTCAAAAGGGAACCTCCTTCTAAGGCTACCTGAAAAAAATGGCCTTTTTTCCGGTTGTTCCCACTCCAGCAGAATCGCCTCTACTAGCGACTTATGGACGGGGAATACCCTGTCTTTCATTACACTAGACCCTTGATACATCATGTCGTGTTTTGAAAGCTGGACCTGTTCTTCCCTGATCTCCAAAGTGTCATATATAGCCTTGAGGAGGTCACCCACATCATCCAAAGACAGCTTGTATCTGGCTGATCTAATGGCCTCTTCCTCCCCCTCAGATTCAGAAGTAGACTCTGTCCTAGAGGAGGCTAATGACCTGGGTAACCTCTCCCTATCCACCTCCTCCTCCTGACTTGGTTCGGATAAGGAAGGCATACTCACGGCCCTGGGTAAAGGGACAGAGGGACCCTGCATCCTATCCATCATGTTTTTGAAAGATTGGAAGGTGGATGCAATCTCATTTTTACAGATGTTAAAACATTGTGACAAGCTGCCACCGAGTCCTCTTTCACCAGGCTACTGACACAATCCGGGCAAAGCGGCTTCTCCCAACCGGTGCCTAACTTAGCCCCACACACGGCACATTTCCTTCTGGGCAAAGGTATCTGGGCTCTGTCCTGTTTAACCTAAAAACAAAGAAAAACGGGGTCCCATCAAAATAACACCCCTGACCACACCACTGTGCTTCTAGGGTCTGTCTAGGAAGTGCCCCCCTTCACCAGCAGGTTCTCCACCCCGGGAAGGTACTACGGGTCAGAGTGACCCCCCACCCCCCAGTGTAAGTCCTGGTCTGCCCTCACCAAGCTTACCTGAGAGGTACTGGAGCCTGTTGAACCGGAGTCCACCTGCACAACTGCACTCTCCATGGTTCCTGTGTCTCACTCAGTCTCTCTGAGCCTTCACACCGCTCCAGGCAACCCTGTAGTCACACCGCCGCGCCCAAAGGACTGGAACAGGTCCTGCGGCGCCCCCTGATGACGCGAATCCGGCGGAAGTGCGTCTCTCCCACTTCCGTACGCCAGAACGCAAAGTCTCCGCCCCGACGCCGTGCGTTCCTTACGAACGCACCGCTCACAGTACCCGGACGCCGGTTGGTGGAACGAACGTCTCCGGCCGCCATCCGACCGACAGGTACTAGCGGTTAGCGCTCCGAGGGGGAGATTGCCGCGCATCGGGGTCCCGTTCTCTCCGAACGTTTTAAATGGCAGCGGGGACTGAAAGCTACCCTCTCCTCCCTACGGAGGTACGGACCGAGGGGTGCTAAGGGTCAGGTCCATCAAGGTGCTCTCCCCAGGCAAAACCCCTGAGAAGGAGCTCCCCTTACCAGTTCCAAACGTGCTCCTTCCCGTCCGGCAGGAAACACAAAAACTGAGGAGGGCCTGGAGGACCACACCTTTTATTTAATTGGCTTGACGTGTTTCCTGTCCCGGAGGGAGGAGCCCTATATCTCAAAGGCTGTCCTGGAAGACGATATGAGAAATTGCAATTATTAGATGTGATGGCTGCATTAGTTTCCTTTTTTTAGGCTTTTTTCCTTTTGTGATAAAGGTTTTACATAAATAAAACTTATCATTATCAGAACCCCTGTTAGTAATCAATGTTTTTTTCTCAACCGTCTAACTGCTACATCTGCAGGACAGCTTGCTTTTGATTTACTAGCACGATTACCAAGTGAAAATAAAAAAAAGAAAGCATAAAAAAGGAAAACGAATGCAGCCACCACATCTAAGAACTGGTAAGATGCAATATAATAAATCAATCATGTTTGCTTTTCGGTATAATACTTTCCGTTTCAAAATTTTTATTGAGGTTTCAAGAATCATAGCAAGCCACGGTTTGCCCACGCAGGGGCAGCATCGGACATGCATGTGAAGAAACGGCATATGGGCATGTAATGCATAGCAAAAAACAATTACCAGGACCATAGAGGACCAAGTTAAGTATTAGGTAGATATCATAGGCTATAATTCTCCACTCCTAATGCCGCGTACACACAACCGGCGGACCAGAATCTGTCGGACAATTAGATCGCGTGTGGGCTCCAGCTGGCTTTTTTCCCAAAAGTCAGGGAGACCTAGAAATAAAACATGTTTCAAATCTATCCGACAGACTAAAAATCAGGAAAACCATTCATCTGTGTGCTAGTCCAATGGACCAAATACGACGCAAGGGCAGATATTGGCTACTGGCTATTGAACTTCCTTGTTTAGTCCTGTTTACGTCATCACGTTCAAAACGAACAGAATTAGTCCGTTCGTGTGGCCAAGTCCGTTTCGTTCAGAAAGTCCGTCGGACCTCCGCCGAAAGTCCGTTGGGAAGACGGTCGGACCTAGTCCGTCGAAAAGTCCGGTCGTGTGTACGCGGCATTAGAGAACAGCAATCTGTAATGATAGCCTTCATATCAAGAATGAAGAGAGAAAAGGAGGAAACAGAGAGGAGAAAAGAGGGAGAAAGAAATAAGAAAAAGAGAGCGGCCGCAGGAGAGGGCGAGCACCACGGATGCAGGACCCATAGAAGCTTTAACTGCTTGCTGCCCGCCCACTGTCAAATAACAGCGGGGCAGCTCTTGTTCTGAGAGTGTCCTGATTACAATAAAAAATATAGTGTAACAATACAGTGCCCACCAATGGCAGCATACAATACCCACCACTGCCTACAAGTGCCACCAATCAGTGCCCATTAGACATGCCAGTCAGTGCTGGCAGTCAGTGCCACCTATCAGTGCTGCCCATCACTGCTGTCCATCAATGCCCATCAGTGTCGCCCATCAGTGCCCATATGTACCGCCTATAAATGCCCACCAGTGTGGCCTATCAGTGCCCATAAGTGCAGCATATTAGTACCACCTCATCAGTGCCCTTAAGTGCCACCTCCTCAATGCCCACCAGTTGAGCCTATCAGTGCCCATAGGTGCCACCTCATCAGCGCACATCAGTGAAGGTGAAAAATTACTTAGTTACAGAATTTACTGACAGAAAAAAAAGTTTTTATTTTTTTCACAATTTTTGGTCTTTTTTTTTTTTGTAAAAAATAAAAAACCCAGCAGTGATTAAATACCACCAAAAGAAAATGCTATTTGTGTGAAGAAAATTATTAAAAAAATTGTTTGGGTACAGTGTAGCATGTCCACTCAATTGTCATTCAAAGTACGACAGAGCTGAAAGCTGAAAAATGGCCTGGGCAGGAAGAGGGTGTAAGTGCCTGGTAGGCAAGTGGTTAAAGTCAACCATTGCTAGTCGGGGGTAGTGATGGGAAAGAATAACTTATCCACAATTCCCAGATTTTCAGAAATCTTGCATGCAAGTCCCTCAATATACTAGACATCTGCTCATTAACCATCAACACGGTAATTCTGATTTTCACCCTCTGGAAGGTAACAGCTGGGGTCTTCCAGGCCTGGGCGATGGTCCGCTTGGCAGAAATAAAAAGTTATGAGGCCAATTTCTGCTGGGGTGCAAAGAGGCCTGGTATAGAGCAATGACAAATTTGAGTATGTCCTCATATATTAATAAATAATATATAATAAAAAAGTACCATCATCCAAATTGAAATATGAGAAATTGGGTTGGTGGAAATGTGGCGGCAGTTGCGGACGCTGGCCAATACACATGACCACCTATAGTGGTTAATGGACTATCTCGATACTGATACAATGACCAAATGGTTATGATAAAAATTCAAACTTTAATACAAATCAAAAAAGAACAGACATACAGAACTATTAAAAAAAACATCACAAGAAACTGACTACTGGTTGGTTCCCCGTAGAGCTTCTATTGGAGTGGAGTATAAATTATTTTCTCTACCGGTTTTGCGGTAAAAAAAACGCTTCTTCAGGAGGAGTGGTCTATGAAACAAGTAATACATTTAGACAAAGCATAATTACATTTTGACAACATATTACAATCAGGTGTTAAGATAGCAGAGACACACTCACCCGTTTGGACGAAACCAATTAGCGACAGGGCCCGACAACATTCCCCCCACGGCAGACAAGGAGGATTGCGAATGACAGTCTCTAGTTAAAAAGTGATGATAAAGGTTAAAATAAACATTTACTACAGGGGGTGGTGTGGTAAAGAAACCAAACCAGTGCCGCTTTGAGGTCGAATGGGGGGGGGGGGCGGCGGGGGTAAAAGCAAGGGCAATAGGGCAATGCAAGAGAGCCAGTCTTTCTGGACCGTCACATGGAATAAAGTCTGCAATAGGCCAAAGATTGGGTATAATACTTTCAAGTGATGGTTGTGTTTAGCCTGTAGACATGTGCGCCGTCAATAAATTTGTTTTGTTTCATTACGTTTCTTATTAGCCGTTAATTCGTATTTTGTAATTCGTGTCCGAAATTCAATTTGGATTTGTACGAAATACAAATTTTCCTAAGGTTCGTTAACTTTTCGTAACAATTACGGTCTGTTATGTTGATTTTATCATTATGAGGGGCTCCCACCATCCCCTGTGCTGTGCTCATTATGAGGGGCTCGCACCATCCCTGTTCTCTGCTGACTTCCTGGGTTTTTAACTTCATCATAACAAATAATCGTAATTAACGATTCTGAATCTCCCATTGACTACCAGTACCAGTCTCCCACTCCCATATTAAAAAAGGTATTTTTCCCAACCCTCACTCAGCAGCAGAAGAAAACCTCTGATTGGTCAACAAAACACCAGTCACATTTCCGTTGTAACGGAATTTGAATCCGAAATTCGTAAACGAAATTTCGTACAAAATTCAGAAGCATAGCAATTCGTATCCTCCCGAATGTACGAATTTACGGAAACTAATCGCACATGTCTATTTGCCTGCAAGGGGTGAACATTGTTCCTGTGCATCCACATGCAGGTGTCCTATTCATGTAAATTGGGACACAGTGGTTGCCTGGACACAGTTCACAGCTGCTGCATTCCAATTAACATGAATAAAGCTGTCTGCAAGGGGACGCACCTGTGCATTTTGTGCTGGCAAAAAACGCAACCCTTACACCCCTTTCACACCAGGGCGTTTTGCAGGCGCTATAGTGTTAGAAATAGCGCCTGCAATCCGCCCTAAAGAAGCTGCACCATTGTGTGTAGTGTGAAAGCCCCGAGGGCTTTCACACTACAGCGGTGCGCTGGCAGGACGCCAGAAAAAAGTCCTGCCAGCAGCTTCTTTGGAGCGGTGAAGGAGCGGTGTGTTTACCGCTCCTCCACCACTGCTCCCCATTGAAATCAATGGGGCAGCGCTGTAATACCGCTGGCAAAACACCGCTATTGCAGCGTATTGCCAGCGGTTTTAACCCTTTCGCGGCCGCTAGCGGGAGGTAAAAGCGCACCGCTAGCGGCCGAAATGCGCCGCAAATCCGGCAGTAAAACGCCGCTAAAAATAGTGGCATTTTATCACGGATGCAATGGGCGGTGTGGTGTGAAAGGGGTCTTAGGCTCCATGCACACTGGAGCTCATAAACTGCAGTTTATTGGAGTTTGGGTGTTTTTTTTAAAAGCCCATAAACTCCACTCTGTGTTAGCCTATGTGTCCATGCACACATGTAAGTTTTTTAGCTTTAAAGTGGTTGTAAACCCTTACAACACACTTTGACGTACAGGTAAGCCTAGATTAAGGCTTACCTGTAGGTCCAAGAAATATCTCCTAAATCTACACGGTTTAGGAGATATTTGCCGAAAGACAGGCACTGCTGTCTATGGCGCATGCGCCGTAGACAGCGGCATGCAGGCGCACTGAGCGCGGCCTCGTCAACGACGAAGATGCCGCGCGTGTCAGCTCCCGTGCGCATGCGCGGGAGTGACGTCATCGTGGCTTCGCCGAATGACAGCGGCGGAGCAGCGAGACCCCACCGAGAAGATGGATGCGCCGGACTACAGGGGACAGCGGTGACATCACTGGCTCCTGTGTCAGGTAAGTGACAATAATGGACTACTATGCGATGCATAGTAGTCCATTATGCTTTGCCTTTGCAGGGAATGAAAGAGGAAGTAAACTCATCAGGGTTTACTTCCTCTTTAATGAGCAGTGGAGTTTATGGGCTTTTTTCTGAACGCCAGAAATTCGCGTTCAAAGTGACGTTTTTCACCGCCAAAAAACGTCAAACACCGATAAACGCTCATAAACGCTCATAAACACACATTAATTATTCTATTTTTTCAATGCATTGTGGGAGTTTGGAATGCACTGTGGGATTTTTGGAGTGTCCTCTGTGTATTTTTATTGAAAACACCCATAAACGCTAGTACAAAACGCTGTTAAAAGCACGTTTTTCAACCAGCAGTTTCTGCCAGCAATCTGGCATCCAGAAAAAGCTTTTTTGAGCTTCAGTGTGCATGGAGCCTAAGGCTCCATTCACACTTGTGCGTTTGATTTTCATCACGACTTTACAGTGCAACTTTGATGCTACTTTGGATGGGTGCGACTTGGATGTGACTTTGGTTTTGACTTTTGCACAACTGTCGTACTGATAACATTAAGATGGGAGTTTCAACTCTTCAGAGTTTGCATTGTCTGTGGCACTCAAGTCGTATGAAAGTAATGCAGGAACATTTTTAAGGTTGCATAGATTTGAACAACTTACATTGAAATACATATGATGTGACTTATCATGCTGCTTTAGGTGTCCAAAGTTGCAGGACAAGTCGCACAAGTGTGAATGCAGTCTTACACGAAGGTAAATTTAATTAGGTTCATGTGAACAAGGCCTAAAAGCATAAAAAAAAAAAAAGAGCATATTTCGGTGTCTATGAGTCACAGGTGGTGCATACACCCTGCTGGCAGCAGTTTTAAAAATCAGGCTGAAAATATGCAGTGGCTGTAGACACATCAGAACAGTACTTACAAATATATGCATTAAGGTAGTGATTGTTGGGCGAGCGGATTTGCCCGAACATCAACCGTTTGGCAAACGGCTGAATTTGCGGGGTGCTTGGCAAGATGTTCGCTCCACCGAGCGCCCCACAATACACTACACGCATCATAGTGCAGTCCAAGCCCTGATTGGGCAAAACTACCGCTGGACCCCAAAAAAAAGCTGCGCCTGCGACGAAGGCTAACTGCCAACTGCCTGCTCCGCTGTTTGACAGTTCTTAAATAGGTAAGGAGCAGGGCCACTGGGCGACATTACCTGGTCGCACCACCCCCATGTGGTGTCACCGACCCAGCATGAACCAAACGGAATCGTCAAAAACTGCTTTTATTTATTTTTGACACTTTTTTGGTGAATGGGTAGGGGTACAATGTAATTTAAATACATTTTTAAATTTTATTGTTTTATCTTAAGCATCATTAAAATTACTGCTCCTGTAAAAACAATATTTTTTTAAAGAAAAAAATTTGCATTGATACATGTGTCCCAGAGCAGTACCGGGGCCCCCATACCCTTTTTTTTCATGGCCAATAACTTGCATATACGTAAAGTTATTGTATACCCTTTTTTTGTATTTTTACCTACATGTAAGCCTAGAATAAGGCTTACCAGTAGGTAAAATGAATATCTCCTAGGAGATATTCACTTTGCATGCAGCTGCTGACATCAGCGGCACATGCACTGTGAAGGTCTGGCAGACGCTACCGGACCTTGCTGGAAAGAAGTCTCCCGCGTGCATGCGTGGGAGTGAAGAAATCGCGGATCCGGCCACTTACAGTGCCGAAGTTGCGAACTCGGAAGCCACACCAAGGATAAATGTCAGCTCCCTTGGCGGTGACTGGGATCAGCTGCTGACGCCTCAGTCTAAGTTAAGTATTTCATAATCAGCTAGTATGCGTTGCATACTAGCTCATTATGCCTTTTGCCTTACAGGTTTTAAAAAATAAATAAAAATGTTGCGCTTTAAAAGAGAAGTTTTTCTTTTTCAGATTCATACTTAGCTAGGTGGATGCAGCATCAGTCCAATGCTGATCACTCGGTTTTCAGAGCTCTCTGCTCTGCTCCCTCAACGCTCATTGGAGCACTGGGCTGTGGAGGGAGCAGGGGCGGCGAGCTCAGGCTCTCAGCAGCTCGCTGAGAGGCTGAGCCGGGTGTCAGTCAGTCTGCTGACGTCAATCCGTGACGTCAGCAGAGTGGACTTCAGGCTGCCCTCTGCTGCAAATGGGTCACAGGAATGCAAAACGAGCTGCACTCCTGTGATCCATAGAAGTCCAGCCAAACGACTTCTCCTTTAAATTAGTATTAAACTGCTGGGGAAAAAAACAAAACTGCAAGACAATGGCATAATTTGCTAGTATGCATTGCACTTTATCAAATACTTTAGAACGAAGCCCCCGCAGCGGCACCTGGTCACCTCTGAGAGGGCTGATGTGTTCCCTTTGTGTTTCTTCTGGGTTCATGGGCTCTGGTGCTGTGAGTGTCCAGAGCCCCGATGACGCCCTCGGTTCCAGCAAGAAGCGGCTGCATGGAGGGGGAATATCTCCTAAACTATATATGTTTTATTTATTTATTCATTGTACCTACAGGTCATGCATTTTGCGTTTCCTTTTCTCTTCAAACACACTGTAAACACCCTGTACATTGCTGGTTGCTAAGGAGCGGGCTGGCCACCACATCCTTAACAACTGATGAGTCAGCAGGGTTATCCTCTGACAGTTAAATGTAAAAAAAAAAAAAAAAAAAAAAAAAAAACTACGTGGCCCCCCCCCCCCCCCCCCAAAAAAAATCCATACCTGACCCTTATCCAAGCATTCAGCCCGGCAGGTCAGGAAAGGGAGGGGATGAGCGTGTGCCGCCCCCCCTTCTGAACCATACCAGGCCTCATGCCCTCATAATGGGGGGGGGGGGGGGTTTTGCTGGCAATGTTTTGTTTATTTCATTCAGCTGTCAGTGCAGACAACCAGTGGCCAGGGTTCTGGGGAAAAGAGCCTTGTCCCCATCAACATGGGGGAAGGTGCTTTGGGGCGGGGGGCTCTGCACCATTCCCCCCCCCCCCCCATGTTGAGGGCATGCGGCCTGGTATGCAAAATAATTGCCAACAAAAAGTGCATGCGGCCTTGTAAACAAAAGAATTAACAGCAAAAAAAATACATTTTTATTTTTTTTTTTAAACGGCGTGGGGTCCTCCCCAAGGTCCTTACCAGGCCTTTCAGGTCTGGTATGGATTTGGAGAGGACACCCCCATGGCAAAAAAAAAAAAGGCATGTGTTCCCCCATAAAATCCATACCAGACTCTTATTCAAACATGCAGCTCAGCAAGTCAGGAAAGGAAGGGGATGAGTAAGCGCCCCCCCCCCCTCCTGAACAATACAAGGCCACATGACCTCAACCTGGGGACAATGGCCTCTTCCAGACAACCCTGGGCGGTGGTTGTAGGAGTCTGTGGGCAGGGGGCTTATTGGAATTTGGAAGCCTCTCCGCTGATGTCTTCTTAGTCCGCCACCACTGACCCGCTAAAAATAAAAAACACGATCTCCCTTTTTGTTAGCCTGCCTAACAGCTAATAACTCATCATAATGACCCGGCCTGCTCTTTAGCAACCAGCTTAACTGTGTTTACAGTGTGTTTAAAGAGCATTAAAAATGCAAAGTGTGCCTGAAAAATGCATCAAGTGCAGCCCACATAGATGTTAACCTAGTGTGGCAGCAGGCAGGTAAAGTCACCTGGTTGTATCCAGGATGGTGAATATGTGTGTCCTAGATTCAGGCTTTATGCAGACTTTTACAATTAGAGGGGAAGAGTTAATGAGCCCAGCTGAAGTAAGTGGGCTCATTAAGACCTCTACAAAAAACCCCAGCATGCTTAGGGAGATGCTCCATCCTGGAACCAGTTTTGTGTGTATAGACTGGGGAGTCTGAGATCTGTTCTGTGCGGTGAGTTAACGCCTGTGTGGCAAACCCCTACAATAGAGACAGGGACTGGGGCAGCACAAGGCTGCACCCAGTTGTTAGACAGGGAGTCTACGTGTGTAGTTAGAGGTCAAGCTGACCAGGATTTATTTTCTTGTTTTATTTTGTTTGGCTGTTATATGTATCACTGCATGTAGCCTAAATAAACCGGATCTTTTGTTTTTTGAACCTACACCGCTGTCTGCTGTGCCTGACTTTGTGTTGTGAACCCATCCAGGGGGTCACACACACCCGCTGCCGAGCTAACCCCTCACAGTTGGTGGAGAATTTTGGCACTTTTTTTTTTGTTAAGGCCAGCATGGAGGAGATACTGAGACAGCTGGCTCTAGCAAATGCAAACCAGCAACAAGCAATTGCAAATCAGCAGCAAACAAATGCAGGTATACAAAAGAGCCTTGCAGCCCAGCAGCAGATAAATGCAACTTTGCAGCAGAGTTTGGAAAATCAGCATTAGGCTCACCAGCAGAGTTTGGAAGCTCAGCAACAAGCCCAGCAGCGATCTGAAGCCCGCTTCATAGACCTGTTGCAGAAGCAAGAGCAGAATTTCCAACAGAAAATAGAGACGTTAATACAGCAACGTCCGCAGACCAATGAAGCAAGTGGTTACAATAATACCGCATCCTTTGGTGTGAGCCGTTTACTGACAAAAATGACTGGAGAGGATGATCCGGAGGTGTTTTTGACCACATTTGAAAGGACTGCTGAAAGGGAAAAGTGGCCTAAGGAGCAATGGGCTGGACTGGTGGCCCCTCTGTTAACTGGGGAATCGCAGAAAGCTTATTATGACCTAGAGCCTGACCAAGCAAAAGACTATGTGGTGCTAAAAGCAGAAATATTGGCACGGCTGGGTGTCACCCTGGCCGTCCGGGCTCAGCGTGTGCATAACTGGACTTTTCAGGTTGGAAAACCTCCCAGGTCTCAAATGTATGATCTCATTCACCTGAGCAGGAAGTGGCTGCAGCCAGAGACTTTGACTGCACCAAACATTGTGGAACGTGTGGTTATGGATCGTTTCCTGAGAGCTCTTCCTACTGCCATCCAAAAATGGGTAAGCCATGGAGACCCAGAAAATGCAGATAAACTTGTGGATCTGGTTGAGAGGTACTTGGCTACAGAGAACCTGACCACCTCTTCCAGGGACTCACGGACTTTCCCCCCTAAGACCAGATCATCCCCAGTGACGGGTAAGATGACTCCAAGGGGTGAGGGTGGAGAGAGTGAGAGGGTGGGAGTTCTACCTAAGGTCTGGCGGGAGCAGCCCAGGAAGCCCATGCTGCAAGAAGCAGCGAAAAAGATTATTTGCTACCGCTGCCGGCAAGAGGGACATATTGCAGCCAATTGCCCAGTTGTGGATGAGCCTATGCAATGTGACTTTATAAGGGAGAGACGTCAGTCGCTGTTTGCGACAGTTGCATGCACTGCCATTCGGGGACCTGAGAGACATTTATGTAAAATGTGTATTAATGGTAGGCATGTTGATGTGTTGCTAGATTCAGGTAGCCTGGTAACATTGATAAAAGCTGAATTAGTTACTACAGAGGTCTCTGGGAAGAACAGGGTGGCTGTTATTTGTGTACATGGGGACACCCGAGAGTATCCTGTAACTTCAGTGTTTTTTGAGACCCCCAAAGGTAACCTCTCTCATCAGGTGGGGTTAGTGTCTCACTTACCACATGATGCTATTGTGGGAAGGGATTTTCCAAAATTCTGGGAACTCTGGGATTGTCCTGAGCCCCCCACTGGTGCCCCTATAGACCAGGAAGATGACCAGAATTCCTCTGGGAGTGGTGAGGACTCTCCTGAATTTCCCTTGTCGGTATTGGCGGGGGAAACTCGAGAAACTGGGGAGGAGCCAACATCCTCGGTTGAAAACATGCCGTCTGTGGAGTTTTCGGACCTTGAGGTTCACAGGGAAAATTTTGCCACAGAACAGTTAAAAGACCCCACCCTAATAAAGGCACGGGAAAATGTGGTGAAAATAGATGGCGAGTTAGTGAACCCAGATAAGACTTGCACTTACCCGTACTTCACTGTGGAAAGGGACCTGCTGTATCGAGTGGCTCAAAGGGCAGAAGAAACCATTGAGCAACTTGTGGTGCCCAAACCTTACAGGAAGTTGGTGTTAGAATTGGCCCATGGGCACATTCTGGGAGGTCATCTGGGGACCGAAAAAACCAGAGAGAGGGTACTGCAGAGATTCTATTGGCCTGGGGTCATGAAGGAAACAGAAAATTATTGTTCCTCCTGCCCTGTGTGTCAGAAGTCGGCACCTATGCCACATTTCCGTAACCCGCTGGTACCTCTTCCTATCATTGAGGTCCCCTTTGAAAGGATCGCAATGGATTTGGTAGGTCCGATAATGAAGTCCGCTAGGGGGCATCAGTACATTTTGGTTATATTGGACTATGCCACCCGTTATCCGGAAGCAATTCCTCTTCGAAATACCTCGGCCAAAACCATAGCCAAAGAGCTATCTCTTGTTTTTAGCCGCGTGGGTATTTGTAAGGAACTGCTTACGGACCAAGGTACACCCTTTATGTCCCGGGTTATGAAAGAATTATGCAAGTTGTACAAAGTGAAGCAATTGCGTACATCTGTGTATCACCCCCAAACAGATGGGTTGGTTGAAAGATTCAACAAAACCCTAAAACAAATGTTAAAGAAGGTGGTGGATAGAGATGGAAAGAATTGGGATTGTCTAATACCCTATCTGATGTTTGCCATTAGGGAGGTACCCCAATCCTCTACGGGTTTCTCACCCTTCGAGTTGCTCTATGGGAGACACCCAAGAGGGCTGCTGGATATCGCCAAGGAAACTTGGGAAAATGAGAGTTCTCCTCACAGGAGTGTGATTGAGCATGTTGCCCTGATGCAAGATAGAATTGCACAGGTAATGCCAATTGTAAAGGAACATTTAACCCAAGCGCAGAGAGTGTACAACCGTGGGGCCAAGACACGTACTTTTTCCCCGGGGGATAGGGTCTTGGTGCTAGTCCCTACGGTTGAAAGCAAATTTCTGGCCAAATGGAAAGGTCCATATGAAGTAATTGAAAAAATTAGTGAGGTGAACTACAGGGTTAGACAGCCAGGAAGGCGAAAGCCGGAGCAGATCTATCACGTCAATCTGCTGAAAGCCTGGAGGGATAGGGAATCCCTAGTCGCAGAGACTTTGTCACAAGTACAGCCTGATTGCTTAGTTCCTGAGGTTGGAATAGCAGACACCTTATCGAAACCCCAACAACAGGAGGTTAAAGAGTTTGTACTCCGTAACAAAGAGATTTTCTCTGAGCTTCCGGGACAAACATCTGGCGTAGAGCATGACATTATCACCCCGCCAGGAGAAAGGGTAAAACTAAAACCTTATAGAATACCAGAGGCCCGACGGGAGGCAATACGTGGGGAGGTTCAAAGTATGTTGGAATTGGGTGTGATAGAGGAGTCCCAGAGTGACTGGTCCAGTCCTATCGTACTAGTGCCCAAACCTGATGGGAGCTGGCGGTTTTGTAACGATTTTCGACAATTAAATAAAGTTACAAAATTTGACACCTACCCCATGCCGCGTATAGATGAGTTGATTGACCGGCTGGGAACAGCCCGATATATGACAACTCTTGATCTCACCAAAGGGTATTGGCAAATTCCCCTGGCCGAGTCGGCCAAGGAGAAAACTGCGTTTGTAACCCCAGATGGGGCATTCCAATATAAGAGAATGCCGTTTGGGTTACAGAATGCACCGGCAACATTCCAGCGGAAAATGGATAAGATTCTGAGGCCCCATCAGAAATATGCTGCAGCTTACCTGGATGATGTGATTATCCATAGCACAGACTGGGTCTCACATTTGCCAAAAGTACAAGCAGTCCTAGACTCTATCCGGGAAGCTGGGTTTACGGCCAATCCAAAGAAGTGTACCATTGGACAGGAGGAGGCCAAATATCTTGGGTACACTATTGGGAGGGGGGTGATAAAACCCCAAGTCAATAAAGTCGAGGCCATACAGAGTTGGCCACGTCCCAACAGCAAGAAACAGGTACGAGCCTTTCTGGGAATCGCTGGCTATTATCGACGATTCATTCCCCATTTTGCTTCTCAGGCTGTGCCCCTCACCAACCTGACAAAAGGGAAAGAGTCGGTTATGGTTAAATGGTCCCCAGAGGCTGAGGAAGCATTTCAGTCCTTAAAAACAGCCTTATGTAGCCAGCCAGTATTGTACTCAGACTTCTCTAAGGACTTTGTTGTACAAACTGATGCATCAGACGTTGGGTTAGGAGCAGTGTTATCCCAGGTCTGGAACGGGGAAGAGCACCCAGTCGTTTACCTCAGCAGGAAGTTAAAGTCCCATGAGGTAAATTACTCCACAATTGAGAAGGAATGTTTAGCAGTGAAGTGGGCTCTAGATTCCCTTCGGTACTATCTGCTAGGTAGGCACTTTGACCTGGTGACTGATCACGCTCCTTTAAAGTGGATGGCTCAGAACAAGGAGACCAATAGAAGGGTAAATAGGTGGTTCCTGGCCCTACAGGAATTTAACTTTACAGTTAAGCATCGCCCTGGTGTTAAAATGGGGAATGTGGATGCTTTGTCTCGGATACATGCATGTCTGACTGCTGGTGTTACAACCCCAAGGTTGAAACGAGGGGGGGGGGTATGTGGCAGCAGGCAGGTAAAGTCACCTGGTTGTATCCAGGATGGTAAATATGTGTGTCCTAGATTCAGGCTTTATGCAGACTTTTACAATTAGAGGGGAAGAGTTAATGAGCCCAGCTGAAGTAAGTGGGCTCATTAAGACCTCTACAAAAAACCCCAGCATGCTTAGGGAGATGCTCCATCCTGGAACCAGTTTTGTGTGTATAGACTGGGGAGTCTGAGATCTGTTCTGTGCGGTGAGTTAACGCCTGTGTGGCAAACCCCTACAATAGAGACAGGGACTGGGGCAGCACAAGGCTGCACCCAGTTGTTAGACAGGGAGTCTACGTGTGTAGTTAGAGGTCAAGCTGACCAGGATTTATTTTCTTGTTTTATTTTGTTTGGCTGTTATATGTATCACTGCATGTAGCCTAAATAAACCGGATCTTTTGTTTTTTGAACCTACACCGCTGTCTGCTGTGCCTGACTTTGTGTTGTGAACCCATTCAGGGGGTCACACACACCTGCTGCCGAGCTAACCCCTCACACTAGATTTACTGCGATTTTCTTGCTTTTTTGGGGAAGAAAATTTGCCTTGGGCTCCATTCACACCAATGCGTCTTTTCATGCTTTTTGCAGAAATGCAGAACATTTTTTTTAACTTGGGTTCCTATGGAACATGTTCACATCAATGCATTTTTGTGCCTCTGCATTTTTGGAAAGGGTCAGGGACTTTTTTAAACACGTTGGTTTAATAGACTTCAATGGAGATGCTGCAGAAAAGCATGTAGTGCCTTTTTAGCTAGTGTGTTATGCGTTTTGCAACATATTGGCCAAATAAAAGGACAAAAAATAATCAAAAGCCCAAAACACATCAAAAATACGTGTCCGAAAAAGCCGGAAGCACAGCAAAAAGCACTGCAGAAAGGCTCAAAAGCAACATGCATATGTGTAAATGGAGTTTTAAAAACAGGACAATGCTACAATTGCATGAATCAAAATAGATTTGTTAGCAATATCAATTCTAAACACAGAGAATAGCTATGCTAGAACAGGGGTAGGCAACCTCTGGCACTGGTGCCCCAAGCGGCACGCAAAGCCTCTTTTGTCGGCACTCGACTCCCTCCCCATGAGCAGAGCAACGCAGGGAAGTGTCAGTGAGCCACTAATGCATTCCAATTTCAGAATTCCCCACACCAGGGGGAGGCACTGCGCCCCCACACATTGTAAAATATGGGAAACATTGTTTGGTTCTCTAACTTTGCTGTAGCTGCGATGGTCAGCTTTTGTGGTGGGGAAGAGATTGGGTTCAGTTCTGCTAGGGGAGAGGTCCCTGTTTTCAGGAGGAGGAGGACTGTCTTGGCCACAGCTAAAGCCAATCACAGTCCTGCTAGCCCCGCCCACCATCTGGAGGAAGATGACTCTCTTGGTTGCCACTACCAATCCCAGAAAGAAGGGATTTCACTGTGATTGAGAAAACCACAATTAGGTGACAGTTTGTGCAATTAATGTTGAGCTTCTGGGAACTTTGTTGAAATTATTCTTGAACCTTTGTATCACTTAATACTGAACCCCAACATTCTGTGTCCCTTTTAAGCCACAGCCGGCATTCAGCGCAAATCACACCCAACCACTTTTTCTCAGCTGCAGGGGATCAAATTATGAGAGTCAACAGAAAATGCCCCTGACCTCAGCTCATCATTGTGTATCCATTCCAGATGCTTGTATGTGACATCACATACATAATATGCATCACATACAAGCACGTGGGTTGGATGCGAGAGACGGCTCAGCAGGATGAGTGTGCCAGGACAGGTAGATGTGTCTCATCTCTGCTTCCTTTCACCACTCTGCATATCACGCATATCATAGATAAGGAGAGTTTAGAGGTGGAACAGAAGAGCAGGAGGGTACAGCTTTGGGGCAGATGTGCAGGAAGGTACAGTGGTGAAAGTGATGAGAAGGGGGTTCAGCAGTGGGATAGAAGAGCAGGGGGGTACAGTGATGGGCCAGATGAGCAAGGTGGTTCAGTGTTGTGTCAGAAAAGCAGGGGGTAAAGCAGTGGGGCAGACGTGAAAGGAGGTGTATTGGTGGGGCAGAAGAGCAGGGGGAACAGTGGTGAGGCAGGAGAACAGGGGGAACAGTGGTGGGACAGGAGAGCAGGGGGAACAGAGTTGGAGCAGAAGAGCAGGGGGTACAGAGGTGAGACAGGTGTGCAGGGGGCACATTGGTGGAGCAGATGAGAAAGCAGATTACAGTGGTTCGGCAGATGAGCAGATGGGTTCAGTGTTAGGACAAATGAGAAGGTGATTCAGTACTGAGACAGAAGAGCATCGGGATACAGCAGGGGGTTCAGTGTTGGGGTAGAGGAGAAAGCAGGTACATTGGTGGGACAGATGAGCAGGAGGTTACAGCAGTGGGGCAGAGGAGCAGGGTGTACATAGGTGGGGCAGATGTGCAGAGGAGAAAGGAGGTGCATTGGTGGAACACATGAGCAGGGGTTTACAGTGGTGGGGCAGAAGAGCAGGGGGTTACAGTGGTGGGACAGAAGAGCAGGGTGGTACAGTGGTGGGACAGAAGAGCAGGGTGGTACAGTGGTGGGCAGATGTACAGGGGGTTAAAGTGTTGGGACAGATGAGCCTGGGGTACAGAGGTGGGGCATATTTTCAGCGTAGTACAGTGGTGGGGCAGATGTGCAGGAGGTTACAGTGGTGGGCCAGATGAGAAAGGGGGGTACATTGGTGGGGCAGATGAGAAAGGGGTTTCAGGGTTGGGCCAGATGAGAAGGGGGTTACAGTGGTGGGAAAGATGAGCAGGGGGGTTCCGTTTTGGGGCAGAGGAGAAAGAAGGTACATTGGTGAGCAGGAGGTTACAGCGGTGGGGCAGATGTGCAGAGGAGAAAAGAGGGACATCAGTGGAACACATGAGCAGGGGGTTACAGTGGTGGGGCAGAAGAGCAGGAGGTACAGAGGTGGGACATATGTGCAGGAGGTACAGTCAGGGGGCAGATGAGAAAGGAGGTTACAGTGGTGGGGCAGATGAGCAGATAAGTTCACTGTTAGGGCAGATGAGAAGATGGTTCAGTGGTGGAGCAGATGTGCAGGGAGGTACAGTGGTGGGGCAGATGAGAAAGGGGGAGCATTGGTGAAGAAGAGCAAGGGGGTACAGTGGTGGGGCAGATGTGCAGGAGGTACAGTGGTGGGAGGGATGAGAAGGGGGTTCAGTGGTGGGACAGAAAAGCAGGGGGTTACAGTGGTGGGACAGATGAGAAGGGGGTTCGATTGGTGGGACAGTAGAGCAGGGTGGTACCGTGGTGGAGCAGATGTACAGTGGTGGGACAGATGAGCCGGGGGGTACAGAGGTGGGGCAGATGTGCAGGGTAGTACAGTGGTGGGGCAGATTTGCAGGGAGTTACAGCAGTGGGGCAGATGAGAAAGGGAGTACATTGGTGGGGCAGATGAGAAAGGGGGTACATTGGTGGGGCAGATGGGCAGGGGTGTACAGTGGTGGGACAGATGAGGGGGTACAGTGGTGGAGCAGATGTGCAGGGGGTTACAGTGGTAGGGCAAATGGGCAGGGGGTTACAGTGGTGGGGCAGATGAGAACGGCGTTACATTGGTGGGGCAGATGAGAAAGGGGGTACATTGGCGGGGCAGATGAGCAGGGTGGTACAGTGGTGAGGCAGATGTACAGGAGGTTACAGTGGTGGGGCAGATGAGCAGGGGGGTTACAGTGGTGGAGAAGATGAGCAGGGGGGTACAGTGGTGGGGCAGATGTACAGTGGTGGGGCGGATATGCAGGGGGTTACAGTGGTGGGGCAGATAAGCAGGGGGTACAATGGTGGGGCAGATAAGCAGGGGGTACAATGGTGGGGCAGATAAGCAGGGGGTACAATGGTCGGGCAGATGAGCAGGGTGGTACAGTGGTGGAGCAGATGAGCAGGGGGGGTACAGCGATGGGGAAGATGAGCAGGGGGGTACAGTGATCTGTGGTGCTAAGGTGCATGAATTGGGGCTAATCTGAGATGTGGAATTGCAGGGATTGGGGCTGATCTGAGGCGGAGAGTGCAGGATGTTATTTCTTACTACTAAAGTAGTTTACAGCATTTACTTTATTAAAAAATCCTTTTCGTGGTTGAGAGTGTGAAGTTGAAATTTTTTTGTTAGAAAAATCGGCACACTCAAATTCTTTGAAAACATTTTCGGTACACTGTGCTCAAAAGGTTCCCTACCCCTGTGCTAGAACATAATGGAGATACACTGTTTGTAGCAACATTGTATAAAAACATTTGAGCCCCATTTAATTTATGGTAAGTGTGCAATAGTGTGTAAAAAAAAAAAAATGATATATGTCTTATCTTTCTCAATGGGCTTATGGGACAGACTGTGCATGCTTCACATAAAACTTAAATCTGCCCATACCACCCTAGCTCCATTATATCTCAACCTACAGTTCACCCCTGGTCTCACACTCTCTGTATTTAACTGGTGGCAAAATTCATTTTTTGGGGGGAATTGCAGATATGTATATAAGGGTAATAGTGTCAGGGCTGGGCTCAGTCCTTCCTTCTCTGAGCTGGCAGCTCAGCCGTCAGCCAATTGCCAGCTCCTATCTCTCCACAGTGACTCAGATGTTGTTGATCTGCTCGTTAGTCCTGCCTACTTAAAGCCGTCCAGCTCACTTTGTTTCTGCCTTCACCTTTGCTCACATCTCAAAGACTTTCTCCTACGTTCCTGTTGAAGACTTGCTCGGCTGACGTCCCTTCTGGCTCCTGATCCTGCTTGCTGTACTACGTTGATCTCTGGCTCTCTGACATTGGCATTGACTGACTACCTGATCTGGTTACTGAACTCTGGTTATGTATTGACTATGCTTACTCTGTTTACCTTTTTATTATAATTAAACTAGTGTGATTAACTGTACTTTTGTCACGGTCCGATTCATGGTTTCTGCCAAATAGTCTATTGCCTGTACAATTATTGCAAGAGAAATACCAGCTACCCGACAGAACTTTATCGCTACTCACAAATCTCTCACTTTAAAACTTCTCTACAACGTAAGAATGACCTATCTTGCATGACAGAGTTGAAATTTTTGCACAGGAATTTGTGCTGCCTATCAGTGCCACCTATCAGTCCTCATCAATGCCTACTATCAGTACCGGCTAGCAGTGCCTCCTCAGCAGGACTCTGAGCTGAGAGCGTCTCTCTCATACAGCTCAGAGCCTGCACTGATAGTTTTCCCTCCCTCCTTCCCTCGGATGGGAGAGGAAAGATCAGATCTTCTTCTCCTGCCCCTCTCCTCCTGTGTGTGCACTGCGGGAATTGTTAAGTGCAGCAGTTGAATGATCAAAAGCTCAGAGTCCTGCTGAGGAAGCACTGCTAGGCAGCACTGATAGATTGCACTAATGGGCACTGATGCTGCCTGGTGTGGTGTCCCATGGCAGATAGCACCTAGCTCTTGAAGTGGGACGTGGCAGTGGGTGGAACACCCCCTCACAGGATGTCTTTTCAGATTGCCTAATATGGGCAAGTTTGAGTTACTTAACAGTGTCATATTGAACTGAGAATAAGGCCCCTTTCACACATGCGGACGATATGTCCGTATTTCATCCATCCATTTGCGGATGAAATACGGGCATACATTCATCCCTATGGGATAACGGGTGTCCGCAGACACCCGATTTCGTCCGCCTCCGCTACTGTCCGATTCTGCAGACGGAGGAAAATACTATTTTCTATCCGTCTGCAGAGCGGATCGGATGAACACGGACAGACGGTCCGTGCTCATCCGATCCCCATAGAGGAGAGCGGAGAGCTGACAGGGCGGTCCCCGCACAGTGTGCGGAGACCGCCCTGTCCGCAGCCAGCTCAGCGGGGACAACGGAGCGATCCCCGCTGAGCGAGCGGATCATCACGGGGCGGATCATTACTGATCCGTCCCGTGTGAAAGGGGCCTAATCCTTTAAACATACTGATTGCGGATTCTATGTTTCTATATGGATGTTGGATGCCTCTGTCCAAATATTTGATGTTATCTAAGCTGACTTATCTGTTACCGCACACAATTAAAATTAAGAAATGTGTCTTATAACCTAATTCTCTCTATATGAGGCATTGGTTTCGTTTTTTTTTTTTTTTTTTTTACATGTTAGCGGGAACTTTGTACTTACGTGTCTATCCTGCAGTGTTTTGTACACTTTTTTAAAAAAATAATAAATATTATTAAAACTGAAAACTGATACATGTCAAACACACACTGAGGTTATGGAATTGACTGAAGTCCATTCATAACATAATCCCACCACACCTTCCTCTGATGTCCATTTTGGGTAATCCTCTGTTATTCCCAGGCTACACTATTTCATCAGTTCTTAAAACCTAGTTTAGTACCCATCTATGTCTAATACAGCACTTCCTCATGGAATCTGTGATACTCATAAACCCAGATCAGAGGATATATTCCAATCCCTTTAAATGAAAGCGATTGTAAAGTCTCTTTTTTTTTTTTGCTATAAAAATAACAAACATGTTATCCTTACCTGCTCTGTGCAGTGGATTTGCCAAACTGCAGCTCTGTGTGTCCATTCAGACATGGAGCTGTGGACTGGTACCGAATCCCTTTCTCTCCCAATTGGCTAACTGACTTTGATTGACAGCAGCGAGAACCAATGGCGCTGCTTCTGTGTCTCAGCCAATCAGAAGGGAGAGTCCCGGACAATGGAGACACTCGTGGAGTTCGCTGGACAGAGATGGGGCTCAGGCAAGTATGAGGGAGGCTGCTGCACACAGAAGTTTCTTTATCTTAATGCATAAAATGCATTAACCACTTTCAGACCGGACCATTTTGCTGGTAAATGACCAGAGGTCTTTTTACACTTTGGCACTGCGCTGCTTTAACTGGTAATTGCGCGGTCATGCAATGTTGTACCCAAACAAAATTTGCGTCCTTTTCTTCCCACAAATAGAGCTTTCTTTTGATGGTATTTGATTGCCTCTGCGATTTTTATTTTTTGCGATATAAACGTAAAAAGACCGCAAATTTTGAAAAAAAATGATATTTTCTACTTTTTGTTATTAGAAAAATCCAATAAACTCAATTTTAGTCATACATTTAGGCCAAAATGTATTCAGCCACATGTCTTTGGTAAAAAAAAAGTCAATAATTGTATATTTATTGGTTTGCGCAAAAGTTGTCACATCTACAAACTAAGGTACGTTTTCTGGAATTTACGCAGCTTTTAGTTTACGACTGCCTATCTCATTTCTTGAGGTGCTAAAATGACAGGGCAGTACAAAACCCCCCCAAATGACCCCATTTTGGAAAGTAGACCCCCTAAGGAAATTGATAAGAGGCATGTTGAGCCCATTGAATATTTTATTTTTTTGCCTCAAGCGATTGAATAATGACAAAAAAAAAATTTTTTTTTTTTTTTTACACAAAGTTGTCACTAAATGATATATTGCTCACACATGCTATGGGCGTATGTGAAATGACACCCCAAAATAAATTCTGCTGCTTCTCCTGAGTACGGGGATACCACATATGTGGGACTTTTTGGGAGCCTAGCCGCGTACAGGGCCCCGAAAACCAAGCACCGCCTTCAGGCTTTCTAAGGGCGTCAATTTTTGATTTCACGCCTCACTACCTATTACAGTTTTGAAGGCCATAAAATGCCAAGATGGCACAAAACCCCCACAAATGACCCCATTTTAGAAAGTAGACACCCCAAGCTATTTGCTGAGAGGCATGTTGAGTCCATGGAATATTTTATATTTTGCCACAAGTTGCGGGAAAATTACAAACTTTTTTTTTTTTTTTTTTTTTTTCACAAAGTTGTCACTAAATGATATATTGCTCATGCATGCCATGGGCATATGTGAAATGACACCCCAAAATAAATTCTGCTGCTTCTCCTGAGTACGGGGATACCACATATGTGGGACTTTTTGGGAGCCTAGCCGCGTACGGGGCCCCGAAAACCAAGCACCGCCTTCAGGCTTTCTAAGGGCGTAATTTTTTGAGTTCACTTCTCACTACCTATTACAGTTTTGAAGGCCATAAAATGCCAAGATGGCACAAAACCCCCACAAATGACCCCATTTTAGAAAGTAGACACCCCAAGCTATTTGCTGAGAGGCATGTTGAGTCCATGGAATATTTTATATTTTGCCACAAGTTGCGGGAAAATTACAAACTTTTTTTTTTTTCACAAAGTTGTCACTAAATGATATATTGCTCACGCATGCCATGGGCATATGTGAAATGACACCCCAAAATAAATTCTGCTGCTTCTCCTGAGTACGGGGATACCACATATGTGGGACTTTTTGGGAGCCTAGCCGCGTACGGGGCCCCAAAAACCAAGCACCGCCTTCAGGCTTTCTAAGGGCGTTACAGTTTTGAAGGCCATAAAATGCCAAGATGGCACAAACCCCCCCCCCCCCAAATGACCCCATTTTAGAAAGTAGACACCCCTAAATTTAGGGGTACACTAGTGAGACTAGGTAATAAATGGCGGGTGCCCTGAAACTATAAAAAAATAACTAACCAACCAGCGTCACCTGTAACAGTTATATGGTGATCACTGGTGAAAGGGTTAACTAGGGGGCAATCAGGGGGCTTTATGCGGTAGTATATGGGGGTCCCTGGCGCTATAAAAAGCTGCGGCGAACCTAAATACCTACCTGCCTAACTAGCGTCACCTGTGACACTAATACAGCGATCAGAAAAACGATCGCTTATTAGGCTGGGTTCACACTGGAGCGATGCGGGAACGCCACGAATGCGCGGCGGGTTCCCGCATCGCATGCCTCCCGGCGGCAGTTCACACTGCCCTATGCGAACTGCTGGGAGTGTCAGTGAAATGTTAATGACACCCCCAGATCAGTTCGCATATCGCAGTGCGATCTGCAAACTTGGATCGCATGGTGTGAACACCCATGCGATCCGATTCTGCTGCGGACCAAAAAAAGGGTCCCGTGCGAGTTTGCGGCGGGTGCGACACGAATTCAGCCATACTATCTGTATAGCTGAACTCGAATCGCACAGAGATCGGATGTGATTTGCACTGCAGTGCGGTGCGAATCACATCCGTTCTCATAAACCGCTGCAATGTGAACCCAGCCTTAGTGACACTGGCGACGGGGGGTGATCACGGGGTTAAACCTTTATTGGGGGGGTTAGGGGGGTACCTTAGAACTAAAGGGGGCTAACCCTAACTGCCCTAACAGTTATTAGTCACAAATGACACCTGCCGGGTGATCAGGGGGTTAAACCTTTATTAGGTAATAAATGGCGGGTGCCCTGAAACTATAAAAAAATAACTAACCAACCAGCGTCACCTGTAACAGTTATATGGTGATCACTGGTGAAAGGGTTAACTAGGGGGCAATCAGGGGGCTTTATGCGGTAGTATATGGGGGTCCCTAGCGCTATAAAAAGCTGCGGCGAACCTAAATACCTACCTGCCTAACTAGCGTCACCTGTGACACTAATACGGCGATCAGAAAAATGATCGCTTATTAGGCTGGGTTCACACTGGAGCGATGCGGAAACGCCGCGAATCCGCGGCGGGTTCCCGCATCGCATGCCTCCCGGCGGCAGTTCACACTGCCCTATGCGAACTGCTGGGAGTGTCAGTGAAATGTTACTGACACCCCCAGATCAGTTCGCATATCGCAGTGCGATCTGCAAACTCGGATCGCATGGTGTGAACACCCATGCGATCCGATTCTGCTGCGGGCCAAAAAAAGGGTCCCGTGCGAATTTGCGGCGGGTGCGGCGGGTGTGGCGGGTGCGGCGAATGGCTGAACTCGAATCGCACAGAGATCGGATGTGATTTGCACTGCAGTGCGGTGCGAATCACATTCGTTCTCATAAACCGCTGCAATGTGAACCCAGCCTTAGTGACACTGGCGACGGGGGGTGATCACGGGGTTAAACCTTTATTGGGGGGGTTAGGGGGGTACATTAGAACTAAAGGGGGCTAACCCTAACTGCCCTAACAGTTATTACAGTCACAAATGACACCAATGCAAAAAAAAAAAAAAAAAAAAAAAAAATGACATTGGTGTCACTGTGACTGGGGGGCAGGGGTAATTGGGGGGGTGATCGGGGGGTAAAGGGGGGGTGTGAGTGTGCCTGGCATGTTCTACTGTGTGTGGGATGTGTTGGTGCAACTCACTGATCCGCTCTCCTCCGTGTCGGAACGAAAAATACCGACACGGAGGAGAGAATACATCACTTCCTCTCCTGTGTTTACATTACAGGAGAGGAAGTGATGTCACCGGGGATTTCCATTCGTCGGGAGCGATCGCGAGGGGGTGGCCATGAATGAATGGCCGTCCCCTCGTCCGGGATCGCTCCCGAACGAAAACCGACCGCCGCAGGCACCGGGCGGGGGCCCGATCGGGCCCCCGACCCGCGGGAGGCAAAGGACGTACATGTATGTGCTTATGCCTGCCCGTGCCATTCTGATGACGTACATCGGCGTGCGGCGGTCGGCAAGTGGTTAAGATAAAAAAAACTTCTGACTTTACAACCCCTTTAAAGTATACCTAAACATCAAAACAAAAATGTAGCATTGTTCAGCTTACCAGTCTTTAGATGAAGTGGCTGCTTTCGTATTACAAGATTTTCTCCTTTTATTTTCACTGGTAATTTTGTGGGGAAAAAAACACTTCCTTCCCGTCCATGTGTGGCTACATTCCTCCGTTGCATCTGTGAAGGGAGACATGGATTTTGTCCAGGCTGAATTTCCAACATGTCTTTTTCGTTCATCTCCATTACATGTGGAGTGATAAGATTTGTAATAGTTTACAAAAGAAAGATCATACAGTATCAATTTCTGGCAAGATCAACAGGTATTTTCTGTATCTGCTAAAAATGTTCTTTAGCCCAAAAAATTAAAACTAATGAAGCCACCACATCAATAGACTGGTCAGCTGCAATATATTACATTTTTGTTCTTGGGTTTAGTTGTCCGCACCTTCTCCAATTCATAACACGTAGCTTGTCAGACTTGCCTTTGCTTACAGTTTTTGAACAGTTTGCTTTCAAAAGTATACACTTTAATTTTAGTACCAACTCAGACCAATCGCTCTCCCTATGTGTCATAGTGTAAACCTACCTAGGGGCAATTATCCCACTGGAAACTTGGAACCAGATTTGGGCCACTGCAGCCAACAGCTTGGCTCATGTGCTGGCTGTATAGGCGAAGTACCGAATCCTTCTCCGTCTGTACTTGCTCCTTTTGGAGGATCTCTTGTGCCGCAGCCTATTTGCGGATGGAAGTGATTGTAAAGCCTATTTTTTTTTTTCTTAAAATAACAAACATGTCGTACTTACCTGCTCTGTGGCCTCGGCTCACGTGCTCATTGCTGGATCGATATCAGGTTAATGTGAATATTCAGGAGGGCTGAAGCTTGCACCAATACCCAATTTAATCCAATTACCCATATCCCAAGGAAAGTTACATAGTAGGTGAGGTTGAAAAAAGACACATGTCCATCAAGTCCAACCTATGTGTGAGATTATATGTCAGTATTGCATTGTATATCCCTGCATGTCGCAGTCATTCAGGTGCTTATCTAATCGTTTTTTGAAACTATGGATGCTCCCCGCTGAGACCACCGCCCGTGGAAGGGAATTCCACATCTTTGCTGCTCTTACAGTAAAGAACCCTCTACGTAGTTTAAGGTTAAACCTTTTTTCTTCTAAATTTAATGAGTGGCCACGTGTCTTGTTAAACTCCCTTCTGTGAAAAAGTTTTATCCCTATTGTGGGGGCACCAATACGGTATTTATAAATTGAAATCATATCCTCTCTAAAGTGTCTCAGAGAGAATACGTTCAGTGCTCGTAACCTTTCCTCAGAACTAATATCCTCCAGACCCTTTATTAGCTTGGTTGCCCTTCTTTGTACTTTCTCCATTTCCAGTATATCCTTGCTGAGGACCGGTGCCCAGAACTGGACAGCATACACTAGGTGCGGCCGGACCAGAGTCTCGTAGAGCGGGAGAATTATCGTTTTATCTCTGGAATTGATCCCCTTTTCAATGCATGCCAATATTCTGTTTTCTTTTTTAGCAGCAGCTTGGCATTGCATACCGCTGCTGAGCCTATCATCTACTAGGACATCCAGGTCCTTTTCCATCCTAGATTGCCCCAGAGGTTCTCCCCCCAGTGTATAGTTGGCATTCATATTTTTGCCACCCAAATGCATTATTTTACATTTTCAACATTAAATCTCATGTGCATTTAGTTGCCCACCCCATTAAGTTGTTCAAATCTTTTTTGTAAGGTTTTCACATCCTGCGGAGAAGTTATTGCCCTGCTTAGCTTAGTATCGTCGGCAAATACAGAGATTGAACTATTTACCCTATCCTCCAGGTTGTTTATGAACAAAATAAATAGAACTGGTCCCAGCACAGAACCCTGGGGAACCTCACTACCCACCCTGACCATTCTGAGTACTCCCCATTTATCACCACCCTCTGAACTCGCCCTTGTAGCCAGTTTTCAATCCATGTACTCACCCTATGGTACATGCCAACGGACCTTATTTTGTACAGTAAACATTTATGGGGAACTGTGTCAAATGTTTTTGCAAAATCCAGATACACCACGTCTACGGGCCTTCCTTTATCTAGATGGCAACTCACTTCTTCATAGAAGGTTAGTAGATTGGTTTGGCAAGAAAGAATCTTCATGAATCCATGCTGATTATTGCTAATGATACCGTTTTTGTTACTAAAATCTTGTATATAGTCCCTTATCATCCCTTCCAAGAGCTTGCATACTATTGATGTTAGGCTAACTGGTCTGTAATTCCCAGGGATGCATTTTGGGCCATTTTAAAATTTTGGTGCTACAAAAAAAGAAAGAGAAATCCAATCACCTGGTAAAGTCAAAATGGTATTAGCCAGGGCCTGGAAGTCCCCTGCAATAACCTTTGTGGATGTCAAGTACAGAGTCTCTCAGATTATATTTTCTGAGAAACTTACAGCAAAACAGACTGACACTATGATAACATTTAAAAAGTCTTGAAAAAGCCTTGAAAAAGTATTCATACCCCTTGAAATGTTCCACATTTTGTTATGTTACAACCAAAAAGGTAAATGTAAGGCACATAATTGTGAGGTGGAAGGAAAATGATAAATGGTTTTCAAATTTATTTAACAAATAAATATATGAAAAGAGTGGTGTGCATTTGTATGCAGCCCCTTTATTCTGATACCCCTAACTAAAATCTAGGGGAACCAATTGCCTTCAGAAGACCTAATTAGTAAACAGAGTCCACCTGTGTGTAATTCAATTTCAGTATAAATACAGTTGTTCTACGAAGCCCTCAGAGGCTTGTTATAGAACCTTAGTAAACAAACAGCATCATGAAGGCCAAGGAACACACCAGACAGACCAGGCATAAAGTTGTGGAGAGGTTTAAAGCAGGGTTAGGTTTTAAAAAAAAATATCCCAAGCTTTGAACATCCCATGGAGCACTGTTCAATCAATCATCCGAAAATGGAAAGAATATGGCACAACTGCAAACCAACCAAGACACGCCCGTCCCCCTAAACTGACAGGCCAGGCAAGGAGAGAATTAATCACAGAAGAGGCCAACTGTAACTTTGGAGGAGTTACAAAGATCCACAGCTCAGGTGGGAGAATCTGTTAACAGGACAACTATTAGTCGTGCACTCCACAAATCTGGCCTTTATGGAAGAGCAGCAAGAAGAAAGCCATAAGAAGCCATGTGGGAGACACAGCAAATGTGGAAGAAGGTGCTCTGGTCAGATCAGATGAGACCAAAATTGAACTTTTTGGCCTTAAAGCAAAAACGCTATGTGTGGCGGAGAACTAAACATTACCCTGAACACACAATCCCCACCGTGAAACATGGTGGTGGCAGCATCATGTTGTGGGGATCATTTTTTTTTCAGCAGGGACAGGGAAGCTGGTCAGAGTTGATGGGAAGATGGATGGAGCCAAATACAGGGCAATCTTAAAATAAAACTTTTTAGAGTCTGTAAAAAGACTTGAGACTGGGGTAGAGGCTCACCTTCTAGCAGGACAATGACCGTAAACATACAGCCAGAGCTTTAATGGAATGGTTTAGATCAAAGCATATTCATCATGTGTTAAAAGTCCAGACCTAAATCCAATTCAGAAACTATGGCAAGACTTTAAAATCACAATCATTTCCAATCTGACAGAACTTGACCTATTTTGCAAAGAAGAATGGGCAAAAATGTCACTCTAGATGTGCAAAGCTGGTAGAGACATTCCCATAAGATTTGCAGCTTTAATTATAGGGAAAGGTGGTTCTACAATGTATTGACTCAGGTGGGTTGAATACAAATGCACGCCACACTTTTTAAATATTTATTTGTATAACATTTTTGAAAACCATTTAACATTTTCCTTCCACTTCACAATTATGTGCCACTTTGTGTTGGTCTATCACATAAAATCCCATTAAAATACATTTACATTTTTGGTTGTACCATGACAAAATGTGGAAAATTTCAAGGGGTATCAATACTTTTTCAATGCACTGTATAGACAAAAGTGTATTAACTCAGTAGCAGTTGTACATCAAATAGAAAAATTATGGTGCGTAACAAAACATTTAGCATGACAAAGAGCAAATTAATAATGCTTTAACAGAACAACAATAATTGTGGTACTTGCTTGGTTCAGTAGTGCTCAACTGTCAGGCTGGGTTCACACTATTGCGAAACCCACATTTAATTCGCATAGCAGGAGATTGTGACCGTCTTTCTATGGAACCGGTTCACACATCTCCACAGCGGCTCCAGTGGGAATTGCAGAGGAGCCCTGTGTGTCTTTTGGTCCATTTCAGGTCCGAATTCAGCCTGAAATCAGACCTGAAATGGTGAACGGGCACCGGACTTCTGCTGTGAGCGGCTGCGTGCTGCAATGTGAACCCAGCCTAATTAAATCTTACATATATAACAAAATTTATTGAACAAAAACATTGATACATGTGAATCAACTGCAACATGTTATATAAGAGGCACAAGCGTACCCCATTCTATCTAAGCACAAACAAAATTACAAATTCTTCTACAATATTATTCTTCTAAAATATGTTGCACTTGATGCAAATGTATTCATTTTTTGTTACAGACAGGACATAGCAAGTACAAATCATTTTCTATATGTATCTGTTTGTGCACAAATACTGCTGCATCCATTCACACCTGTGTAACCTGTTGATAATTCCTTTACTAGCTATACTCAGAAAATTGTACATTCACAAATTATGCATTGAATGATACCTGATAATAGAGAAATAAATGCTCCCAGCTTCATAAAATGTGCAAGTTTATTGTGTTTAATCATTTGATATGGTTAAGTGAAACTGTGCTTTGCCCTGCAGATTCACACTAATGCCTGCCCCCATACTTTCCTTTTCCTCAGTATTCTACCACCCTGTTTGCCTAGAGCAGTGGTCTCCAAACTGCAGGTCGGGGGACAGATGCGGCTTTTTCTTGCCATTTTCCAGCCCTTGGGGCACTTTTGCTTCCACTGATACAAAACTGATACAAAACCCTATTCCTCCCATTAACATCAACTTTGGGGTACTATTTCTCTAATTGACACCAATGATAGGGCACTATGCCTGCCACTGACACCAATGATGAGACAGTATTCCTTCCACTGACACGAATGATGGGGCACTATTTTTACCACTGATACCAATGATTGGGCAGTATTCCTCCCACTAATAACAATGATTGACACTATACCACTGACACCAACAATGGAGCACTATTCCTCCAACTGACACCAAGGATAGGGCACTATTCTTACCACTAACACCAACGATGAATTGTTTGCTGCCACTGATGCCAGGACAATTTTTACTCCCAATGGCCACAGTCCGGCCCCCCCTAAAGTCTGAAGGACAGTAAACTGGCCCTTTGTTTAGAAAGTTTGGAGACTAGAGCATGGGCAGGGCACAGGTTTACTTTAAAGTGTATGCAAAAGCTAACAATCAAACTCTTTTATTTGCTACTTTTTGGGCTGTTAAACGTATAATTAAAATAGTTTTGTTATATCTATAAGATAAGTGCAAAAAATACCTGCTGATCCTGCCTGAAATCCAGCGATGTTGAAAACATCCTGTGTACTCTTGTCTGTGCTGCACTGAAATCCCAAAGAGTCCAATCAGCCCTACCCAGTTCACTTCTGTAAACTACAGAACACCTCCCTCTATGTTACGGTGATAAGCATGTTATTCCCCCATAATTACACTACAGTGACTGAACTTTTCCACCTCAGTACAGGAAATACAAAAGTGGCAGGGTTACTAAGTGAAAAATTTGGTTAAAAAAAAAACTTATAAAAAAATAAAACTAATGCAACCACCACATCAACAGATTAATAAAATAAATTACAATTAGCGCTGAACCCTCTGAAAAATTAACATTTCTCTCACACAGTTCAAATGGTGATTTTGAGGTATATATTGAATATACTATACTAAATCATGGTTATAGAGAAGTAGGAATGAATATTCTAGCATTGGAAAGAGTACATGCAGACCTCTTGGGAGGAGGACTACTGGGACAAATCATTTCTACAGAGGGAGGATAAATGGATACATAAACTCTGAGCAACAATATATCAGGTTCAATTTATCCATTAGCTTCAAATCATTTCTATAAGAGGTGGGCTCACACATTGATCCCTGATGCACTAGATTACTGTCAATGCTGAATGATGATTGAAGTGTAACATTATCAATGGTTATATATTGATGTAAATTGTTGATTATAATCATTTATGAATTTGCAATTAAGGTGCGAGTAAAAATGTATTCAGACAAGTGATGTGCCTATGTGCAAATATCTACCTGGAATGGGAGTGGGGGGTTAGGGATCCCTTGGGCACATGTCATCTCCTCCAATTTTGATTTGAGAGGGAGAGCCCATAGGGATGTGTACATGTCACCGATAAACATAGGTGTGGGCAGCCTATTGCATTAGGGTGTGCACCCTCAAAACTCAAACACACATATGCCTTTCTCTGCAGCCTCAGCTGCATGAGGCAGTGAATGAATGAGAAGTCCTCTGTGCCGAGTGGTTTCCTGTTCATTCACAAACGGAATTGTAGGAAACACAGTTTACTATACTTCAGTTATGAATGAACACAGTGAGTGAGTGTGTTCATTTAAAAAAAGGAAGGGGCTAGTAAATTACATATTTACTGGCCCCTTTCCCTGCTCTCTATCCTGAAACATCCCCTGCAGCAGAGGAGGGTGGGGGAAAGGAGAAGAGAGTAGCCAATAGGAATACAGGGCGGGGGGCCGAAAAGGCAGGGGGAAGCCTGGCAGTAGGGGGGGGGGATCGGCACAGGAACATAGTAATCAGGGTGTGCCGATAAAGTTGATATATATGCTGGTATTTTGTGTATAATTGTGAAGGAAAAATAAAGTGAAATAAACGAGTATTAAAATCAACCAATATAGCAATTGAGCAATTAGGCTGGTATAATACAAAGGGTGATGCTCGTGGAGTCATTTCAATCCTTTCCGATTTATCGTTGGACCATTTAGCACTATTCAAGTGGATTTTTGTAAGTGTACATCTGTTTTTACAATAAAACGCATTTTATACAGTTTTACACTATGTGTAACCATTTATTCCCTACATATATGTCCAGGAGCGTCCTTTCCTATTGGTGTCTGCTGTGCATTGAGAGCCTATTCGTTATAAGTGGAACCTCTCCATTCAATCGGCAATGGGGTGATCCCATACCATCTATTCTATCCGATACAGCTGGACATGGTTGAGGTATCAGAAAAAAAAAAAAAATGTCCTAGAATCCACTTTCACCTATATGAGTATAAATTAATAAAGTATCAGCCGATTTGTCAGTAATAGATGGGATACCTGCCCTATAAGAAAAATCACTACATGAAAAAATAAAAAAAGGAGGGATAAGAGAGTCCCAAGAAAGCAAAAAAAGGAAAAAGGGGAAGAATCAACCAGGGCTTATGATACAAAAATACAAAATAGGCTTTATTGAAACGTGGGGGGTGGGATTACATATACCAAGATTCAAATATATGCAAGAAAAAATATATATAATTATATAATTTATATATTGGTTTAATTTAGTGAGATATATTGTGTTAGTTAGGATACACTTTTTTATTGCATATTATTGAATCTTGGTATATGTAATCCCCCCACACGTTTCAATAAAGCCTATTTTGTGTTTTTTTTTATCATAAGCCGTAGTTAATCCTTCCCCTTTTTTTTTGCTTTCTTGGGACTCTCTTGTCCCTCTTTTTTTATTTTTTCATATGGTTGAGGTATCACCTCACACATGCTTGTTTGACTCAATACACACCAGTATGAGTCCACATCTTTTGGTAAGCGTGCCCAATTTACTCTATGGTGGTGGGCCGCACATTAACCGCTTCAGCCTCTGACCATTTGGCTGCCAAATGACCAGGTGACTTTTTGCGATTCGGTACTACTTCACGCAAATAGAGCTTTCTTTTGGTGGTATTTGATCACGTCTGTGTTTTTTTATTTTTTGCGCTATAAACAAAAATAGAGGGACAATTTTGAAAAAAAAAAGCAATATTTTTGAATTTTTGCTATAATAAATATCCCCAAAAATATATTAAAAATATATTTTTTTTCCTCAGTTTAGGCCGATACACATTCTTCTACATATTTTTGGTAAAAAAAAATTGCAATAAGTGTTTATTGATTGGTTTATGCAAAAGTTATATATATTTTTTTTATAAGTAATGGCAGCGATCAGCGATTTTTATTGTGACTGTGACATTATGGCAGACACATCGGACAATTTTAACACATTTTTGGGACCATTGGCATTAATACAGAGATCAATGCTATAAAATTGCATTGATTACTGTAAAAATGTTACTGGCAGTGAAGAGGTTAACCACTAGGGGGGCGGGGAAGGGGTTAAGTGTATCCTAGGGAGTGATTATTCTAACTGTCTGGGGGATGGGCTAGCAGTGACACGACACTGATTGCTGCTCCCGATGAGAGGGAGCAGACGACCAGTGTCCTGTCACTAGGCAGAAAGGGGAGATGCTGTGTCTATACTGGCATCTCCTCATTCTTCAGCTCTGTGACACGATGGGGGCACCCAGCAGACATTGAGTCCGTGGGTCTTGCGGGCGCAGCCACGGAGCTCGTGACAGGCGCGCACAGCGGGAAATGCAAAGTAACCTACAGGTACGTTACTTTGCCCAGCCGTGCCATTCTGCCGACATATATCGGCGTGAGTCGGTCTTTAAGTGGTTAAGGGAGAAATGTTTTCTTCTACTGTGCTCTCACCTGGGTTCACTTCAAGGTTATTGATTCACTGTTATTAATTATAGCACGGTTTTTCATAACTCCATTCTGTTTCATTTTTTGTTGATGTACTTTACATTTTGAATTTTATATGCATTATACCAGCCTAATGACTCAATTGCCATATTGATTGATTTCAATACTTGTTTATTGCACTTTATTATTCCTCCACATTTATACATGTAGCCAAGGGTTTGCTACTATAGTTAGGAAGTGAATCTACTTTTCCACAGGCATCATACAGCTAGACTTTGGGGGGCTTGTCTGTTCCCCTGCGCTGTAAGTCAGTACTGTTTTTGCACTCACATATAAAGAGAAATCTACAAGTGGTGATATTTCTTCAATTAAGCCATCTTCAGCATTTCTTTTCCTCCGTCTTTGTGGATTACAAATACTGCAGTTTAAACATCAGGCTATCTGAAGATATCTGGAGTTGAAATAACTTTTGCCGTCTTACTCTTTTCCTAAGCATTGCTGTTACACTCATAAGCTGAACTCTGAATTACAACCCAGGGGGAGCCATTGAGTATATGCTAGACTTCATACTGTGTTTCTGAATGTAAAGATTATATGCTGTATTTTGGTCTGTGTGTTGAGGCCTTGGTGGGAAGGTATTCAATATATGTTTGAAGATATTGGGTACTTATCCCTCTGTACCCCTGTTCACATATACCCCCAGTGGCGGCCCGTCCATAGGGGCGCCTGGGCGCCGCCCCCCTGCTGTAGTAACAAAAAAAATGAATAACTTTTTTTTAAATGGCCCCTTTAAGAAAAAAAAAAAAAAAACAATGCCCTTTAACTAAGTGCACTGTGTCTGGGCGCCGGACACAGTGCACTATGGTAAGCGCCACGTCTATGCAATCACGAGACTGCAGACGTGGCGCTTCATTGGCGGGGTTTGGAGATGCTTTGTGGCGCAATCGATCGCGCCGACCAGCATCTGCCCGACCGAGTGCTTTGTTCTCAGTGTGAGAACAAAGTCACTTCCAGCGGGCTACAAAAAGATGGCCGCCGTGAGGACTAATCCCATGTGTTCAGTGGAGAGGGGAGGCCCCTCCCCTCTCCACTGAGAACACAGAAAACCAGGAAGTAATGGACTGGCCGCCGCTGCTTGAATGTCTTTTACACAGGAATCATTGCATTTGTATAGCACTGATTGCTGTATAAATGACAATGGTCCCAAAAATGTGTCCAAAATGTCCCACGTGTCTGCCATAATGTCGCAGTCATGATAAAAATCGCTGATCGCCTACATTACTAGTAGAACAAAAAAATATTAATTAAAATGCCATAAAACTATCCCCTATTTTTTAAACGCTATAACTTTTGCACAAACCAATCAATACACACTTATTGCGATTTATTTTTTATTTTTTTACCAAAAATATGTAGAATATGTATCGGCCTAAACTGAGGAAAACATTTTTTTATATATATTTTTGAGGGATATTTGTTATAGAAAATTTTTAAAAATAATGTGGTTTTTTTTTCAAAATTGTCACTCTTTTTTTGTTTATAGTGCAAAAAATAAAAACCGCAGGGGTGATCAAATACCAATAAAAGAAATCTCTATTTGCGGGGAAAAAATGGACATCAATTTTGTTTGGGAGCCACGTCGCAGGAGCATGCAATTGTCAGTTAAGGCGACGCAGTGCGAATCACAAAAAGTGCTCTGGTCAGGAAGGGAGTAAAATCTTCTGGGGCTGAAGTGGTTAATTCCGCTTTAAGACAGTCAGCAGATCAGCCTCTACGAACTCAGCAGTGCCCAAAAATGGAGAGCAGCTAAGCATGTGCAGAGCAGGGTGAGACTAGGGATGGGCCCAATGTTCGAGTCGAACATAAGTTCAACTCGAATATCAGGTGTTCGCCCGTTCGCCGAATACCGAACATTATGGGGGTTTTCAGGAAATTTGACGCCCCATAATGCACTGCAAGATTGCAGGGCACTGATGTCTGATAATTGGCCAAAGCATGCACCTAAGCTTAAGTTTTTAAACAACTGTTTTTTCAGGTGCATTGATTTTAATAATGCTTACAGTGAAACAATGAAAATGAAATATTTCTTTAAATATCATGCCTGGGGGTCCCCTTAGTCCTTTTTTTTTTTTTACCACAAATAGAGCTTTCTTTTGATGGTATTTGATCACCTCTGCGGTTTTTATTTTTTGTGCTATAAACAAAAATAGTGACAATTTTGAAAAAAACGCATTATTACTTTTTGCTATAATAAATATCCCCCTAAAATATATATACATTTTTTTTCCTAATTTTAGGCCGATATGTATTATTCTACATATTTTTGGTAAAAAAAAAAAAATCGCAGTAAGTGTATATTGATTGGTTAGCGCGAAAGTTATAGTGTCTACAAAATAGGGGATAGCTTTATGGCATTTTTATTATTATTTTTTACTAGTAATGGCAGTGATCTGCGATTTTTGTTGGGACTGCATTATGGTGGACACATTGGACACATTTTTGGGACCATTGGCATTTATACAGCGATCAGTGCTATAAAAATGCACTGATTACTGTAAAAATTTCACTGGCAGGGAAGGGGTTAACCACTAGGGGGCGATCAAGGGGTTAATTGTGTTCCCTCTCTGTGTTCTAACTGAAGGGGGGGGGGGGGGGACTGTCTAGGGGAGATTGGTTCCGTCGGAAATATTTGGCACATGTTCCATTTCTACTTCAGTCAGAATTTTCGACGCAAGATGAGGGCATACACACAATCGTAATATACGATGAAAAGCTCCTGTTGGACTTTTTCTGTCGGACATTCCGCTCGTGTGTACGCGGCATAACCGTCACAGCTCGCTGTTCAGAGCGGAGGGGGAGAACTGAGCGATCAGCGGCGTTTGATCGCTCAGTTCTCACTGCGGAGCTGGTGAGGGACAGATGCAGCATCAGCTAGATGCTAGATCCATGTAGGCGAGTGTAAATGTTTTTTTTTTCTCAGTCCATACTTCTCTTTTAATGTAGAGGGGTATATTTTACTTTGAGTACTTTTTTATATAGTGATCGGGGAGACTTTTGTTGAGTCAATTATTTTAATACAGACAGTGGGTTGGCTTGGGGGACCCTAGTGGATCCAATTATCCCTTGAAAAACAACAGGCAAGCTTGATTTGTTACTGATCCATATTTAAGCTAACAACTAGGGATCATAGTGTAAAGCTATAAAGTTGATATGGTGATCTACATCTAAATTTCATTACATCAGGTTAAAGTGGTATCCTCTGTGGGCTCCCCCTCCTTTCCCTTCCCCACTGTTGGAGCGAGTGAGGTTCGCTCACAAGAGTATGGCACGGTAATTTTACATTGGCTGGTTACTTTCCGATGTATATAAACCTTGGTTGATCAATTTTTGATGATTAAGTGGCCGGTTCACACACACATTATATATATATATATATATATATATATATATATATATATATATATATATATATTCATATTCTCGCATCATATGTCTCCTGCTGCAGTTCACACTGACATTGGCAAACCACTGTGGGTGTCAAAAGAAAAGAAAGTTAATGCCACCCCCAGATTGGTTCACAGATCATACCCATACGATCCAATTCAAGAGCGGACAAAAAAAAGGGATCTGCACCATCTTGGTGCGAATGGGATGCGAATTTAGCCATATAATCTATATGGCTGAAATTGCATCGCACAGACAACGCATGTGATCTGCATAGCAGTGCGGTGCGAATCACATGCAATGTCTAACATCGCACAAGTGTAAACCCAGCCTTATACCCACCATAAAATATTCTCCTGAAAAAGTGAAATTAAATGCAGAGAGAGAAATCCCGGGTTGACATAATATTTTGCTCATTACAAAAAACAGTGTGAAATTTAGATTAGATGTAATACCAACTTAGACCTGGGAAAATTAGACCCACAACCTTGATTGCTGTGAACAATTAAGCGTGATTGGATAGAGGTACCCTTAATGTGTGGGTTTAACTTTATGATTATATTTACTGCATATGATGTAAAAAAAAAAGCTGTGAAATTTTAGATGACTTCTTTCATAGTAGTTATAACTTGAATGTACCTAGAAAGACCTATTAGAATAATGTGTTTATATAATTGACTAACAGGGGTAATGGTACATATATAAGGCGTTTTGCTCATGAAGCCAATAATTATCAATCTAGTACAGTGGGGCTACGCCCACACTATAGGGACTGACTGCTCCTTTATGCCTAAGGGACTGTGAAAGCAGATACTCCACCTGCAGGATTGCACTGCTACACCATTCTTTGCAACATCTTCACTCCTGCGTGTCTAAGGTACTCTGACATAATCAGAACCCATAGAATCAAAGCCCCACCACAACAGAGGATGTTTTACAAATGTAGTTAGCTCTTTAGACATTCAGGTTTAAGTTCCATTCTTGTGTTTAGATACTTATTAAAGCGGAGCTCCATCCAAAAGGGGAAGTTCCGCTCTAATCACTCCTTCCCCCAAATATGCCACATTTGGCATGTCATTTTTTTTTTGTGGGTGGGGGCAGGTATCTGACCGTTTTAACAGTTCTCCTTTCCCCTCCCTCCTTGCAATCTTCTGGGACATGTCATAGGTCCCAGAAGTTTGCCTGACCAAAGGGGCATCACTGCTTGACTCGTTCACGCACACACATGTGCACACCTGGTTGTGAAGCTGCAAGTTGTCACAGCCGAGTGCCTACACTTGCAATGCCGGTGCCGTTGAGAGGCAAGGAAGAGAAGCGAGGGTTCCCTTACTCCGAGTTCATTGAGGGACACAGCTCTTCTATGCTTGACCATAGGGTTGTAGCACCACCAACAGGAGCAGGACACTAGGCAGAAAAAAAAAACACAGCACAGCCTATGGATAGTCCTAGCTGGTACTGCATAAAATCCCCTCTTTGATAAAGGCAAGCCCGTTGTTTCTGACTGGTTTTTAAGGAGTAAGAACCTAGTTTCCTGCTGAGACCTGTGGTTTCTTAGCTTTATTTTTCTGGGATTTCTTCCTGTTGAGAGGGGTGGGTGTCTGTCAGTGAACTCAGAGAAAGGAATTTAATGGTGAGTAACAAAAATCCTGTTTTCTCTTACTTTTATTGATGAACACAGCTCTTAATTTCTTGACCATAAGGACATCTCAAAACAGTGCCCATAATGAGGGGTGGGAAAACACACAAAAATGGAACCACCAGGTAAACATGCCAACCACCCAAATTAACCCCTAAAAGGGCAACAAGAACCGCAAACAGTGAGCTGCAAAACCTTGATGCCAAAACAAGCATCCAAAGATACAAAGACACTAACTATGCAATATTTGTTAAAGGTTTACAAAGACGACCTTGCAAACCTGAGACACAGACACCTGATGCTGGAACGCCCAGTAGGCACCAATCACCCTTGTGGAATATGCCATAATGGGTAAGGGAGGTGCCCGACCCCTGATAGCATATGCCTGAACAATTGACTGCTGAGCCATTACAAAACTGTTGCAGCAGAGGCCACAGGACTTTCCTTGGACTGTCGGTGAGCACAAATAGAAAAACCCAGCTGCCGGTAAGGGCCATAGCTAACAAGTATACACAAACCATCCGGGTCACGTACAGTATCTCACAAAAATGAGTATACCCCTCACTTTTGTAAGTATTTTATTATATCTTTTCATGTGAGAACACTGAAGAAATGACACTTTGCTACAATGTACAGTAGTGAGTGTACAGATTGGGCCCAAAGTGTCAACATTTTGTGTGGCCACCATTATTTTCCATCTCTGCCTTAACCCTCTTGGGCATGGAGTTCACCTGAGCTTCACATGTTGCCACTGAAGTCCTCTTCCACTCCTCCATGACAACATCACAGAGCTGGTGGATACTTGTCTTTGTACTCCTCATGGTCTGTGCGCTGACAGGCTGACCCCCCAACCCTTCAACCTCTGCAGCAATGCTGGCAGCACTCATAAGTCTATTTCTCAAAGATAACCTCTGGATATGACGCTGAGCATGTGCACTCAACTTCTTTGGTCAACCATGGCAAGGCCTGTTCTTAATGGAACCTGTTCTGTTAAACCGCTGTATGGTCCTGGCCACCATGCTGCAGCTCAGTTTCATGGTTTTGGCAATCTTCTTACAGCTTAGGCCATCTTTATGTAGAGCAGCAATTCTTTTTTCAGATCCTCAGAGAGTTCTTTGCCATGAGGTGCCATGTTGAACTTCCAGTGACCAGTAGCAAAAACACCAAATTAATTACTTTGACATAGAGCGGGACAAATTGGGTGTCGTGGGGGGTTGGGTCTCAGACTAGGCAACGGACTACGCCGTTTGCACGCCTTCTCCAGGAGCTGGGCCTCACGGACGTGTGGAGGATGCATAACCCCGATGCTAGGGTGTTCTCCTTTCAATCAGCCTCTGTGGGGGGTTTAGCTCGCATTGATCTGGGATTGGGGAATGAATGTATGTTACCTCTGATTGTCTCCTCGGAATATCATGCCAGACGAATCTCTGACCACTCACCGTTCTCTGTGGACATTGGTCTGGGGGCAGTTAGGAAGGGGTGCACCTGGAAACTAAATCCATTCTGGTTGTCCCTTTTGCGGCACCCAGACCCGATATAGTCTCTTCTGGCCTCCTTTTTTCAGCAGAATATAGGATCCACAGATTTGTACACATGTGCGATTCGTTTCGTACGAATCGCAAATTCGTACGAATTTCCAAAAATTCGTACGTTTGGGAAGATCCGAAATACGAATTGCCGTGCGTCCGAATTCTGTACGGAATACGAACTTTTGTTTACGAATTCCGGATTTCGTACGACGACTCAGTCATTATGCTTATTATGACTTGCAAAAGACTTCTGTAATAGAAGTCAATGCAAGTTGCCTGAAGACATCAGTGAAGGACTTTCCTCCTCTCTGGGCAGGCTGCCAAGAAAAGATCAAAGTGATACAATGTTTCTTCTTCAATGGGCTGAACTCCATATGTAGAAGTTCTCAGTTTAACCATTTAAAGACTAAATCTTTTCTGACACTTGTTGCTTACAAGTAAAAATCCAGTATTTTCTGCTAGAAAATCACTCAGAAGCCCCAAAAAAGTGATATATTTTTTTAGCAGAGACCCTAGGGAATAAAATAGCAGTTGTTGCAATATTTTATGTGATGCGGTATTTGCGCAGCGGTCTTTCAAACGCAAGTTAGCCCTTTTTTTTTTGGTCGACCTCTAGAGAGCACTGACATTAGCAGCGTGACATACAGCAATGACACCTGCACCATGATAGAGTGCACTGACATCAGCAGCGTGACATAAAGCACTGAGACCAGCACCGTGATATACAGCACTGAGACCAGCACCGTGATATACAGCACTGAGACCAGCACCGTGATATACAGCACTGACACCTGCACCGTAAGCAGCCCCAGGAGGAAGTCAGCATAGCACAGGGATGGTGGGAGCCCCTCATAATAAGCAGCCCCAGGAGGAAGTCAGCACATCACAGGGATGGTGAACTTTACAAACCTACAGGTCATATTTGCAGCCACAAAATAATTACTAGCTGTGCACACATAGACACACCACATGGCCAATGACATAAAACATGTACGAGGTGAATCTGGGATCGACAACTACAAGCATTCTTTTTTTATATGTGAAATTCTGACAATTCAGGAATGTGGAGCGCATGAAGGCAATGGAGGAGAGGGAAGGTCAGGGTAGGCAAAGAAGAGGGTGCAGGAGATGAATCCTGAAAATGGCCGTAAATTTAAGAGGGTGCCACAGTGCCACCAACGGGCATAAACTGAAGAAATTCAAAGTGAGAAGTATTTCACCAGCACACCAAGGATCTCTAGAATGGTTTCAAGGTTTTATTCAGCAGTCATATAATCAGTGGCGGTGTGTCCATTAGGGGCGCACGGGCTGCTCCCTCTCTCCAGCCACCCTCCTCTATGACTAATGAATAGATTCATGCATTGCATGAATCTATTCATGGCCGCCGACTCCACTCCCTATTCAGGCGTCTGGCCCCTTTTTGGATGCCAGGTGCCTGAATTACAGAGGCGGGGCAGGGGGGGGGTGTTTTTCAAGAACCTGATTAGAGCCATAGGCTCTAATAGGCTTCAAAAAAGGTTGATGGCACAGTGGCTGCATTTGATGGGCACAGTGGCTGCAAGGGTGCATTTGATGGCACAATGGCTGAATTTGATGGGCACAGTGGCTGCAATTGATGGGCACAGTGGCTGCAATTGATGGAGCTCCTTGGCCCCTTTGCTGTGAGAATACAGTATTTTACAGTTTTGTGAGGTGAGAAAGACATGTCACCATAAATTACCTGATTGTGACTGGGTGACTAGTGTGTCCCAGTGACTTGAGAAGCTATGGTAGTGGGAAATTTGTGCTCCTTTTAAGACCAAGATTGTTTCAGAGCGAATATCTAGACTAATAAAGTGATACACTGATCCTCTAGCTTTGGGGGTTAGGAACAAGGCTATTACTGCACCAGAAAAAAAAATGTATTCATGTGATAAAGACCTTTCATTTAGTATAGTATATACAGTATAAAAGTTTATTGGGGTAAGGCTGTTTTTTGGAATATTTTTTACCCCCAAAAAAAAAAAAAAACTGCAATGTTCAATGCATGTTGGGCTCAAAAAAGGTCCAAGAAAATGCTCATATGGAGCGTTTTTGTGTACAGGTGTTGTACAGTTTTTTTAGGAGCATTTTTTTCCTGCCAGAAAACTTCTTTTAAAAACACAAACCAGCATTTGCAGCCTCTAAATGCTGAGCTTTCAAAAATCGTTACCACACTTACATGGCTTCTTTAATTTCAAGTGTGAAAATTGCTTTCACACAGGACGAAGAAAGTTAGTAGGTATGCTTGATCATTTCTTTTTGGGTAGGAATATAATTAGAAAGTT
Source organism: Lithobates pipiens (assembly GCF_037356315.1). NCBI lineage: Eukaryota > Metazoa > Chordata > Amphibia > Anura > Ranidae > Lithobates > Lithobates pipiens. The sequence goes on from NW_027507758.1 coordinate 482,196,317, forward strand.
CTCACCTGTCCAGTTTTAACCTGCACAGTCTAGTTTCCAGGTTATTACTTGGGCTACAAGAAAAAGAAAGATGCATGAGAATAAAGAAGCAAAAATTGTATTGTTACCTAGCTGATCAGACAGAAAATATTGTCAAAATTCAAACACATTGTAGTGACGGAAAATATGTTAATGCTCATTTAGACCCCAGACCAACACTCAACCAACAATCCATTGTGAGTGCTTCTACTTGTCTCTGAGTTCAAGAAAGTCGCTTGCTTCTTCTATGTACATTGCCTTGATCTCTTCCTATAGCATTTGAATGGCCGAGCCAATTACGTTACAGCTGCGCCACAGCCCTCTCAATGGACTGCATGCGGTTTATTAAGGGTGCAGTGCACCGGTGACGTCCCTGGCTGCTACTAAAGTAAATATCTCCTAAACACTGCATGTATAGCTAAAACTAAGAGCTGATGTTGGCGTGAAACACGTTAGCTGGAGTGCTATGTTCCCTTGAATGTAGTGTGGAGAGTATTTCTTGAATATGTCTAAATAAAGGTGATTTTATTGGATGTGCGGCCGATTTGATTCTTCTCTTCTACTGACAAGAAATGAAAATACTTGGAGAGTTCAGTTGTTATTTCATCAAGCTCTACATGACAAAATAATTTACAAAAGGTCAAAATATTAACTGTGTACGATGCTTAAAACCGGGTGAAAAACAGCCAAATTCTGCTACTAAGGTGAGGTTGTGGGGTGTGTCACAGGTCATACACCATGGCAAGACTGAGCACAGCAACACAAGGTGGTTACACCGCATCAACAAGGTCTCTCCCAGGCAAAGATTTTAAAGCAGACTGGGATTTCAAGACATGGTGTTGAAGCTCTTTTGAAGAAGCACAAAGAAACGGCAATGTGGAGGACCACAGACACAGTGGTCGGGAGGTCTAAGGAGGCCTTTAATGCTACACATTGCTTTGGGAAGTCTGAGGAGGCTTGTAATCATACACAGTGCTCTGGGCAATTTGAGGAGACCTGTAATGCACAGTGTTCTGGTCCTCTGGACTCAGGAGGCCCGTAATGCATAATGCTATGGATGGTCGTCTGAGGAGGCCTGTAATGCTACACAGTGCTCTGGATGGCCCAGAGTCGAGACTCTCTGGAGGCCTGTAATGCACAGTGCTCTCGACAGTTGTCTGAGGAGGCTTGTATTGCTGCACAGTGCCAAGCATGCCACACCACTAAGCACACTATGGTCGCTACCTTGCTTACTGGGAGGGGGGAAGCACTCATGGGCTCTACAGGCGGATCGCCAAGGAAACCAGAAGTTCACGTGGGTAAACGTCCCTCCCTCACATTTTTGTTCATTGACAAAAATGGAATGGATTTTTGTCATAGTTTTCATCACTGGAAATATACCACTGACGAAAATTAGGAATGTTTTCTTTAAGAAAATCAACACTGGTGGTTGGCCAAGGAAACTTAATGCAGCAGAAGACATATTATGCTTACTTCCCTTTGACATTGGAAGATGTCCAGCAGTGCCTTCAGAACAGAACTTGTGGAAACCAGTGGGACCCGGATACACCCAACTGTCATGGACCCACCTCGCACGCCACTTTAACTGGCCACAGGCACATGGGTTCATTGAGATGTGTTGCTGTCTGATCTGCAGCTCATTCTGTAACCCGATCCTGAACCTGCATCTGCTTCAGTGTTAACCTGGCTCTCCTAACCTTGCTGCTGTCTTCAATCCTGACCCCTTGGCTTGCCTTTGACCTGCTCTGTGTACCTGTTTGTCTGATCTCCTGTTGCCAATCCTGCCTGAAGTTTGACCATTCTCTGCCTGCCACTTCTGTCTGATTGATCCGCTCTTATGACCTGGCTTGTCTGACCCTGCTCCTGCTTACTGTCCTGCGCTTGTGCACACTTGACTAAAGTCCTGCATCTGTGCGCACCTGCTGGCTGCTGCACCTGCCTACAGTCCTGCATCCGTGCGCACTTGCCTGCTGCTGCACATGCCTACAGTCCTATATCTGTGCGCATCTGCCTGCTGCTTCTCATTGTTCCTGCAGCCACAACCAAGCCTGTTCCTGTCTCTGCCAAGCGGACATCATCTTCAGCCAAGCAAACCCTGCAGGTTTTCATATCCCAATGTGCTCCAAGGGTCACTGTTCCCACTCCAGTGATCCCGTTACCAGAGCCGTATGAGAGGTCTCCCTCTACACATCAGGCTCACCTCCAAGGTATGTGTCACCCATCTACTGTCTGAGAGGTCTGGGCAGAAGTGTTCTTCATGGAAGAATTGTGCCCAAATTTGGGAACAAATTTTCTGGTGGCCAAAACTTGAGAAACACTGCAAAGAGTAAGTCAAATAATGAACTGTCTGCATTCAGAACAAGTCCACTAGAACCAAGTCTTGGGGGCTTCTCAGACCGCTACCAATCCCTAACCAACCATGGAGCATGATTGCTATGGACTTCATAGTAGAACTGCCCCTGTCTGAAGGATGCACGGCTATTTTCGTAGTCGTTGACCTATGGCCCACTTTATACCATTGAGAAACCCACACTCCGCCATGGAAACTGCCTGGGTTTTCATCAAGGAAATTGTCCGGTTGCACGGAATCCCAATAAACATGGTATCTGACAGAACTGGAGTCTAGTTCACTTCTTGTTTCTGGAGAGCACTATGCAAGGCCTTGAAGATTGATCTATGTCCTCTGCTTACCACCCACCTACTAATGGCCAGACCGAGAGGATAAACCAGACCCTGGAACAATATATCCAGTGTATCGCTACATTTGTTCAAGATGATTGGGTAGGACTCTTACCCTTAGCAGAGTTCGCTTTTAACAACACCAGCCATTCTGTTACAGGCCAGTCCCCATTTTTTGTGAACTATGGGTTTCCCCCAGTCTTCTTACCTAACGTTGTTCCGGAGTCTCCAGTCCCAGCAGTACAGTCTACTGTCGACTTCTTGAAATGAAATAGCAAGCTTCTGCAAGAAACTATGGTCAAAGCACAGGCAACCAACAGGAAAGCATACGACCAGAAAAGAAGAGGTGAACTGTCTCTTCAACCAGGTGACCAAGTATGGTTGTCAACTACCAACCTCAGAATGGCTTGCCCTTCAAAAAAGATGGCACCTAAATTTATTGGCCCTTTTCCGGTTAAAAGAATATTAAACAAAGTTTCCTATAAACTTACCTTACTGAATCCACTCAAGGTTCATCTAGTTATCCATGTGTCCTTACTAAAGCCCCTTCCCAGACAGGGGATCCGGCCGTCCAGAACCCGTAATAATCGACAGGGACAAGGAATATGAGGTGGAGGCTGTCCTTGATTGCAGAAGATGGGGTAATCAACTACAGTATCTTATTAAATGGAAAGGATATGGTCCGGAGGAAAACTCGTGGGAACCTCAGCAGGATGTCCATGCCCCAAGACTGATTCGGGCATTTTTTCACAGCCACCCTCAGAAAAGAGTTCTGTTGGGCACCCGGAGGTTGCCTTTATGGAGGGGGCAATGTCATGGATGCACTGCGCATGACGCTGCAACTGGCCACAGGTGCACAGGTTCATCAAGACGCGTTTCATTTCACAGGCATCCAGCGGTAAATAGACGTGCGTCAATGCGCACGCGTGTGCACAGTAACGCAGCTTTTGCTAGGGCAAAATCGTGACATGCCTGGACTGGCACAGCCTGTCAACAAGCCACAGAGCCTGAGCCAGACGCTCCCATCCCCTCCACAGCTCAGCACTCCAGTGAGTGCATGGGGGGGGGGGGGTCAGAGCAGAGAGCTGCTGACTGAGAGTCAGCAGCTCTCTGCTTGGGGAGCTCTGAGAACCGAGCGATTAGGAGTGATAGATCGCTTGGTTCTCAGTCTCAGAGGCACCAGGGGACAGATGCATCCACCTAGGTAAGTATGATTAATAAATAAATAAATTAAAATAAACATACTTTTCTTTTAAGCTCTGCTAGATCACTTCATGCTGGCACATTTTGCAGGTATAGCTAAGTAAAACATTAACCACTTTAATACAGGGTACTTTCACTGCCTTTCTGCCCAGGTAAATTTTTTCAGCTTTCGGCACTGTCGCACTTGGAATGAGAATTGCGCGGTCATGCAACACTGCACACAAATTACATTTTTATCATTTTTTTTTTTTAAAGACAGCTAGAGCTTTCTTTTGGTGGTATTTAATCACCACTGGGATTTTTTGCTAAACAAATAAAAAAAATAAAAAGTTGAAAAAAAATAAAACTTCTCTTTTTTTCAGTTGTAAAATTTTTCTTCCTGACTGATGTGCACCGATGAGGCTGCGCTGATGGGCACCGCTAGGCTGCACTGATGAGGTAGCAATGCTGGGCACTGATGATGCGGCACTGATGGGCAATGATTGGTGGCACTAATATGCTGCACTGATGATCAATACCCTGATTTTCAGTGTAAATGCCCCCATCACCACAGGAAAGCTGGTTATCGGCTTTCCTTTACTCAGACACTGACAGCGCTGAGGAAAGGAAATGCCGATAACCGGCATTTGCTTACATGTGATCAGCTGTGATTGGACACAGCTGTTCACAAGGTAAAGAGCCTAGGCATTGCCGATTTGGTAGAGGCAGTCTGCAAACAGCCTTAAAGCAGAATTAAAGTTTTTTTTTTTAAATAGCAAACATATCTTACTTACCTCCACTGTGTGGTCCCGAACCTGGTCTTCTGGGGTCCCTTGGTGGCTCTCGCAGCTCCTCCCCACATCTGATAACCCCATCGGAGAAGCACTTCCCTGAGGGGGTTATCTTGCGGGCGCGCTCCTGAGTCCAGCATTCGGCGTCCATATAGGCTGGATGCAGGAATCGGCCCCCCTCGGCGCTTGCTTGATTGGATTTGATTGACAGCAGTGGAAGCAGAGTGCTGCACTGCTATCAATCTATCCAATCAACAGTGAGAACCCTGGGCAGCATGGGTCAAGTTCGAGGGGTCAGGTAAGTAAAACGGGGGGGGGGGGGGACTGGGGGGCCAGTCACTGACAGGTGTTTTTTCACCTTAATGCATAGGATGCACTAAAGTGAAAAAACACAAACCTTTACAACCCCTTTAAACCCTCCTATCCTTTAGGCCTCATTCCGAACATGGTGCAGAGTAGACATGTGCAATTTGTTTTGGTCTGAATACTCATTCGGGCAAATTTTGGGTTATTTTGAGATTCGGATGTAACTAATAGTAACAAAACTCTGTTTTGTTTATTTGTTTTCTAACGAATTTCAAATCTTCAGATTGACTAGAATTCAGATCGGTCGAAAAATGATCGACCAATTTGAGTTCTGTGTGAAGAATAGCTGGTTGTTAAGCAGCGGGGCTGGGAAGCCGACTGCCGTGTCCTTAAGAACCAATGAGTCATTAATGTCAGCTGGCTTCCCCACTGACAGCTAAAATGTAAATAAAACAATGCCGGCAATAGAAAATTCAGAAAAAAAAAAAACAGCATGTCCCCCAATGTAGATTCATATCATGCCGTGTGCCACACAGCCAAACCTCCGGCCTCATCGAACACTCCCTGTAGACTGCCTGCTCCTCTGTCATGTCTTATATAGGTAAGGGGTGGGGCCAATTGGTGACCCCACCCCCTTGTGACATAATCGTGCCTGCATGCCCAGGTCAGTGACGTCACAACCGGTGGGGTCACCCGCTGATGGAACAAAAAGAAAAAAAAAAAAGGAATTCAAAGAAAACCTTTGGTCGGACTTTAAAGGCACAACAAACACTGGGAGTAAAACACTGCAGGCTGTCTTTGAATTCCTTTTTTTCTATTTGTTCCCAATATTCGCGGATAAGGCAATGTGAGTGCTTTTTCTCTTTTTTAGTCACCTGCTGATGTCATTGGGTGACCCCGCCCTTTAGCTATTTAAGAAACCTTAGACGGAGGAGCAGGCAGTCCGCAAGAAGTGTTCAACAAGGCCAGAGGTTTTATTTCTCTTTCTTTTGGGTTCGGCGGTGCGGCAGGAGGTGTAAAATGGATTTAGATCGGGGAACATTATTTTTTAATAAAGGAATTGTTAAAACGTTTTTTACTTTGTACTATGTATTATGTACCCCATACTCATTCACATAAGGGGGGGACCTGGGGGCCCCCCGTTAAAGGGGGCTTCCAGAGTCTGATAAGCCCCCTGCCCGCAGACCCCCACAACCACCGGCCAGGGTTGGTGGGGATGAGGCCCTTATCCCCATCAGCATTTGGAGGAGCTACAGAGATCCACCACTCCACAGGTGGGAGAATCTGTCCACAGGACAACTATCATGCACTCCACAAATCTGGCCTTTATGGAGAGTGGCAATAAGAAAAGCCAATGATGAAAGAAAGCCATAAGAAGTCCCATTTGCTGTTTGCGAGAAGGGGAGAGGATCGCCACTGATCAGAGTTTGAACAGTTTGAACATGTTCTCTCACCAATGATTTCTGCACACTGAGAATCCTCATTGACTGACACAGAAATGGCCAGTTTATAAGGCTGCAATCTCAGCACTTTACTGGTGATCTGTGTCAGAATTCACATTCCCCGATTCACCAGCTCAGAGGTGGAGAATCGGGGAGTGATGAGAGAATCCCGGAAGATCTGAGGAGGAAGATTATTAACTTCCTTTTACCTCGTTCAGACGTACCAAGACAGTAACCATGTCCCCCTATCGTGTGTGTGTGTGTGTGTGTGTGTGTGTGTGTGTGTGTGTGTGTGTGTGTGTGTGTGTGTTTATACTGTTAACAACCTACGCCCTGTCTCCTTGCTCCCATTTTCCTCTAAACTCCTTGAAGGCCTGGTTTACAACCAACTGAGTGACTACCTCATTAAAAACAACCTTCTTGATCCCCTTCAATCTGGATTTTGCACTCAACAGAAACTGCCTTTGACACGGTTGACCACCCCCTCCTCAAGAAGAAAAAAAATAAAAAAAATAAAAAACTTTACTCCCTTGGTCTCCGTGACTGTGCTCTTCAGTGGCTCTCATCCTACCTATCCCAACGCACCTTCGGTGTCACTTACAATTCTACTTCCTCCACTCCTCTTCCCTTCTCTGTCGGAGTCCCCCAAGGTTCTGTTCTTGGACCTCTTTTACTTTCAATCTACACCTCTTTCCTGGGTCAGCTGATAGCCACTCATGGTTTTCAATATAATTTCTATGCTGACGACACACAAAACTATCTCTCCACCCCTCAACTCACTCCATCAGTCTCTTCACGCATCACCAACTTACTAACAGACATATCTATATGGATGTCAGAACACTTCCTCAAACTCAACTTGTCCAAAACCGAACTTATAATATTTCCTCCCCCATGCGCCTCTTCCCCTGACTTCTCTCTCAAGAGTAATGGCACAACCATCCACCCATCCTCACATGTCAGGGTGCTAGGTGTTATCCTGGACTCTGAACTCTCCTTTCAGCCCCACATCCAATCAATTTCCAAAGCTTGTCGCCTCAACCTCCGAAACATCTCTAAACGACGTCCCTTTCTAACCAATGAAACCACAAAGCTCCTGATTCACTCCCTGGTTATCTCTTGCCTTGACTACTGCAACTCCCTCATTGGCTCACCTTTAAATAGACTTTCCCCCCTTCAGTCCATCATGAATGCTGCTGCCAGACTCATACACCTTACAAACCGCACAGTGTCTGCTACCCCTCTCTGCCAATCCCTTCATTGGCTGCCACTTGCCCAACGAATTAAATTCAAAATACTAACACTTACTTACAAAGCCACCCACAACTCTGCCCCCAGCTACATCACTAGCCTAGTCTCAAAATAACAACCTAATCGCCCACTTCGTTCCTCCCAAAACCTCCTGTTCTCTAGCTCCCTCATCACCTCCTCCCATATCCGCCTCCAGGACTTCTCCTGAGCCTCACCCATCCTCTGGAACTCACTACCCCAATCTGTCAGAATGTCTCCAAATTTATCCACTTTTAGGCGATCCCTGAAAACTTTCCTCTTCAGAGAAGCCCATCCTGCCTCCATCTAAAAACTGCACTATTTTCTCCATTAGCTCACCCCCCACAGCTATTACCCTTTTGTGTAAGTTGACCCTCCCTGCTAGATTGTAATCTCTAACGAGCAGGGCCCTCTGATTCCCCCGGTCTTGAATTGTATTGTATTGTAATGTCTACCCTAATGTTGTAAAGCACTGCGTAAACTGTCGGCGCTATATAAATCCTGTATAATAATACATTTATACATTTATATATACATATATATATATATAGTTATATAGTTATTTATTATGTAGGGGGACTCTTTATTTTATTAGCATTAACCACGCCGTCTGTCGGTGTACTGAGCAATGATAATTTACTGTATTACTGCTTAATGAAATTACATCTCTGTGTTTCTGTGAATTTCTGGTACCGTAATCTGGTAAAGTCTCACGGGCTTTCATTATCGGGTGTGGTTCTCCACAGTTTGAAGCGTTTGTAGGATTGCTTCATTCCTCCAAATTTTTTCACTGCTTCATAGACGGATACCTATGTGTTGCAGAAAACTAACACTGCACATGACCCTGAACACACCATTCCCACCGTGAAACATGGTGGTGGCAGCATCATGTTGTGGGGATGCTTTTCTTCAACAGGGACAGGAAAGCTTGCCAGAGTTGATGGGAAGATGGATAGAGCCAAATACAGGGCAATCTTATAAGAAACCCTGTTTTGAGTCTGCAAAAGACTTGAGACTGGGTTGGAGGTTCAACTTGCAGCAGGACAACAACCCTAAACATACAGCCAGAGCTACAGTGGAATGGTTTAGATCAAAAGCATATTAATGTGTTAGAATAGTCCAAAGTCCAGACCTAAATCCAATTGAGAATCTGAGGCGAGACTTGAAAATTGCGGTTTACAGACGCTCTTCATCGAAGCTGACAGAGCTTGAGCTATTTTGCAAAGAAGAATGGGCAAAAATGTCACTCTTTAGATGAGCAAATCTGGTAGAGACATCCCCAAAAAGACTTGCAGCTGTAATTGCATATAAAGTTGGTTCTGCAAAGTATAGGCTCAAGAGGGCTGAATACAAATGCACACCACACTTTTCACATATTTATTTGTAAAAAAAAAAAATTGAAAACCATTTTTAATTTACCTTCCACTTCCACTTATGGGTCACTTTGTGTTGGTCTATCACATAAAATACATTTACGTTTTTGGTTGTAACATGACAAAATGTGGAAAATGTCAAGGGGTATGAATACTTTTTCAAAGCACTGTATATGAAATATGTTGCCAGCACTGGGACAAGCTTTTTCTTTTTTTTTTTAAGGCACACAGAAAAGCAAAGTTTTGAATCCACACAGGAACTTCTTCAGTCATATGATTTAAGAGAACCAACAGTGCAGCCCTATAGGAATCATCTATCAACAGGAAAGAAGAACCCCCAGTGCCTCTGACCCCATTTCCCCTACAAATTTGTAATATATTAGAAGGGTTCATAACTACAAACAGTGGCAGCCCATCCATAGGGGGTGCACGGGCACAGCCCCCCCATCCATGCGTCTGGCCCCCTGATCTACATAAGGGGCATCGGACACATGGATTCCAATGGCGGATTTATTTATTTTTTTGAAGCACGTGATTAGAGCCAGAGGCTCTAATATGCTTAAAAAAAAAGGGTGGGCTCGGGTGCAGAGCACTGCGCCCAAAGCCCACCCAGTTGTGTGACAATAGCGAATGAATATTCATTATTGTCACACTGATTCTGCCTCCCGGCCAATCAGAAAGCAGTTCCTGAGACCCGGTTCCTGATTGGAAGAAAGGAATAGCTACCCTATTGACCAAGGGAGGAGACACAAGGCAAGCCGACCGCCATGATGCAGAGGGGACACACGATGAGGACACTGCCGTTATGCTGAGGAGGAGACGCTGGGGAAGCCGGCCATCCAGAGGGAAGCACTGCCTGGAGTAAGTGTTGCGGGTGACTTGGGGGGGTGGGTTCTGTGCACTGCTTGCACTCCCCCCCACAAAAAAAAAAAAATATATATATTATATATATATATATATATATATATATATATATATATATACATATATACATACATACATACACACATATATACGCACACCACCGGCCACCACTGACTACAAACATATCAAATCCATGTTTGCTATAGGAGTATAAAACAATCACAGGTAATATGTTCAATCCGAATAACTTACATACACTGTGTAAGTCGAGTTTGAAACAATGTGTATGCATATTAACAGCACCGTCTAATATATGCGAGTCAAATCGGCTCTGCGCATAATCATTAGCATTGCAGAAACACCCTCTACCGAACTCTCTATAATTCTCATCTAGAGAGGGTGCAACACCTCCCAAGCCGTAGAACACAGAGAAGAATGGATAGCACAAACAAAACATTTCCCAGCACATTACCAGCTAGCCTGCAATAAAAAAAATAAAAAAGTGACACAGTCTAACAATTTGTGTTAACCACTTGAGTTTCAGCAGTTATACCAGGATGATGCCTGCGGGTGCAGGCTCCCCTCCGCCGCTGTATCCAGTGCTTTGTCCACCTACAGCGGCCCTCCCCCTCTTTCACAGGACTGAGAGACAGAAGTGGGACCAGAGCCATTGGCTTCCACTGCTGTCAATCAAATCCTGTGAGCAGAGACTGTTCTGTGCAAAACCAATGCATGCAGCAGGTAAGTATAAACCAGTTTATTATTTTAACCACTTGCTGACCAGGAACTATATATTTACTGCTACAGTGTGGGCTGGCAGCGCAGAATCACGTATATATACACATGATTCTGCTTTTCCGGGTAGGCCGGTAGGGGATGTGTGCTCACTGGCTGTGCTGTGATTAGTCACAGCACAAACTGACAAGCAGGTGCCGACCAATGGATGACCGTTGTTGACAACGGCTGAACGGCAAGGAGGAAGAGCGGACAGAACTCTATCAATGTAAGCAATGCAGAGCTCTGTCCTGTCAGAGGGGATGTGCTGGTTGCGGTTTCCCTGCAAAGCAGGGAATAAAAACTGGCACATCCCTTAGTAAAAGCAGCTCACAGTACACACATAAATACTTGTTAGGCACACATTTAACCCTTTGATCACCCTAGATGTTTAACCCCTTCTTGGCCAGTGTCATTAGTACAGTGAGTGTATATTTTTTAGCACTGATCACTGTATTTGTGTCACTGGTTCCTGAAAGGTTATGCTAAGCATCCATCTTGTTTCTGTCAGCCATCTTAATATTCACAAACTTCCATTTCACAATATGTACAGTTTGAACACCCCTTTAACTTCTCAGATAACTGTCTCAACATGAGATTCTTCTAACCCGTGTGTTCTCACACACTTATCTATAACCTTCACACTGTTTCTCAGCATCTTTTTGCTACAAAAGAAATTATGTATCTTTTCTTATATTAATTCAGCTAGCTTAGAACAAAGAACAATAGCGATTTGTCTTGACCAGCTGTAATCGTCTTGATGTCTACTGCGCATGTCTTATTCTGTATGACGTAAAATACACTATATCATTTGCTTTGTAAAATCTCAATACAATTAGTTCTCGAAGGACGCCATGGTGTGTGTGTGAATTTATTTGTCCTTTGAGAATTGATTCCAGAGTACTCTGAATTTATACAATACATTGGATCTAAGGTCTGAGAGGTTGAAGGGACCCCCCTAGACACAGAATTAACCCTAACAGAACTGGGGGCTCGTCTCGGGATGGATGTTTATTAACCCTTAAAGGACTTGGAAAGCTACTAACGGCTCGGTAAGTGAATTCTATTCTTATTGAGTGAAATTGACTTGCCGCAGTCCAGGTGTCAGGTGTGTGACTTGGCTTCCATCCCACAGAGATTGCTGTTGGGTTATAGAACCTCTCATAAGTATACATAAGTTGACCGGTCATGACCTTGGAGGTCATATAGTGTTTTGGGGACACTTGTAAAGGTTTTGGTGACCTTAAAAGAAAAGGTTTTGGTGACCTTAAAAGAATAGGTTTTGGGGACCTAGAAAAATTTACAGAGTACTCTAGAGTTTTCGTTCTGTTCGGCACAGAACTGGTGACTGACGATCAATGTATTGTGTAAACTTTGTGTATGATTGTATAACTGCTTTGCTTTAAATGTATCACGCTGAATGAATTGCGCTGAGTGTGTATATGTGGACTGCTATTTTGTTTCCAGAACCAAAAGGCATACTTGGTGAGTAGTATTCCTGGAGGTTATAATGTTACAATTTGGGTAAAGCTATTTTGTGAAAGGTAAACAGATTAATGTACATTGCAAGTTAAATTCATCTGTGGTTTAAATTTGTCTGAAACAAAACAGCAGCTCCATGAGCAAGATTGTGTGTTTATTGTATCTGAAATACTCTTGAACTTGTTCCAAATTTATTCTGTTACAGTCTTGAAGTGATTGTAGCTGTATTAGTACAAAAAAAGTATCACGGACAGTACTGATTTCTTTTTGGTAAAGGAATCTAAGTTGAGGTATTGTCTAATTGTCTGATTCACACCGTTGTCTGATTGTCTGCACCGCTAGGTGGCAGTCAAGCAAGTAAATTGTTTTGTTTTCATAGGAACACTAAATGTACGGAGCGATACCTAGTTAACTCTTAGGTGGTTCATATGGCAGGATGGACAGAAAGCCAGTTTGGGTATTGTGACAACTTTGGATCCATTATTGATCCAGATTTTCCTGAGTAATCTCAAACCCCATTTAGTGGTCCCAGTCAAACAAATGATTACTGAATGGTCAACACTTTCTAGAACTGACTTTGGCAAAGCTCTTTCACAGAAAGATGTCTCCACACAACATTTCCAAGGGAATACGAAGGGGAACTTTAGAGGCAGAGGAAATTTTAGAGGCAGATTTAGAGGCAGAAATGGAAGAGGGATGAGTCGCTCTAGAAACAATGGATGTTTCAATTGCGGTGCTGAGGATCACTGGGTGAGTCAGTGTCCTCACCCCACCCCTTCTCAGGCTCCCGATTCCAGCTCTGTCCCTAACCAGACACAACAACCACAGGCATCCATCCAACAAGGTCCAACATTTCCAATCAAATGGGGAAATCAACAATGATGGGGTCCGGAGGGTAGTGTCCCAGCTTTTCCTTTTGTCTCAGATGATTTCACTGACAGTCCAATGGTTGCTATTTCAATAAATGGGAGACTCCTCCCCTATCTTGTTGATAGCGGGGCCACTAGGAGTACTGTTTGTGAAGATCATTTCAGAGGCAAATGGGAACCAGCGGAACCCTCTTTGGGAATTAATGGGATACTGACAAAAATATAGGACTCCACCCCTACCAATAGAAGATGATGAAGGGTACACCATATGCACACATTCTTTCAGGATAATACCAAGGTGTCCTGTAAATTTGTTGGGAAGAGACTTGTTTGGGCCACTAGGAATCACAATTAGAACCAACTCAGAAGGAGGTCTAGACATTTCCTCAGATAAAATCACTATAGTAGCATGCAAACCAGGTTCATTGATGCTGTCACAACAAAATAGTGAAGAAGATTTTGAGGATATAGACCCCCAGGTCTGGTCTACATCAGATCTGGATGTAGGACTTATTTCATGCACACCATACAAGGCCACTCTCAAAGAAGGTGCATTTCCTATCTATCACAAACAGTATCCACTCTCTAAAGAAAAGATGGATGGCATAGTGCCAATGGTGAAAAAGTTTCTGCAGGATGGAATCCTGGAGGAAATTATTTCTCCATACAACACACCTGTTAACCCTGTAAAGAAGCCGGATGGCTCCTTCAGATTTGTACAGGACTTGAGGGCCATAAATGACCTCATAGTCCCAATAGCACCCATTGTACCTGATGTTCCATCTCTGCTGTCCTCCATTCCAGCAACAGCCAAATGTTTTACTGTGATTGATTTAAAGAATGCTTTTTTCTCTGTCCTTGTAGACAAGGAGACAAGGCCACTCTTTGCTTTTACTGTGTCGATTGACCAACACAATCGCCAGTTTACCTGGTGTAGAATGCCCCAGGGATATATAGACTCACCTGTGGTCTATTCTATAGTACTCCAAGCCACCCTCAGGCCTTGGACTGCCCCTCATGGTTCTGTACTGTTGCAATATGTTGATGATCTTTTGATTTGTAGTTCTTCAGAGGAGGACTGCCGAGCTGATAGCCTATCCTTATTGAAATGGTTACATACGTGTGGTCACAAAGTGTCTAAGAAAAAATTACAATGGTGTAAACAGGAGGTTGAGTACCTAGGGTTTGTGCTGTCTCCGGGAGTTAGGAAAGTCAGTCACAAAAGAATTGTTGCTATAGTGGGTCTGCCCCGCCCACTTACCAAGAAAGACCTGCTAACCTTTCTTGGAATGATTGGTTACTGCCGCCAATGGATACCTGACTGCTCTTTCTATGACAATATATTGAGACAAGCAACCCTCTCTGAAATGTCTGATATTGTAAAATGGTCTGATGAAATGTTAAATGCTTTTACCATGTTGAAAAGTGCAATGGTTACCAGCCCGAGCCTCGGCCTCCCTGATTTTAGCAAAATGTTTCACTTGTTTGCTAGGGAAAATTGCAGAACCATGGCGGGAGTACTGGCCCAGGAACATGGTGGGAGACTGCGCCCTGTAGCTTTTTTTTCAAAGGTGGTTCCAGTACAGGTGCAAGGCATGCCTGCTTGCCTCAGAGCGTTGGCTTCTTGTTCTATGGTCGCAGAGTTGGCAGCACCATTTACTTTGGGCCATAACACTACTTTATACACCTCACACAGCGTTACCACACTCCTCAAAACTTTACATACTCAGCATATGTCAGCACAAAGATTGAGTGGGTATGAAGTCATCCTCCTGTCCAATCCAAACCTGAAAATAAAAAGTTCAAATATAAACTCTGGCCCAGCTCCAATTTTGAATGCCTTATTAGGTCTTAAAGGAGAACAGGATGACTTACCACCACCTCATGACTGTACACAATCAATACATCAGGACACTTCACCTAGAGCAGATATGCTTTCAGTACCAATTCCTACTGCACAAACAGTTTTTGTTGATGGCTCTTGCAGCAGACCGAGTGATAATGTCTATCATGCAGGATATGCTGTTGTCCAACTGCCGGATACTGTCCTCGAGGCCAATCCAATACCCTATCAGTCTGCACAAGCTGCTGAATTGATAGCATTAACCCGTGCATGCCAGCTGTTTGCAGGAAAAGAGGTAAACATTTACACTGATTCCAGGTATGCTCATGGTGTGGTTTGGGACCATGGTGTGATATGGCTTCGCAGAGGATATGTGGCAGCAGATGGAAAGAGCATCTCACACTCTGACCTAGTCACAGCATTACTAGATGCAATTCAGTTGCCTTCAAAACTAGCTATCATGCACTGTAAGGCACATACAGGCCAAATGACTGATATAGCCAAAGGTAATGCACTAGCTGACAGAATAGCTAAAGAAGCTGCATCTACACAAAAGGCAAACATTCAAATGCCCATGCTGACACCTCAGCCATGTTCCCTGAAAGAGACACATTGGCTCACGGAACTACAGGCTTTTGCCACCCCTGATGATATTGCGCAATGGAACTGTGATGGGATGATACAAAAGGATCCTAAAACAGGATTAATCTTCAAAGAGGGGAAGCCGTGTATTCCTGTTGCTAGCGCCCCCCTGTTCATTGCACAATACCATGGACTGGGTCACAAGGGATGGCATGCCACATGTGAACTTCTAGATGCAGATTTTTTCATTGCAGGATTACCTAATCTAGTCAAAGCTTTTGTAAGGAGATGTGTCACTTGCATTAGGAACAATCCAACAAACCCAAAGAAATCAAAGCATGAACATCTTGAGTACCCAACAACACCGTTTACCCATTTACAGATAGACTTTACACATATGCCCAAAGAAGGAAAGAAACAACAATATCTTTTGGTTATCGTGGACATAATGTCACGCTGGCCCGAAATTTTTGTCACCAACAATGAAAACGCACAAACTGTAGTGAAGATCCTCACACAGGAAATTATTCCTAGATGGGGGTGTCCATTGCAAATAAATTCAGACAATGGCCCAGCTTTCACAGCTAAAATATGCCAAGATCTTGTAAAAGTACTAAAAATAGACTGGAAATTTCACCTCCCCTACCATCCACAGAGTTCAGGAATTGTAGAAAGAATGAATAGAACAATTAAAGACAGGATAAGGAAAGCTACGGGTGGGAATTTTGGCAAGTGGAAAAAAGTTCTCCCAGCTGTATTAGCTGAAATCAGAATGACCCCTCACAGTGTGACGGGTTATTCCCCCTTTGAGGTACTCATGGGTAGGCCATTCCCCACACCGTGGGCTAATCATCCCTTGATGGTAGAGAAAGGTGATTTGGAACAAATACAGGAGGAATATGTAAAAAAACTGATTGAAACTCTTGATATTGTCGAAAGAAGAGTTGCTCGCACCTCTCCTTCTTCTTCACAGATACCAACCCACCCGTTCCAGGTCGGTGATCAAGTTGTGGTCCAGAGGCTTCAGAAAGGTCGAAAGCCGCAAGAGGTTCCATTCGGACCAGTGACCAAAGTGGTAGCCGTCACCAGGACTGCCATCCTTACAGAGGAAAGTCCTACTTGGATCCATGCCAGCAGAGTAAAGAAGGTTGATCTAAGCCCAGGAATCCAAGAAAGGCTGAAAAGAGGTGAAGCAGGTGTTTTAAGTCCTCAAAAGACAAGCACAGACATAAAGGACAGTGATGTCACTCATTTCACCACAGACTTCTGGGAAGGCCTTTTGCCTTCTGGTGATGTTTCTACTTCTGATCTTTGTCCCAGTGTGGATAATAACTAACTGTATTTTTCATCCTGAAGACTTAGGTGCCTTGAAACTCATATGTGGTAAAAGCGAAATACACACCAACCATACTGACTTTCACCTCAGAAATCGCAGTAAAAGAGATGTCTCTAATGAATTGATCAAAGAAACAAGTTTTTCTGGAAAAATGTTACTGTTAAAATTTAAATATGCTTACGCTAGAAAGTCAGGATATGAAAAATGCTGGATTTGTAGTAAGTTGCACCCAGAAACTGCTAAAATCCCACTCTTAGCTGTCCCTCTGAACCTCAAGTCATTATTGGAAAATACTCTAGTCTTAAGTATTAAGAATGTCTCGGAAGGGTACCGCAATCAGAGTATTATGTTTTACACTTTAGGAAAGACACATGAACCTGAGTGGTGTGTTCAGTTAGGCAATACATCCAACGGAATAGGTATGTGTTCCAAGTCTGTATTTAACATTTCAAAGGGTATTCCCTTCCACACCAGTAACATTATCATAGGTCATATGTGTAGTTACAAAAATCAATCCCTTAACAACACCATTAGTGAACTTACTACATACAGGAACACAACCTCTGGGATACTTGTGAGTAAACTTGTTAGTGCTGCATTTGAGGCTGGAACTGAGCCCCAACGTAGTTCTCTAAGAAGTTTTTCATTGGGAAACAATACATATGTATGCTGTGCTAAAATTTGCTACCCATGGATCCCCGCAGGAGTGAAAGGATGGTGTTATTTAGCACAGTTGGTACCAGTCATGTCAGCCCTAGGCCAGAATCAGGAACATCACATACAAGTTACTTCAAGTCCAGTACATAGGTTAACTTATAAATACAAGAGAGAAGCCCCACCTATGTTTTCTACTTCAGATAAATCATGGACATGGTTTCCATCCTGGACAGGATGGGGCATAACCATGATGGACAAATTAAATAACTACACTAGTTTAATAAATGATGTTATGGAAAAAAACTGCCAAGATATAGGACTACTCAATGTCGAGCTCAAAGCAATTAGAAGACAACTAGAGTTACACGAATTAGCTATTGAAAGCATGAGTGCAGCTCTGACAGGTTTATGCGAAATGACCCAAGATTATGAATGTTGTACATGGTTTCACAATACCAGCCTGGAAATCCCAGACTACTATGATGTTATTAATCAACACCGAACACAGGTAAATGAATTAATGAAACAAGCAAGGGACATAGGTAATTATGGATGGAACCCCTTTTCTAGTTTGGGTTTAGGTGGAATGTTTTCATGGTTAAAGGACATAGTGATTATGATTATCATAGTACTATTGTTAGGATTGATAGGCTACTTGATTTTCAAGCTTATTCTACTTTGTATTAGCAAGTGTACTACACCAGACCAACCTTCTCACGCATATACACAATATCTGCAGCTTTATGTAAAAGAATATAACAAACGTAGCAAGAACCGTAGATTTCAGGAGGCTGCGGATCTGTAGAAGTCATTTCATGACTTAAAGAGGGGGTTGAAAGGTTATGCTAAGCATCCATCTTGTTTCTGTCAGCCATCTTAATATTCACAAACTTCCATTTCACAATATGTACAGTTTGAACACCCCTTTAACTTCTCAGATAACTGTCTCAACATGAGATTCTTCTAACCCGTGTGTTCTCACACACTTATCTATAACCTTCACACTGTTTCTCAGCATCTTTTTGCTACAAAAGAAATTATGTATCTTTTCTTATATTAATTCAGCTAGCTTAGAACAAAGAACAATAGCGATTTGTCTTGACCAGCTGTAATCGTCTTGATGTCTACTGCGCATGTCTTATTCTGTATGACGTAAAATACACTATATCATTTGCTTTGTAAAATCTCAATACAATTAGTTCTCGAAGGACGCCATGGTGTGTGTGTGAATTTATTTGTCCTTTGAGAATTGATTCCAGAGTACTCTGAATTTATACAATACATTGGATCTAAGGTCTGAGAGGTTGAAGGGACCCCCCTAGACACAGAATTAACCCTAACAGTTCCCACCAAGTTTCAAAATTTTCAGTTGGTGTTACATTGCCCACCATACTATAACAGTTCCGCTAGAAGCCGTTGATCGCCACATATAAAAACAATTAAATAAAAATTCCTTTATATATCCCGCAGTTTCCAACTTTCTAACTTACCAATCAATATATACCTATTGGTATTTTTTTTTTAACCAAAAATATGAAGCAGAATATATATTGGCCTAAATTTATGAAGAAATTAGATTTTTTTTTTCGTTATTGGATATGTTTTCTAGCATTCTTTTCTAGCAAAAAAAAGGGATTTTTATAACAGCTTACCTGTAAAATCCTTTTCTTTGAAGTACATCACAGGACACAGAGCCATAGTAGTTACTATGTGGGTTATAGGCCACCTTCAGGTGATGGACACTGGCACACCCTAAGACAGGAAGTCCACGCCCTATATAACCCCTCCCACTACTGAGAGTAACTTTTTGTAGCAAAGCAATACATGTGTATACTAGAAAGAAGGGAGGGACCTCTGTGTCCTGTGATGTACTTCAAAGAAAAGGACTTTACATGTAAGCTGTTATAAAAGTCCTATTTTCTTATCGTACATCACGGGACACAGAGCCATAGTAGTTACTATGTGGGATATCCCATAGCAGTGCCAACTGAGGGGAGGGAAACACAACAGAATTAGGGCAACATGAAACTAGAGGAGTTATAGTGCTGCCTGCAGCACACTACACCCAAAGGCGATATGTTCATGCTTTTTTACATTCACCTGATAAAATCTGGTAAATGTATGGACTGTTGACCAAGTTGAGGCCTTCCAGATTTGAACCATGGAAGCTTGGTGATGCACCCCCACGAAGCACTAACAGACCTAGTGGGGTGTGCTTTAATATGAAAAGGTGGAACTTTCTTCCTTAAACCATAAGCTTGAACAATCACTTGTCCAATCCATTTAGAAATGCAGGCATACCCCGCTTTACGGACACTCACTTTATGTACACTCGCGAGTGTATGTAAAGTGTCTCACAAGCTAAAGCTGCAGCTGAGTAATCCGTGCACAGATACTTGGAAACACGCTCCACTAACTGTGAGTCGGCTATATGCCAAGCTAACACTAACTACAGCTGTCACAGTTGCTGCTATGGAATTTATGTGCACAGGAAGACTTTACAGTATAGCTATCAGCCAGGAGGAATGAAGCTGAGGGTTGTTACTACCCCTGCCTGAAACTGGTCTGGTCAGCTGTTACAGCCTAGTATCTGTGCCATTCACTCCCTGACCCCCCCCCCCCCCCACTACAGCCCCGACACCTCCACTACAATCCCTGACCAACCCCCTACAGCCCCTGACACCCCAGAAGTGAAAAACGGTATTGCTTCACTTTAAGTACATTTTCGTTTTATATACATGCTCAGGTCACATTGTGTACTTAAAAGTGGGGTATGTCTGTAGTAGATTTCGATGCTGCCTGTCCTCTTTTAAGACCTTAAGGCAACACAAACAAAACATCAATTTTTTGTTCTTAAAGTGGTTGTAAACCCTTACAACCAACTTTGACCTACAGGTAAGCCTAGATTAAGACTTACCTGTAGGTCCAAGAAATATCTCCTAAACCTATACAGTTTAGGAGATATTTGCCCAAAGAGAGCCACCGCGCAGGCGCACTGGGGCAGGCCGCAGATCGCGCCGATATACCGCGAGCGTCGGCTCCGGAGCCGCGAGACCCGGAAGTCGCTCCAGAATCCATGGCAGCGGCGAAGAGGAAGACGGAGGACCAATTCGGGGGCTTCGTTCTCAGGTAAATTATTCACAATGAGCTAGTATGCTGTGCATACTAGCTCATTATGTCTTTGTCTTGCAGGATTTTTTTTTTCAGGATTTTTTAAAAAGAGTTTACAACCACTTTAAATATATTTTGACTGCTCTCACCACATCAAGAGAATGTGGTGACTTTTCTTCCACAGAACGGGGTTCTGGGAAAAAATGAAGGTAGAACAATATCCTGGTTTAAATGAAAACTTGAGACTACCCTAGGTAGAAAATTAGTATGAGGACACTAACAACAGAGAGTAAACTGTAAATAAGTAAAGCAGATGAACAAAGTCAGAAGATCAAATTCCAACAAAAGGAGAGATGATGGGGATGCTCCTGAGATTAGAAAATGCCATTAAAGCAGAAATTAACATGTTAAGAGAGGATTTGGGGCACCTGCTAACAAGAGTAGAGGTGGTGGAAGAAAGAATGGATAAACAGGCCCAGGAGATATGTAAATTAAAAGAGCAAGTCAAAACATCACAATAAGACCTGAGGAGAATACTCTATAGCAGTGATGGCGAACCTTGGCACCCAAGATGTTTTGGAACTACATTTCCCACGATACTCATGCACTCTGCAGTGTAGTGGAGCATCATGGGAAATGTAGTTCCAAAATATCTGGGGTGCCAAGGTTCTCCATCACTGCTCTATAAACTAGAAGACCAAGAAAACCGAAATAGAAGACAAAATGTGAGAATCCGTTCTGTCAGAGGCAAGAGGAGAAGATTTGAGAAAAATCATTAAAATAATATTTAGCCCTCTCTTGGACAAGGGAGATGAAGAATTCCCAAAGATAGAGCAGGTGCATCTGGTTGGAAAAGCAAGGAATATGGAAGCAGATAGACCACGGGACATAATAGTCAGATTCAGATTCTACGAAGCAGAAATCTGGACAAAATTAAGAGGAAAGGCCCCAGTACAATATGAAGGCTCAGAGCTACAAATATTTACAGATCTAGCACCGGAGACACTGGCAAGAAGGTGACTTTTAAAACCCCTATTATTGCAGTGGAGGACAGAATATAAGATATAATTGGGGTTTCCAGCATGCCGGATAGGCTTCAAAGAAGGAAGATCTGCCAGGCTGAGATTCCCAGAAGAACTAGCTGAATTTTGTAATAAACTGGAAATACAGGTGCTAGAGCTGCCGGGCTGGACGGACGAATATTTGGAAATACCATAGGAAGTGAGGGACAACTACAGGAATGAGTGGAGGGGAGGGATATGGGGGGGGGAGTGGAGGGGAGGGATATGGGGGGGGGGAGTGGAGGGGAGGGATATGGGGGGGGAGTGGAGGGGAGGGATATGGGGGGGGAGTGGGGTGAGAGATAAGTCAACTTGGGGTTATACGGGAGGCCGGCCGCCTCCCCCCATAACTCGAGGGGGGGGGGCGGTGGCACACGTAGGGGCTCCACCTCAGAACAAGAAGGCTCGGAGATGGCCAGGGTACTCAGGACCATCAACGAATCAGAGGCCGATATAGGGCCAAAAAAGGAGGGGGGGGGGAGAGAAGAGAGGGTTGGGCGAGGGAGGGGAGGAAAGATACTAGTAGGGTTGAGAAGAAAACCATAAAATCCCGGCATAGGCAAGAGAAATGAGGTCTGCATAGAAAATTAGGAAGACAAAGATGAAGGCTATAAATTTTATGACTTACAATGTAAAGGGGCTTAATACACCAAATAAGAGGCATAAGATTCTAAAAGAGCTCAAACAATATGGTGTAGATGTGGATTTCCTACAAGAGACTTATATCTCACATGAATCAAATGTTAAGTTATATTCTAATGATTTTCCGACTTGGTATTATGAAGATACAATAACAAAGAGAGGAAGGGGGGTGGCAATAAGATTTGCAAAGAAGACGTGGTTCATTTTAGAGGAAATGGTGACTGACCCAGAGGGAAGATTTATTTTCCTAAAAGGTAAACTTGGGGACATGGAGTGCACATTGGTAAATATTTACGCTCCTAACAGTAATCCTGTAAAATACTACTGTAAAAGAAATACTGGGAAAGTTGATGTTTTTTTAAGAGAGGATACGTGATCCTGATGGGTGACATGAATGTTTGTATGGACGCGGTAATAGATAGTACGTCCAGGGTACAGGGGACGAGTAACGTGCAACTAAAAAGGATAAAACAAAAACTCCACAGACGTGTGGAGAATTCAACACCCTAAGACACAAGATTTTATGTTTTACTCCCCTGTACACGGGACGTACTCCAGGATTAATTATATTCTTGTTGACCTTAGAGCAGGGATATGCAATTAGCGGACCTCCAGCTGTTGCAGAACTGCAATTCCCATGAGGCATAGCAAGACTCTGACAACCACAAGCATGATACCCAGAGGCAGAAGCATGATGGGACTTGTAGTTTTGCAACAGCTGGAGGTCCGCTAATTGCATATCCCTGCCTTAGAGCATTGAAAAGAGTAATAGAAACTAGTATAGAAATAAGAACACTATAGGACCACGCCCCTGTAAGAATGAAAATGTTAATCCCTGGAAACCAAAGACAACCCTTTTCCTGGCTACTGAACGAGGAATTAATCCACGTCGAGGAAGGTTATAAAAAGGTGGGTAAAGAATTAGAACATTATTTCTCAATAAACGATACAGACGAAATTACAGGGCAAACCCTATGGGAGGCCCATAAAGCTTACATCAAGGTAGTGGCGTAACTAGAACCTTCAGGGCCCCGATGCAGGAAACCATGGCGGGCCCCCCCCCCCCCTGACCTCCGGGCAGGGCTCTTTTCTCCGAGCCCGATGGTGGCACACCAGGGCCTAGTCCCAAGTGGGTGGCCGCATATAAAGGAACCAATTTAAAAAACATCAATTACAGCCACTGTGCCCATCAAACGCCACCACTGTACCATCAAATGTCACTACTGTGCCCATCAAATGCTGCCAGTGTACCCATCAAATGCTGCCACTTTGCCCATCAAATGCCGCTACTGCACACATCAAATGCTGTTGGTGTGCCCATCAAATGCTGCCACTGTGAATACCCACCGCCCGCTCGCTGTCTGTCCGCCACTTACCCTGTCTTGGTGGGGCAGCGGGTAACGGCCATGAGCGGGGTCCTCCATGCATCTCCTGCCATCCTCATCTCCCGTCCTCTCCTCCTGATGGGCGTCCAATAGCTGTGTCTATCGTTTCAGCCAATCGGGTGATGGGTAACAGACCCGCACACCTGATTGGTGGAGAGGCGTTTCAGTGTTAGGAAAGTGAATATTAATTCACTTTTCTAACACACCTGGGTAGACTGTGAGCGTCAAGCATAGTGCTCGCAGTTTACCTATTTTGAAGCCTATTAGAGCCCATGGCTCTAATCAGGTGCTGCAAAAACACCCCCCCCCCCCCCCGCCGCTGTAATTCAGGCACCCCAAAAGGGACCAGACACCTAAATATGGGGGTGGCAGCGGTGGCCATGGATAGATTCATGCTATGCTATGCATGAATCTATCCATTGGTCATAGAGGGGGTGGAACCTGTGCACCCTTTTGGATGCACCGCCACTGATAAACACATGCACATTCACATACATGCGCACACACACACACACACACACACACACACACACACACACATACAAGCATGCTCACACACACACACACACACACACACACACACAAGCATGCTCACACACACACACAAGCATGCTCACACACACACACACACAAGCATGCTCACACACACACACAAGCATGCTCACACACACACACACACACACAAGCATGCTCACACACACACACACACACACACACACAAGCATGCTCACACACACACACAAGCATGCTCACACACACACACAAGCATGCTCACACACACACACAAGCATGCTCACACACACACACAAGCATGCTCACACACACACACAAGCATGCTCACACACACACACAAGCATGCTCACACACACACACAAGCATGCTCACACACACACACAAGCATGCTCACACACACATCCATGCATGCTCACACACACATCCATGCATGCTCACACACACACACACACATGCATGCATGCTCAAACACACACACATGCATGCTCAAACACACACACATGCATGCATGCTCAAACACACACATACAAGCATGCTCACACACACGCACATACAAGCAACAAGCATGCTCACACATACAAACACAAATACAGTAGCTAGTCTTATTAAAAAAAAAAACGGCAGACATTTACCTTGGCTCTTCTTGCCGGGTACTGCACTCTAGGGGGAGACAAAGAGCACACACTGTGCTTTCACTAAAGGCTAATGTGAGGAGCTCCTGCACAGTGCTGATTTCAGTTTGGCTGATGATCGGGGAGCTCCTCTCAGCCTCCCCTCCTCGCCTATGGAAGAGTACAGGGGGCCCTCTAGGGCCCCCTGCAGCAAGGGGCCCGGTCGCCATGGCGATCTTGGCGACTCCTATAATTCCGCCACTGCATCAAGGGGATCCCAATAGCGATAGGAACAAGGGGAAAAAAAGAGAGATCTGAGAAAATTAAAACATTAATGGAAGAAATATACAAATATCAGAACCAAGACAGAACGCTCTTTCAAAAAATATTAACTAAAAGAGACGACTTAAAAGCTTTAGGGAACAGGAGACTAAAAAAACAAACATTCAATAGAATAGCCAGGGAAAGATATCACGGGGGGAATAAACCTACTAAATATCTAGCAAGAATGCTTCAAAAGAAAAAATCTATAAATTATATAGGAAAAATCCAAACTAGGAAAGGCGATATGGCCCATACAACAAAAGAAATAGCGGAAATATTCAAAAACTACTACTAGGGGTTATACTCAGTAGAACAGAAGGAGGATCAGTTATAGGAAAAAAGAAGAAAAACAAATAACTTTCTAAAAAATGCCAGATTGTCTAAGATTACGGAAATCGAAAGGGAAACCTTAGAAAAACCCATAATGGAGGAGGAAATAAAAAAGGCCTTAGCAGATTTGGCGCCGGGGAAAAGCCCTGGACCAGATGGTTTTACATTAAAACATACTATTACAAAAAATCCAAAGAAATATTAACCCCGAAGTTATGTAGATATATGAATGGACTAGGGGCGAAATATGAGATGAGTAGGGAGGCCTTGTCTGTCTCGATCACCATAATTCAGAAGGAGGGGAAAGATGCGACATTGTGCTCTAGTTATAGGCCAATATCGTTGCTAATCGCAGATACAAAATTATTCGCCAAAATATTGGCAGGTAGGATGAAGGTCCTGATGAACTCACTAGTACATCCTGACCAGGTTGGTTTTATCCCAGGTAGGGAGGGGAGGGACAATGGGGTGAGAACATTACTTCTGCTGTCGCAGATTAAAGAAACGGCGGCCCCAGGTCTACTCCTGTCGACTGTTGCACAAAAGGCCTCGACATGGTAGACTGGGGATTCATGTTCCGGACATTAGAGACAATGAGAGTCGGACCAAGAATGGTTCAGTGGATTAAAACATTATATTACCATCCTATAGCAACAATAAAGATAAATGGAACATCATCCCCTCCTTTCGAGAGAAAAATGGGATGAGACAAGGGTGCCCATTATCACCCCTTTTATTTGTGTTAGCCTTAGAGTCACTACTTTCAACGATACGGAATGACCTGGATATAATGGGAATCAAGGTAGGAAATGAGGAACACAAACTGGCAGCATTTGCGGATGACGTATTGTTTTATGTAAGCAATCCAAGTAATACAATGCCCAATTAAATAAAGGGCATAAAACAATATGGTGAATTGTCAAATTTTAAAATAAACCAAGCTAAATCCAAGGTCTTAAATATAAATGTTAGTAAACCCGAAGAACGGAAGCTTCAAGAGTATTGTAAATTTCCATGGTGGAAAGAACTAAAATACCTAGGAATAAAACTAGCGAACTCATTGAAGAAGATATATAAATTAAACTACATACCACTGTTAGACAAAATTAAAAATGAAAGTAAAAGATTAGTAAATAGACCACTCTCATGGATAGGACGCATTAACATTTTAAAGATGTCTGTGCTACTAAAGATTCTTTATAAAATTCCAGATGATGCCTATAGCATTACCTAAATTATCTTACAAACCTTAAGGGCAGGTTCACACAGGGGGCGACACGAGGCGACACGACTTGCCGTGCCGCGACCTGACAAGTCGCCCCCGTTCTGTACAATGGAACCGTTCTAAGAGGAGCGACTCGAGTCGCTCCGTCTTAGAAAAAAGGTTCCTGTACTACTTTTGGGCGACCTCGGGGCGACTTGCATTGACTTCTATACAGAAGTCATTTTCAAGTCGCCGCTGAGGTCGCGGCAGGTCGCGGCGAGGCAAGTCGTGTCGCCTCGCATCGCCCCCAGTGTGAACCGGCCCTAAATCATTAATAATGAATTTCGTTTGGAAAAATAAAAAAACAAGAGCCTTGTTCTTAATATTGAAACAGGAAAAAAAAAACACGAGGGGGTTAGCAGTCCCTGAAATCTAAAAATATTATAAGGCTATAGTGCTGTGGAGAATTGTCAAATGGGTTGGAGAAAATAAAAAGGAAAAAAGGTGGGTCAACTTAGAATACACATCTTTTATTATATCTCTTACTTGTGCCCTATCTTTTTCATCCAATTCTCTCCTATTATCTTACTTCCAGGTGCAAAGTATTCATTCTCATTCAGTGCTATTAACGGTGAATTATAGTGCCCATTTCATTGTTTATACACCCCGTCCCAAATCTTAAGTGCATTCCGTGTCAGTTCATTTGTATTCAAATCAAGTGTCCTATAGTGTGGCGGATTCCACACAATTTTACTCAGTTGTGCCTTAAGCCCCATACACACTATCAGTTTTTCTGCTGAGTTTTTCCTTCAGATTTACCAAAACCATGTAGTGGAAGGGCGAGTTAAAACAGGGGGAGGGATTGGCCTCCCTGACCCTTCCAAATACCATTTAGCTTGCCACCTAACCAGGGTGGTAGACTGGCGGATCCACAGGGCCAGAAAGGCTTGGATTACTTTGGAGCAGCATTTTACAAACGGAGTGCTTCACTCCCTTCCCTGGATTACCCCGAACCATTGGAACCAGGCCATTAAAAAACACACCCTTTTATCTTTCCTTCCCTGGTGGCCTTTAACCAAGCTTTGCGCCTCTACAAAGTATCCTCACGACCAGGACCTATGACCCCCTTGCGCAACAACCCAGAGTTCAGCCCGGGAGAATAGTGATGGACGAACGTTTCGCCCGGCGGTCGTTTCGCGGCGAATTTCCGACTTTCGCCGTCCGCGGGTTCGAACGCCTTTTTCCGTCGTTCGCCCCGGCGGACTTACGTGTTTAATGTATACAAGAACTTTAACCTTTCGTGACACGTTTATCATGTGTTACAGGACAACCAATTGAGACATGACAGCTCATGGACACTTGGACATTCCCCCTAACCTATAAATACACCCGATCCGGTGGCCATTTTACATTCTTTCTTCTGTCACTGTAGGGAAAGGATCCTGTGTGGAGTAGGGACAGAGAAAACGCTAGCTATTTGGTACACAAAAGTTCTTTTCAGGACTGGTATAGGTGTTAGGTCAGCAGCCTGAGTTTCTTTTGTCAGTTTAGATAAAGGGACAGAGCGCTGTATGCTGCTATTTTAGGGACAGCTCAGCCAGATTAGTCTTTCTTCATCATCATCATCATCATCATCATTAGCTGTTACTATCAGGTCCACAAAAGAGCTGTTCCAGCTAATCGTTCCAGCCTACTCTTTTTTGCCAATTTGTATAGGGACAGGCAGGAAGCAGTGTGTCAGGCAGTGAGGATAATTTTAAAGACTTGCTGTTACTATTAGTTCCACAAAGGTTCTTTTCAGGACTGGTATCAGTGGTACGGTAATAGGCTTGTACACGTATAATATTCTTTCTTCCAAATATAGAAAGAATATTATACTTGACTGCTGCCCTTCTGCTGCAGTCTGCTAATCATTCACAACTCACTTGTTCCACAAAGCTCTTTATCAGGACTGGTAACTTGGTCTGTCTAGGGTGCTACGGTACATAGGCTTGGGTGCGGTACAGTCTGCTGTTCTGTAAGGACCGCTATCGGTCCACAATACATAGGGTTGCCGTGCACTACTGCTGACCGCTGCCCTATACTGCAGCAGTCCTTCAGCGGTATAGGGACTGACGCACAGTCTGCTAAACACTAATACACAACCTGCTTGGTCCACAAAAGTTCTTATAAGGACTGGTAACTTGGTATAGGGTGCTACGGTACATAGGCCTGAGTGCGTTACAGTCTGCTGTTCTGTAAGGACCGCTATCGGTCCACAATACATAGGGTTGACGTGCACTACTGCTGACCGCTGCCCTATACTGCAGCAGTCCTTCAGCGGTATAGGGACTGACGCACAGTCTGCTAAACACTAACACACAACCTGCTTGGTCCACAAAAGTTCTTATAAGGACTGGTAACTTGGTATAGGGTGCTACGGTACATAGGCCTGAGTGCAGTACAGTCTGCTGTTCTGTAAGGACTGCTATCGGTCCACAATACATAGGGTTGCCGTGCACTACTGCTGACCGCTGCCCTATACTGCAGCAGTCCTTCAGCGGTATAGGGACTGACGCACAGTCTGCTAAACACTAATACACAACCTGCTTGGTCCACAAAAGTTCTTATAAGGACTGGTAACTTGGTATAGGGTGCTACGGTACATAGGCCTGAGTGCAGTACAGTCTGCTGTTCTGTAAGGACCGCTATCGGTCCACAATACATAGGGTTGCCGTGCACTACTGCTGACCGCTGCCCTATACTGCAGCAGTCCTTCATTGGTATAGGGACTGACGTACAGTCTGCTAATCACTAACACACAACCTGCTTGGTCCACAAAAGTTCTTATAAGGACTGGTAACTTGGTATAGGGTGCTACGGTACATAGGCCTGAGTGCGTTACAGTCTGCTGTTCTGTAAGGACCGCTATCGGTCCACAATACATAGGGTTGCCGTGCACTACTGCTGACCGCTGCCCTATACTGCAGCAGTCCTTCAGCGGTATAGGGACTGACGCACAGTCTGCTAAACACTAACACACAACCTGCTTGGTCCACAAAAGTTTTTATAAGGACTGGTAACTTGGTATAGGGTGCTACGGTACATAGGCCTGAGTGCAGTACAGTCTGCTGTTCTGTAAGGACCGCTATCGGTCCACAATACATAGGGTTGACGTGCACTACTGCTGACCGCTGCCCTATACTGCAGCAGTCCTTCAGCGGTATAGGGACTAAGAGTTTTGTCACAGGGTGATTTAAAAAATGACAGGCAGAGGAAGAGGCAGGCCCTTCCGCAGGGGTGGTAGGGGTAGGGCAGGAGCAACAGCCTTGAGCCAAAGTGGGAAGTTGCAGAAGGTGCGTTCAATTACTTTAAAGGACGCACCAGACTTGGTTGAGTGGCTCACTCAGCCTTATTCTTCTGCACCCTCCTCATCCTCTCGATCTGCACCCTCTTCTTCACTCTCTGCTATGTGCACCCCCAAAGACACTACCACCAACAACACCACCACCACCACATACCTTCCGCTTGAGTGCAAATGGGGGCCTTCATGCTCCAGTGTTTTAATAGGGACCCCCGTATAAAAAGCATGAGGGTCAAGGACCAGTACTGGGTGGCAACGTACTTAGATCCCCGGTACAAACACAAAATGGCGGAAATGTTACCGCCGTCGCAGAGGGCTGTCAGAATGCAGCACTTCCAGGCCTTGCTTCGAGAAATGCTGCATTCTGCTTTTGCGTGCGCTGGCAGAGGAGCAATTCCCACTCCCAGAGAAGGATTTGCGGGTACCAATCCAACAGCGCCTGCAAGAAGAGGCCGGTTTGAAGATGTGTTGGTGACTTCGGATATGAGGTCATTCTTTCAGCCGACCCATCGACAGGTGTCATCCGGATCCAGCATCAGGGAACGCCTAGACCGTCAGGTGTCCGACTACATTGGGTTAACGGCCGATGTGGACGCTCTGAGGAGTGATGAACCCCTAGACTACTGGGTGGGCAGGCTTGACCTCTGGCCAGAGCTTGCCCAATTTGCAATCGAACTGTTGGCTTGCCCCTCATCCAGTGTCCTGTCCGAAAGGACGTTCAGCGCAGCAGGGGGGATTGTGACCGATAAGCGTACTCGCCTAGCTCACGACAGTGTTAACTACCTCACATTTCTAAAAATGAATGAGGCATGGATCTCGGAGGAATTCAACACATGTGATCAGTAGACCATGTATATGTCTATAAACAATTTTTGGAATCAAGCACACAGACCTTCTTAATTCATTTGGCTCACTTCCCTGACCCAAAAAAGCACACCGTACTATATGCCCCTACCCTCCTCTTTGAAGAGGTTGAGCGGTGTCATATTTCTACTGGGGCTGCTTATTATGAGGGGTTCCCACCATCCCTGTGCTGTGCTGACTTCCTCCTGGGTGTTCTTATTATGAGGGGCTCCCACCATCCCTGTGCTGTGCTGACTTCCTCCTGGGGGTTCTTATTATGAGGGGATCACACCATCCCTGTGCTGTGCTGACTTCCTCCTGGGGCTGCTTACGGTGCTGCTGTCAGCGCTGTATGTCACGGAGCTGCTGTCAGCGCTGTATGTCACGGAGCTGCTGTCAGCGCTGTATGTCACGGAGCTGCTGTCAGCGCTGTATGTCACGGAGCTGCTGTCAGCGCTGTATGTCACGGAGCTGCTGTCAGCGCTGTATGTCACGGAGCTGCTGTCAGCGCTGTATGTCACGGAGCTGCTGTCAGCGCTGTATGTCACGGAGCTGCTGTCAGCGCTGTATGTCACGGTGCTGCTGTCAGCGCTGTATGTCACGGAGCTGCTGTCAGCGCTGTATGTCACGGAGCTGCTGTCAGTGCTGTATGTCACGGAGCTGCTGTCAGCGCTGTATGTCACGGAGCTGCTGTCAGCGCTGTATGTCACGGAGCTGCTGTCAGCGCTGTATGTCACGGTGCTGCTGTCAGCGCTGTATGTCACGGAGCTGCTGTCAGCGCTGTATGTCACGGAGCTGCTGTCAGTGCTGTATGTCACGGAGCTGCTGTCAGCGCTGTATGTCACGGAGCTGCTGTCAGCGCTGTATGTCACGGAGCTGCTGTCAGCGCTGTATGTCACGGTGCTGCTGTCAGCGCTGTATGTCACGGAGCTGCTGTCAGCGCTGTATGTCACGGAGCTGCTGTCAGCGCTGTATGTCACGGAGCTGCTGTCAGCGCTGTATGTCACGGAGCTGCTGTCAGCGCTGTATGTCACGGAGCTGCTGTCAGCGCTGTATGTCACGGTGCTGATGTCAGTGCTCTGTATTACGGTGCTGCTGTCAGTGCTCTGTATCTCCTGCACCCTCTTGTTTGCCTACCCTGGTCCCTGACCTTCCCTCTCCTCCATTGCCTTCATTAGCTCCATAGTCCTGAATTGTCAGAACAATTTCCCAAATAAAAAAAAAATGCTTGTAGTTATCGATCCCAAATTCACCTCATACATGTATTATGCTATTGTCCAGGTGGTGGGACTACGTGCTACCCCCTAATAATTACCCCGTGGCCGCAAATTCGACCTAAAGGTTTGCGAAATTCGCCTCCCATTGAAGTCAATGGAGCCCGCGGCGAACGGTCGTTTTCGCGAACGTTTGTGTCCGTTCGCGTTTCGCGTTCGCGAAACGTCCCGTCGGAAGTTCGTCCATCACTACGGGAGAATGCACTGCATTCTTAAGCAGAGAGTGGCCACATGCGGAGGTACTAGCACACCACTTCTTCTACAAAAATAGACCACGTTCATATGAAAACCTAGCGGCACTTTCCCCGACTCAAAGCTTCCCCTTCTGGTCGTATAGACAATTGAGACATTTCCTCGCCTCGGAAAGCCCATCCACCACGTGGTGTAGACAACTTCTTCCATTTGAACGCCTTTGTACAAGCGACACCCCTTTGCGACACTTAATATCGAGCATATATGTACTACTACATGATGAGCCTGACCAGACACTGACGACGCCCACGCGTAGCTCCTGGGAAAAAGACTTGCAGATCAACCTTACCAATGAACAGTGGGAGGACATATTTACTTACGTCCATAAAGGTTTGATGAACGTAGCAATTCAAGAAAATGGATATAAGATCGCCACTAAATGGTACAGGACCCCTGCTAGATTACACAAATTCTCCCCTACGATTCCCAACACGTGCTGGAGATGCCAGACAGCAATAGACTCAATGATTCATATATGGTGGGAATGCCCCTTAATACAACCCTTCTGGCAGGAAGTACACTCCATTATCGCACAGGTCACCACCTACACCTTAAACTATAACCCCGCACAATATCTCCTCCACCTTACGACTCTACCTAAATGGACCTACCTCAAATCATTAGCCATGCATATGGTTAACACAGCCAGGCTGTGTATTCCCACACACTGGCGATCTACTGATATTCCCTCCATTCGGGAATGGCTGACAAGAGTCGCTAGGATAGAGGAGATGGAAGAGCTGATATATACCACACAAGACCGGCTACAGAAATTCTCGACTACCTAGGCGTCTTGGAAACATTTTCAAACCACAGATAAATATAAGACATTCTTTCCCCCACACTTATAAAACAAAGAGGCGCAAGGTCGGCGGGGGCCGGGGGGGGGGGGGGGGACACCCACCCCCCCTCTTCTTCTTTCCCCCCTATACCCTTACTTTCTATTTCTCTCTACCCTCCATCTTTTACCCCCTCGCATTCACCCAACCAAATGTTGACTACCCCCTTAGAACATTTACCCAACCATTCTGTAGGGCTGCAACAAGGCAGCCATTTGCTATCCCACTCGGTCACGAGTGTCGGGAACTACATCACCCTAAGCACCTTAGTTGGACCGGAGGATACAGGTCCTGCAGGCTAGGCACCCAGGCCCAGCACTACCTGGCACGACTTGAGTAAGCCTCTTCAAAAGATAGGATCATATTAGTTATACGTTTGTTGACAAGTTATACCTCTGTATAGCACTGTTCTACTAGTCACGACCACTGCAGCAGTGTAATAATGTTTTCTGTACAGCGAGTGGATAGGGTCGTGGCAGCACTTTTTGTTTATGATGATTCTCTGACTTGCACGTTTGTATGCTTTGAATCTTTCAATAAAATCTTTTATGGAACAAAAAAAAAAAAAAGTTGGAGTGGCTCTGCACAACAGAGAACGCCAAAGGAATTATATCCAGGCCATATAAACTATTGTTGACGGTGGACGAGCTGGAGATTCCGCCATTTATTAAAAAAAATGGGAAAGGGAATTGGGAACACAGAGAGATAAAACAATAATAGGTAAAATACTGAAATTAACTCACAGCTCAGCATCCGACAGTAAAACCACCAAAATGAATTATAAATGTCTAACTAGATGGTATGCTACCCCAGATAAAAACAGTAAATTTCAACAGATCTGCGGATTGTTGGTAAGGTTGCAAAGAGCTAGGAACAATGGCACACCTATGGTGGAGCTACCCCAAAATCAAAAAATACTGGAAAAAAGATTCTATATTATGTAAAAGAAGTTACTAAAATATAAATTGAAGAAGATCCGTGGATAGTACTGTTACATGGCATAGTAGGAGGGGTAAAACAATATCAAGCGTCACTGATACCACATCTCTTAAACGCACCAAAGATTGATTCCTAAGAAATGGCAGGAGGTGGAATGTCCAACAATCTGGGAGTGGATAGATGCAGTGGAAGAAACATATATCATGGAAAGCTTAAGTGATAGTAACGGGGAAAAGAGTGCCTCAACAAAAGACAAATGGAAAGGTTGGAAAGTTTAAAAAAACATGGAGCTATGCAGAACAACTAAGAACCTAAGACCTATACGGGAAATAGGAAAAGAACATATATATATATATATATATATATAAATATTATTTCCAGTAAAGCAGTAACGGTTAAGCGAGGTAAAGGGGGGGGGGGCGAGACCGGTGGGTGGGGAGGGGGAGGGGATAACAAGGTGGAAGTTTGTTGTATTGGTGTTTTATAATTACTTGTTCAAATTAAGATGAAACAGCACATAAAAGGAATGTATAAGAGCAAACGATATAAGCTACGATGATGTGAAGACGAGAGGGGACAGAGATGAACGGAAAGTTCTGAGAAATCACTGAAGTGGCAAAAAAAAAAAAAAGGAAGAGGCTTCCTTCTGGGACGACAGCCATTCAGGCCAATTTGATGCAGTGTGCGGCGTATGGGCTGAGCACTGAAAGGCTGACCCCCCACCCCTTCAACTTCTGCAGCAATACTAGCAGCACTCATACATCTATTTCCCAAAGACAACCTCTGGATTTGACAATGAGCACGTGCACTCCACTTCTTTGGTCGACCATGGCAAGGCCTGTTCTGAGAGGAACCTCTCCTGTTAAACCACTGTATGGTCTTGGTCACCATGCTTCAGCTCACTTTAAGGGTCTTGGCAATCTTCTTATAGTCTAGGCCATCTTTATGTAGAGCAACAATTCTTTTTTTCAGATCCTCAGAGTTCTTTATCATGAGGTGCCATGTTGAACTTTCAGTGACCAGTATGAGAGAGTGAGGTTGATAACACCAAATTTAACACACCTGCTCCCTTGTAACACTAAAGCCCCATACACACTATCAGTTTTACTGCTGAGTTTTTCCATCAGATTTACCAAAACCATATAATATGAGGTCAAACCTTAAGAGTTTCAATGTGTATGCAATCAGGCCGGCCCTTCTACTACATGGTTTTGGTAAACCTGAAGGAAAAACTCAGCAGAAAAACTGATAGTGTGTATGGGGCTTAACGAGTCACGTGACACCGGGAAGGGAAAATGGCTAATTGGGCGAAATTTGGACATTTTCACTAAGGGTTGTACTCACTTTTGTGAGATACTGTGTAGAACGATAGATAGATAAAATGTTTGCACACTGTCTGCGTTCACAGTCAAGCATCCACATGGCTGTCAAATTGGGGGCAGCAGCTGTCCATGCAGCTTCTGTGACCTAACAGATATGACTGGGACTGCCTGCATGGGGATGCCTGGATGCAAGCAAATAAGGCCCTTCATAGAAGTGTATGCTTAGATGTGCCTACATGAATGAGGCCTAACTGCTTTTAACCAAAAAATAAATAAAAAATGGTAAGGCAGGCCATACATAATGCAATTTTCTTTCCTTCCACTATAGGTAATATTGATGGGCATCCCCTGCTGAAGAGCTACTCGGACAGCAGGGAGCCTTCCCTGCTGGCAGAACACAATGATTAGTGTTTCCAGCTGACAGGCTGCTTGTATGGACTTGTGTACAACCAGGGTGCCCATACATGGATCAAGATTCAGCCAGTTCCTGCTGAACAAGCCAAATTTCAATACATGTACCACCGGCCTAAAGCTAGCCATAGATGGGTAGAATCTTGAATGAAAATTCTTGAGAAAAGAATGTTCTAAAAGAGTTTGTAATCTTATCTAATCCATAATGGGTCAAATCGATGTTAGTTTTTGCCTGCAGTGATGAGAAAATTTGAAGGAGCAGGTTGGAAAATGTTTCTTGAAGGAACATGTTACAAACTCAATGTAAAATCAAATGTTAAAAGCAAAGGAAAATCTTTCGAACAACAACCGAATGTTCTGAGAATTTTCCTAAGACTTTTCATTTGAAATCCTATCCATCTACGGATGCCCCTCCCCCTCCCCCGCCATAACACTGATCAGCGCTCTCGGACCTTGGCTGAGAGTGCTGATCAGCTGCTGGTTTTTCAGCACGCTTGTCCAACAGAAGCCAGCTTTTAGTCCTACTGACATACACATGGGCCAAATGTGGCCTAGTTTTTATTGAACCGACCACTGTCTACCGACATTCGGCCCTTGTGTATGGGGCTTTAGACAAAGGCAAGTCTTAGGCCCCATTCACATCCCAGTGTTTTGGAGCTTCAAGCTCCAAAGCGTTGGAGGAGAAAAAAAAAAATCAATTATTCTCCATGGAAATGGTTCATATCTCAACTTCAAGTTGCCTGAAGCCAAATGCCTAAAGCTCAAAAAAGTTCTGGAGCTTTTTTTGTGCCTTGAATCGGGCTTATAAGTGCGTTTTTGAAGGTTTTTTTTGTCCCATAGAAATGCATAGGCAAGCGTTTTACTGATCAAATACAATTAAGGATAATAAATAAATATTAAAATACATAAATAATAAGATAAATTAAAAAACATAACCCTTATATTAACCCCTAACCTAACTAAATAAATACATTTTAAGATTAATTAACCACTTTGCCTACTGGGCAATTTTGCCCCCTTCCTGCCGAGGCAAATTTTCAGCACTATCACACTTTGAGGCTGGGTTCACATAGCAGAACGCTCCGGCTCACAGCAGGAGTCTGGAGCTTCTCCATTCACCTTTTCAGGTCCAATTTCAGCCTGAATTTTGGGCTGAATTTGGACCTGAAATGGACCAAAAGACGCACAGGACTCCTGTGCAATTTTCACTGCAGCCGCCACTGTGGGGATATGTGAACTGGCTCCATAGAGAGACGATCACAATCTCCTACTATGCGAATTGGATGCGGAGAAACCCACATCCAATCTGAAAAGTGTGAACCCAGCCTGAATGACAAATGCACAGTCATGCAACACTGTACCCATATTAAAAAGTTTTCACACAAATAGAGCTTTCCTTTGGTGGGATTTAATCCCCACTGTTTTACCTTTTGCTAAACATATGGAATAATACCAAAAGTAAAAAAAAAAAAAAATCTTAGTTTCTGTTATAAAATTTTGTGTAGCCAGGTCCCGCGGCCCTTGAGGTATAATGGTGACCTCCAGATTTAGGAACAGCTGACATCTTTCTGTGTAGAGTGGGTTACAAGGCATGATGATGAGTGTAATGCAAGATGAAATGGTGGGCGCCAGACACATTTTGAATGCAAAGAGATTTATTGTCTCTTTAACAGAACTGGGGGAGAGAGAGTTAGGGCCAGGACACTCGTAAAGTTTTTTTTAAATAACAAACATGTTATACTTACCTCCACTGTGCAGCTCGTTTTGCACAGAGTGGCCCCGAACCTGCTCTTCTCGTCCCTCGGCGGCTGTCTCGGCTTCCTCCCGCAGGTGCTTCTCACGTTCATGCGAGCTCCCTCGCATGGTGAGAAGCATCTGCGGGTGCGCTCCCGTGATACAGCCGGCGGCTATAGCCGCTCGCTGTATCACACGGCCCCGCCCCCCAGCGCTCCGCATCAGTGGATGTGATTGACAGCAGGGCGAGCCAATGGCTGCGCTGCTTTCAATCCATCCACTCCAGCCAATCAGCGGCCAGGCTGAACGGTGGAAAGGACGTTGGGGGCCGAGCGCGGGACTTTCGAGGGGTGAGGTAAGTAAAACGGGGGGGCTGGGGGCGCAGGCACTGTCAGATATTTTTTCACCTTAATGCATAGAATGCATTAAGGTGAAAAAACATTTACCTTTACAACCCCTTTAAGTAGATGCAATAATTGGCAGAATCTAACACTAGCTACTGAATCCCTTGAGCTCTTCCACTTTTAGCACTCAGTATCTTCCTCAAGCGTCACCCCCACTTCCCTGCTGGCTTAGCACTCACAGATAATCTTCAAGAATCACCCCTGCTGACCCGTTAGTTCCCTTGCTTGGCACCCATTGATGTCCTGCAAGCGTCACCTCTGCTATCCCACTGGGTGCTTCGCTTGGCACTCTCTGAAGTTTTCCCACTTCTTCACCGTCCCCTGCTGGTGAGAAGACTGCTCTGGTAATGGCTTCAGCTTACTCAGTGGTCTCTGGTAACAAGGGGGATGGTACCTTAGTGTTGACAGCTTCCCCTCTACGTCCGACCACAACTGGTCCCCTGTCCGGCTGAACCACTACTTCTGGTTGGACTACAAGCCAGCAGTCCCAACCCTATGCTGCTTTTCCTGCTCCCAAGCCTCAGGCAGCCTAGCAGCCAGGTGTCCCCAGGACAGGCCTCAGGCTTCCAGTCTAGCAGCCCGGAGCAGCATAACACACATCCACCCAGACAGCCGTCCAGGTGGCACAGAACCCGATCACCTGACTCCACCCAAATAAATAGGCTATCCCAGCAGGCCAGGGGACCACAGAAAATCTCTGCCCATTAGCTGAGACACCCCATCCATTCATGGCTGGGCTTGCAAAGCCCCAGTCTTATCTAATACCATTAGTATAGTGCCACACAGTGACAGAGGGTGCAACAAGTCCAGATTTAGAGAGGAATCAATTGATCTCCTAACAATTAGCCAAGGCAACTACCGCCTGGCAACTAAATTTGATAGCAACCCTGCCTAAACATGAGGGTGCTACATCTGCAAACAGGTAATTTTCTCCCTTACTGACATGTGTTGTTGAGGCTACACTGATGGTCACTGATGAGGCTGCACTAATATGCTACACTGATGAGGCTGCACTGATGATCAGTGCCCTAAATATCAGTGTGGATATCCCCTTTCACGCTCGCCGGTTACCGATGTTCTGCCGAGAAAGGTCCCCCGGCGGATAATGACCCCCCTGTACTGCGCAGGCACAGCGCTTGCGCAGTAAGAACCACAAGGGAACCTCCAAAAATAGCCAAAGCTGAACACCTGCGAGTCAGCTGTACACGGTGCCTGCTCCTGCGTTCCAAGTCCAACACTGTTGTAAGACACCACTTTGTAACAGGGCCCCTTGT
Source organism: Lithobates pipiens (assembly GCF_037356315.1). NCBI lineage: Eukaryota > Metazoa > Chordata > Amphibia > Anura > Ranidae > Lithobates > Lithobates pipiens. The sequence continues at coordinate 482,235,600 of NW_027507758.1, forward strand.
GGGCTCGCTTCACTTGCCACGATTCGGGCACGGCCATGCTTCGCTCGGCATATTTATAATCTAACTCTATGTCCATTTGGATGGCAGGGCTTGAACCTGTACTCAGGGCAGAATGTAGTGCACAGGCGCTGTGTAGAGCTGTTCATCTTCAGAGACTTTCGTACTGCACAAGCGCTGCGCCTGTGCAGTACGGGGGGGGGGGGGGGGGGGCATTATCCGCTGGGGGACCTTTTTGGGCAGGACACTGGCTCTGTCCTCTCCTCCCGCTGGTTATCAGGAATGCTGATAACCAGCAAGTGTGTTTACATTGTGATCGGCTGTGATTGGACACAGCTGCTCACATGGTAAATAGCCGCTGTGATTGGCTCTTTACCCCTGATCTGTGATTGACTGTGTCCAACGGACACCGGGTATGTGCTGCAGCGGGCACAGTACTGGGAGGACATCAATAGACACCCTCCCAGAACGGGACAACCGTGCTATAGCCGTCATTTGGCTATTGCGTGGACAGGAAGTGGTTAACTCCTAACCTTTAAATGTAATGAGTAATAAATAAAAGCAGATAAAAAATGAAAAACATAGCAACAAATGATGAAACCGATGATATTTTCTCTATGGGCCAAAGCTCAAAAACATAAAAAAAATAAAAATAAAAATGCGCAAAAGCTAATAAAAAAAAAATCTTCAAAACCGTGCGGCTGAGGTGCAATTGCGGCCTTCCTGTGATGTAAAATACATTAGGTCTGCAGTTTATTACAGCTCACTTCACTGCAGCTCTGCTGTTTCCGGAGTCCTCCTAGGAATGAATGGTGTTCCAGTCAGTGCAGTATATATAGATAGATAGATATGAACAGGGACTTAGGGCCCCTTCCCAGCTGAAGCAGTACAATAGTAAAGGCGCATTTCCTGTACCGCACAGTGCACCAAGCATCCCCAAATAATAACCATCCCCCCACACATAGATACATATAGAGGACACGGAGCACCCCACCGGCCAGCCCCTCCTCTTACACATTCTTCCCGTCCTCTAGCTGTATCGCCGAACTCACGCCCTTCAGTACAGGCGGAGCAATCGCAGATAAGGGGGGACAGTTAGAAGCTCGCTGATTGGCTGTACCGTCCATATCGGTAGTAGACGCTGGATATCGCGCTTCTAATTGGTCGGGCTGTCTGCCTCTCTGACGCTGATTGGCCGCCGTAGGGCAGGGCTCCTCAGTGAAGTGAGTTTTGCTCGAAGTTGTGAAGATCACCGGAAACCAAGAGGAGCGGACACCGGGAGGAGATCGGTCAGTTCTGTGTTCTTATCGAGTGTATGTGTACTGAGCGATGGATGTGATAGGGCTCTGCCTGGGGCATGCACAAGTCTCTTGAGCTGGAGAGGTTTGCTGGGACTTGTGGTCCCTCAGCTATATAACGGATAACAGTCGCTGTGTTCGTCCTGTTTATGTTTTGGGGTATTTTGAATTCTTATTTATAAAATAGAGAAAAACAAAAACCTCTAAATGTTATTTTTCATTATATTTGGCATCCTGACTCGCTGTATACTGTTTTCTTAACCAATTGATGCCCACATAACATGTACATGTAATGGCAGAAGGGTGAGCTTTGATGCCCACAGGCTGGGCATATGTGTTGCTGGGTGGCCGATGTTTCTGTGCTAAGATTGCGCCCAATGTGCACGGCGTCACCGGCTTCTGATCATGTGACCCTCATCACAGGGGTCAAATGATTGCCAATCTTTCCCTACCCCCGCCCCGGCGGTCAAGCAAGGGGTTAAGCAAAGTTTCTTGGCTGGAGATGGGGAGCGGCCTGTCCATAAGGGGTGCCGCCCCCCTAAGTTTGCATGTGGGGCGCTGGACTCAAAGGTTTCTATGAGGTTTATTTTTTTTCCCCAAGCCACATGATTAGAGGCTGAGGCTCTAATTGGCTTAAAAAAGGTTGGGCTTGGGGCGCAGAGCACTACGCCCCAGACCCACCCACTTATGACACCAGTGAATCAATATTCGCTATTGTCTTCTGGTGTCTCCTAGCGGTTAATCAGGACAGGAGGCGGATTGAGCCTGCCGGTAGGAGAAGCTGCAACTCTGAAGGGGTGAGTGCAGACCTGGGGGGTGGGGTTTGTCTGCCGCCCCCCTCCCCCAAAAAGATTAGCCCCAGTCACCACTGCTGGAGATCTTGCCAGTAACTGCACTTCCTGTTTCAAGCCGACCACAATGAAGCTCCATCTTGCATTTAGCAGTAGTCTTTCTGCTTGTGCACTCCATTATCCTGACTATGACGGCGGCTGGCAACACCACTGATAATCGTGAGTAGTGATGGACTCCAGCATGTTCAGATCGGACCCACCAAGAAGCCATCACTGCACACTGCAAATCGTAGGCAGTGAGACATTTACAAACTGACAGCTGCACATTCACACGCTGTCTACACGCTCAAGCCCATTCCTAATTGCGAGTAAGGGTGAGCTGCGGCACATTCGCACACCCCACGTGCAGATCCCACCAGGAAGTTGGCGCTGCTCTAATCACAGGGAGTGAGACGTTTCCCGATCTCTGCGGCCACACATCAAGACAATGTCTCTCTGCCTGTGATCAGCGCTGCGCCGACTTCATGGCGGGCTCTGCACGTGGGGTGTGCGATCGTGCCTAAAGCTCACAATTAGGAATGGGCTTGAGCGTGTTTGGTTCGAAATCACCAAGAAGCCAGCACTGCACACTGCCAATCGTAGGCAGCGTGTGAATGTGCAGCTGTCAGTTTGTAAATGCCTCACTGCCTACGATTGGCAGTGTGCAGTGATGGCTTCCTGGTGGGTCCGATCTGAACACGCCAGAGCTCATCCTTAATTGTGAGTAGAGATGCGCTGGGGTGTGTTCAGGTCCTAGTCTGAACCCATGTGAGGAGGCCTGCACACTTTAAGAGTCAAAGAACTTTTTATATTTTTGCCTAATAAGCACATAGTCCACTGTTTAAGCCTAACTATAAAATCAGCTCAACAGACTGATGGCAGCTATGTAATGTATCTTCCCAGACATCCAAAGAAATCGTGCGATGGTGCGTAGTGTTTTAACCCCGGTTCACACTGATACAACTCTGCGTCCCCCCCCCCCCCACCCACACATAGAGATCTGTGTGCATGCTGTCAATTAAAACTTAAAGTACTAAACCCCCTGTTTATTTCTGCTAATCCTGCTCTTTTTAGGTAGTGTAGTGTGCTTTTCGCTTTTTTTTTTTTTTTTTTTTTTTTCGGGTCCATTTTCTCCACTTCTGCCAGATTGTTGCCCCTTCTGCAGAGCCGTTCTGAAGGGCGTGTCCTGTGCATGCGCGCTCCCTCCCTGGGACCACATCCCTGCGGGGAGACGCTGTCTGCTTTCACAGGCATGCTGGCCTTGGCCGTGTAAGATGCTATAGCTCTGCCTCTCATGCCCTTTGATTGGCATTGGAATCAGAAGCTCATAACCGCAGCCCCACTTTAAATGAGAGTAATTCTCGCTCAGACAGGGAAAAATCGGCAATGCGTGTTGCCGCTAAACATGAAGGGAATCGTAGTTCACAATCACATCTGACGTAGCGGCTGGGAGCGCGCTACAAGGCTGGGAAGCTGTGGCAATGTAAAGGGACTATAAAGGAGGAAGTGCAGAAATTGGGTAAATAGAAAACGCAAAATAAATTTTTTGACAGAAAATAAATATAGCTCACAGATGTTTGCATCTTAATATATATATGCCAAAATATTTGTACCTTTTTACAACCCCTTTAACACCTGAAAAGCAGCTCGCAAAGTGCAGTGTGTTTTGGCTGAACCTGATCGCATGGGTATGAAGACCCATTCGACCCAGTTCCACTGCGAACAAAAAAATGCCCACACCTTTTTTTAATGCCGCTGCGGTGCGATTTGAGCCATTCATTTTCGCATGCAATTTGTACAGGAATGCAGTGTAAATCCGATGCAATGTGACAGTGTGAACCAGGGCTCAGTCCTACTCAACTGCAACTTTGTTCTGTTTTTATTTGCATTGTTATTTGCCATGTTTGGATTGGTTGCAGCCTAGGGAAAGGAGGCACAATGATTATCTGCCATCTTAGCCAAAAATATATTTTTAGTATTGGGTAGAGTTGGCGGAAGGACATACAACAAGAAATTGGAGTAAGTTTCTCAGAAGTAAGGCAGCCCACACTTGAGTCAGTTGTTTTTGTTTTGTCCAACCAGCAGGTTGAGCAGAAGAAATTGACCCAGAATCAACCTGTTGAGCTATTTTATTCTGACAGCAGTAGAGCTTTCCTGGCGACAGAATACACTGATCAGCACTGCCAGCTATCGCCAGCAGTGCTGATAGAGCAAGGAAAATCCAACAAGGCATTTATTACAGATGTCAGTCGGCTGGTACACTTCTGTGCAACCCAGTGCCCGTACCTGGATCGAAATTCGTCCACTCTCTGCTAACCCTGCTGAATGTCTGACCTTGTATGGCCAGCTTAAAGTGGAAGTAAATTTCCATCTCTTGCTTTTAGCTATAGGTAAGCCTATAATAAGACTTACCTATAGGTAGTGTAAATATCTCCTTCTCCTAAACATGCACTGTTTAGGAGATATTTAGTGTACATACAGCCAGTGACATCACTGGCGCATGCGCTCTGAAGGAACTGTGCATACTTGCACATTATGCCTTTTACCTTAGAGGTACAAAAAAATTATAAAATATCCAGTGGTTTACAATCGCTTTACGTAACAACGTCCTCTTTGGGGGGGGGGGCCCATTGACACCAGTCCCAGCACATGGACAAGGCAAATTGCCTTCTGTTCTGTTTGTGGCTCTGTTCTGGTGGTGTGCGCTGAAAAAAGGACATACAGTGCTTTTTTCACTGCGGCATTTCACAACACACTAAACTGCATTGCAATGCTCTGCAGTAAATAAACACAAATGGAATGTCAGTTAGTGACATTCCAATAAAGTTGAAAAGAAAAAAATAACCAGTGCTATGTGCTGTAATGATCTCATTGGCACTGTATACTCCACGGTGCACACCAGCAGCCATGTTATAATGTGAACCTTTAAAGAGGAAGTAAACCCTGATGGGTTTACTTCCTCTTTTTTTCCCTGCAAAGGTAAAGCATAATGGACTACTATGCATCGCATAGTAGCTCATTATGTGTCACTTACCTGACACAGGAGCCAGCGAAGTCGCCGCTGATCCCTGTAGTCCGCCGCGTCCATCTTGCTGGTGGCGTCTCGCAGCTCCGACCAATGACAGCGGCGAAGCCGCGATGACGTCACTCCCGCGCATGCGCACGGGAGTCGCGTCTCGCAGCTCCGCCGCTGCCACTCGGCGAAGCCGCGATGACGTCACTCCCGCGCATGCGCACGGGAGTCGACAAATTTGGCAAATCCATTCTTGGATTTGCCGCATTTAGTGCGCATGCGCGCCGCTGTCTACGGCGCATGCGCCGTAGACAGCGGTGCCCATTTTCGGGCAAATATCTCCTAAACCATATAGGTTTAGGAGATATTGCTTGGACCTACAGGTAAGCCTTAATCTAGGCTTACCTATAGGTCCAAGTTGTTTGGAAGGGTTTACTTCCTCTTTAATTTTCATTGGAAAAGGGCTTGTAGCACCAATATTTAAAAAAGGGCGAAAATACATCCCTGGGAATTAGAAACCAGTTAGCCTAACATCAATAGTATGCAAGCTCTTGGAGGGGATGATAAGGGACTATATACAAGATTTTAGTAATAAAAACGGCATCATTAGCAGTAATCAGCATGGATTCATGAAGAATCGTTATTGCTAAACCAATCTATTAACCTTCTATGAGGAGGTGAGTTGCCATTTAGATAAAGGAAGGCCCGTAGACGTGGTTTATCTGGATTTTGCAAAAGCATTTTACACAGTTCCCCATAAACATTTACTTTACAAAGTAAGGTCCGTTATGGGCCATAGGGTGAGTACATGGATTGAAAACTGGCTACAAGGGCGAGTTCAGAGGGTGGAGATAAATGGGGAATACTCAGAATGGTCAGGGGTGGGAAGTGGAGGACCAATCCTATTTACTTTGTTCATAAACATCCTGGAGGATGGGGTTAACAGTTCTGTACAGTATTTGCGGACGACGCTAAGCAGGGCAATAACTTCTCTGCAGCATGTGGAAACCTTGCAAGTAGATCTGAACAATTAATGGGGTGGGCAACTACGTGGCAAATGAGGTTTAATGTAGAAAAGTCTAAAATAATGCATTTGGGTGGCAAAAATATGAATGCAATCTGTACACTGGGGGGAGAACCTCTGGTGGAATTTAGGATGGAAAAGGATCTGGGGGTCCTAGTAGGTGATAGGCTTAGCAGTGGCATGCAATGCCAAGCTGCTGCTAAGAAAGCAAGCAGAATATTGGCATGCATTAAAAAGGGGATTAACTCCAAAGACAAGGTTGAAGAGGTTGCGAGCACTGAACTTATTCTCTCTGGAGAAGAGACACTTGAGAGGGGATATGATTTCAATTACCATACCCCCACAATAGGGATAAAACTTTTTTGTGGAAGGGAGTTTAATAAGACACGTGGCCACTCACTAAAATTGGAAGAAAATTGGTTTAACCCTAAACTACGTTGAGGGTTCTTTACTGTAAGGGCGGCAAGGATGTGGAATTCCCTCCCACAGGTGGTGGTCTCAGCAGGGAGCATCGATAGTTTCAAAAAACTATTAGATAAGCACCTAAATGACCACAACATACAGGGATATACAATGTAATACTGACATATAATCACACACATAGGTTGGACTTGTCATTTTTCAACCTCCCCTACTATGTAACTGTGTATAAGTAGGAAGATTTCCCCTTGTTTCCTCTCAGTGACAATTTAGGAATTCCCTTCATTTTCTGTGTTGGGACAATGGCCCATCAGGACAAATAGCGATAGTGAGTTCTAACCCTTGCCTACCATATTCAAAGCAAACACCTTGGGGCTTCAGATATATTTTAAGACTGACCGTACACTGTATAATTGCCTACAAGCTCACTATACAATCTGAGTGTACAATCTCCTCTTAGATCTACCATTAAATATGTAGGGCCGGGGGCCTCTTTTTGATTAGTACCAAACTGAACACCTTGTCTAGGTATGTTCTTATATTATTAATGGAGATTAAAGTGGTTAAGGCTCAAGTTTTTTTTTACATTTGTGCGTTCTATGCATGAAAGTTAAGCCTTCTGCATGCAGCCCCACTCTTTATACGTATCCGAGCCCCTTCTTGATCTAGCGATGTGCTCTTCTGAGCCTCTTCCTCCTCATTGGCTGAGGCCCTACCCCCTCTCTCTCCTTATTGGCTTACTGGCTGTGATTAGCCAATGAGGAGAGAGGGTCCCCAGGGAGCTGATGATCTTGTACACATCGCTGGATCAAGGGGGAGCTGCAGCACACAGGTTTGAAAGTAAAAAGCCTTCAGTGTTGAGGACCACTTTAAGGCTGGGTTCACATTGATGCGGCTGCAGGTCACAGCAGGGGGTCCGGCGCGTCCCTGTTCACCTACTGCGATTCAGGTCCAAATTTTTGACTGAATTCGGACCCAAGAACGCACAGGACCCTTCTCCAATGGGGACCACGGCCGCCCCTGAGGTGTGAACCGACTCCCTTGAGCTGGTCACACTTGCCTGTCGTGCAAATTGGATGCGCGCAAGTCGCATCAGTGTGAACCCAGCCTTAAGGAAGAATCTCTGGCTATTATACTAATCCATTGACTTAAGTCATTTGAGGCACCAGATCAAGTAAGGAGATCAGTTCTGACTTCTCTAGAGTCCTTGTTCCAGATCAGTCACTTGGAACGTATTGAAATACTTTTATATCGAAGGCCCCTTTCACACTGGTGCGCTTTTAATGCACTTTTCAAGGGTGACAAAAGCATGTGATAACTATTCCCCATTAAAGCAAATATGAAACCAGTGTATTATGTGCTTGTTTGCTAGCACTCTTCCGGAGTAGATTTTGCTTCTTTATTTCTCGTTCTATTAAAATATGCAAACGGAGAGCACTAGATTGTCCCCTTCTCTTTCGTTCATATGTGTGATGTGACCATCGGCTGGATCATATGCGATCGGTACCCCAGGTGTGGGTTAAATGTTGAATGACCTTTTACAGGTCAAGTCTATGAGGTGAAAGGCTGGAGTATCTGTGGTGGATGGGCTAAAATCACACTTTACTGTCTGTCCATGATTGCACCTTAAAGCAGGATTCCACTGCCGTTTTTTTTTTTTTTTACCTGTGTCACTGTTGGGCGATTCTTACGGTGTCTTTGCAGCCACGATCGGCGTCTTTTTAACCCCCGGCGTGACTATTTCATTGCGAAGGAAAACTTTTAAAAAAGCAGTCCGGCGGTTTCCATTTTCACTGTGGGCGTTTGAAGCCCACAGGCATTTACTTCCTGGATGCGATGACACTGAGCTCCCAGCATCCACCACTCCATCTCGCACATGCTCATTGAGTGTCCTCTTTGTTTTCCTTCCTTTTGCCTCATGTGCTATAGTGGTAATGGCTGATAGAGCTGCCTGCCCACTTTCAAAATGGCAATTTCGGCTTGACTGTGTCCCCCACGGATTCCTGGGAAATAGCTAAAAAAAGTTCCCAGGGACCATTGCGAAGCCGATAAACACGCCTACTCCCACGGGAGGAGAGCCCGGAAGTCGGCATAAACATTAAAAATAAAAGGTAAATACTGCATATTATTTTATTTCAATGGTCATAACTGCATCTATGTTCCAAAGCCATTTGAATAAGACGAACTTGCAATTTTCTGTACAAAACCACTTTAAGGAGGCTCTTCATATCCGTTCACATACAAGATTGTTTTACCATCAATGTCATGGACCGCTTAGTTTTATTTGATTGTGCTGCACTATATTCTATTTAATTAAAGCAAATGCGACTGTATCTGTAAAAGTCCTGCACGCTGAATCTTTGGTGCAATTTTTCATAAGCACACCATAAAGAAATCTTCCATTGTAAGTAAATGGGAACGCCTCAAAAGCGCATCTGTGTGAAAAGGGTCCATAAAAGCAGGCGGTTAGCGCTTCAATAATTGCAGTCTACATATTTTTCTATGAGACCTATACACCTGATCATAGCCTATTGCTATGTGTCAGGATATTTCCAATAGAGTAACAGTTTACAATAATTTGAAGATATCGGGTATGGGTTGTATTGTATGTAATAAGGCACAGTGGGCCCTCTGTGTCGCCATGTTCTTACTAAAGCTGGCCATGAGTGGATCAAAATGAATTCAGTTCAGCAGAGACTGGTTGGTTGATTTTTGATCCATGTGTAGACATCCCTGTTCGTCAGAAGTCGATCATTAGATTGAAGTTTATGGAATGGAAATGTTTGAAAACTGTTGATCAGCTGCTGCAGCCTTCGATCAAAGTATTCTGACAGCAGAGTCCCCGCTGAGGGAATACAATCTCTCAGGATTCCCCTATACACCTTTGCTTGTGTTGATGGAGGAACCATCTATGGACAGGTTTAGAATTGCTGTTTTCCCACAGACACAAACTTGCACTAGACTGACCGTAATAGTCAACGTTTTGTTGGTGTTTGTAGGAAAATACTGTATTTATTAGCGAATAACATGCACTTTTCCCCCTAAAAAATATGGGGCAAATCGTGTGCGTGGTGTACACCAATAGCTGGCTGCCTTGGAGGAGGGGTCGAGGGCCACCGGATAACAAAGAGCCAGGATCTCCTGTGTACTCAATGCTTGCAGTCGCACAGTCCCGCCTCCTGGCCCAGCTCTAAGGCTGCTTTCACACTGGGGCGGGAGCAGCGTCAGTGGTAAAGCGCCGCTATTTTTAGCGGCGCTTTACCGTCGTTTTAGCGGCGGTGTGCGGGCGCTAGCGGTGTGGTTTTAACCCCCGCTAGCGGCCAAAAAGGGGTTAAACCCGCCCGCAAAGCGCCGCTGCAGCGGCGCTTTGCCGGCGGTATTGCCGCGGTGTCCCATTGATTTCAATGGGTAGGAGCGGTGAATACACCGCTCCTTCACCGCTGCAAAGATGCGGCTAGCAGGACTTTTTTCACCGTCCTGCCAGCGCATCGCTCCAGTGTGAAAGCCCTCCGGCTTTCACACTGGAGGGAAAGGGGCCGGTTTTTTTCAGGCGTTACACAGGCGCTATTTTTAGCGGTGTAACGCCTGAATACCGCCCCAGTGTGAAAGCAGCCTAAGGATAGACGTCGCATGTCCCAGCATTGGACCAATGTTTTATCGATCATAGTAGTTGGGCCAGGAGGTGGGACTGTGTGTGCCCTGATCAGGAGGCACTGGTGAGGGTGCATTTATGGGCACTCGCCTTTTATTTTGCTTCAAAGTCCTTAGTTTAAAATTCAAGCTTTTTTTTTTTTTTTTTTTTTTTTTTTTTTCTTTCTGAAACTTCTCTTAACATTAAGGCTGCTTTCACACTGGGGCGGTATTCAGGCGTTACAGCGCTAAAAATAGCGCCTGTGTAACGCCTGAAAAAAACCGGCCCCTTTAACTCCAGTGTGAAAGCCGGAGGGCTTTCACACTGGAGCGATGCGCTGGCAGGACGGTGAAAAAAGTCCTGCTAGCCGCATCTTTGCAGCGGTGAAGGAGCGGTGTATTCACCGCTCCTATACCGCTCGTACCCATTGAAATCAATGGGACACCGCGGCAATACCGCCGGCAAAGCGCCGCTGCAGCGGCGCTTTGCGGGCGGGTTTAACCCCTTTTCGGCCGCTAGCGGGGGTTAAAACCACCCCGCTAGCGCCCGCACACCGCCGCTAAAACGACGGTAAAGCGCCGCTAAAAATAGCGGCGCTTTACCGCCGACGCTGCTCCCGCCCCAGTGTGAAAGCAGCCTTAGGTACGTGTTATATACCGATGACTACAGTAACTCCAATACTTGGGGCCCAAAATCATTAAGGGCCCATTCACACCAGATTCCACATCACAAATTTGCAGTGCTTTTCTTTTTTTTTTTTTTCCTGAACAGTTTTTTTGGCATGGAGAAAGACTGGTCATCAAAGAAACCAAATTAGTTTTTTGTTTCCATAGTCATGTTTCTGCACATTTCTTTGCTTCAATGCAGTGCAATAGTGTGAACTGTGCTCATTAGCTAACGTTGGTTTAGGACTGTCTGTGCAATGGGAATGTGTTCAGAAATGCATCCCGCTGCATTTGGTGTGACTGACTGCAAATGGCATCTTTGCTCCCGTGTGACTTGTGTGCGGGAGGGATACAAGTTCAGGGTGGTGTCCCTCCCGATCCACATACCAGTCATTGAGGAATGACAGTCTAATGTATACACTGAATCTTTTCCCACTCCTCTAATACAACACAACGGCTTTTTGCGCTGCAGTAAAGTAATGTTTTAATCTTGTCATTTAACACAGTTAAATGTGTTTTAATTTTCTATTCTATTTAGATCTACTAACAAATATGTAGTATAAGGCCTTATCTGATTGGTAGGTCTTCCTAAAACAGATTGTATGGCGAGATTTTAATGTGTATGCTGATCCTTATGTGTAGTCAGTGTCAGGTGGTGTTGCTTTCATCTTAAAGGGGTATTAAACCCCAAACCAAATATGTCATATGTTGCAGCTTACTAATCATTAGATGTGGTGGCTGCATTTGCTGTGCCCCCCCCCCCCCCCACATTTTCACCTGGTGATCTGGCCACGCCTCCTGCATTAGAGTGCCCCCACTCTGGCGGAAGGAGTGCAGAGATGCAGTGCCTTGAAAAAGTATCCATACCCTTTGGAATTTTCCACATTTTGTCATGTTACAACCAAAAACGTAAATGTATTTTATTGGGATTTTATGTGATAGACCAACACAAAGTGGCACATTGTGAAGTGGAAGAAAAATGATAAATGGTTTTCCAAATTTTTTACAAATATCTGAAAAGTGTGGCGTGCATTTGTATTCAATACTTTGTAGAACCACCTTTCACTGGCATTACAGTTGCAAGTCTCTTTGGGGATGTCTCTATCAGATTTGCACGTCTAGAGAGTGACATTTTTGCCCATTCTTCTTTGCAAAATAGCTCAAGTTCTGTCAGATTGGATGGAGAGCGTCTGTGAACAGCAATTTTCAAGTCTTGCCACATATACTCAATTGGATTTAGGTCTGGACTTTGACTGGGTCATTCTAACACATGAATATGCTTTGATCTAAACCATTACATTGTATCTCTGGCTGTATGTTTAGGGTCGTTGTCCTGCTGGAAGGAGCACCATTGCTTCAGTCAAGTCTTTTGCACTCTAAAAGGTTTTCTTCTAAGATTGCCCTGTATTTGGCTCCATCCATCTTCCCTTTCTTTTACCTTTCAACTCTAAGGCCGCGTACACACGGGCGGACTGTTCGCTCAACTTTGTCCGCTGAACAGTGTTTCGCGGACAGTCCGCTCGTGTGTGGGCTTTCAGCGGACAGTTTCAGCGGACAGTCTGCTGAACAAAGTTTTTCGGAAATTCCGAAAAACTGTCTCAGCGAACAGTCCCCTCGTGTGTAGGCTTGTTCGTCAAACTAAGTTCCGCGCATGCTCAGAAAGGATTTACACGCCGAAGTTTGCATTGCAGTGTATAGGACATCGTTTTCTAGTCCCGTCGTACGTGCCGTTCACGTCATCGCGCACGGTTTCAGCGGACTGTTCGTTCGTCGTGTGTGGGCAAGTCCGTCCATGCTAATTTTGAGCGGACTGTCCGCTGAAACTGTTTGACGGACAAAGTTGAGCGAACAGTCCCCGCGTGTGTACGCGGCCTGACCAGTTCCTTGTCCCTGCTGAAGAAAAGCATCCCAGCAACATGATGCTGCCACCACCATGTTTCACAGTGGGGATGGTGTGTTTAGGGTAGAGGTCGACCGATATATCGGCCGATATTTGCCATTTTTTAAATAATCGGCATCGGCCGATTGTGCTGATAAAAAGCCGATTCTACAGCGGGACTTTGAAATGACTTCTGTAAGAAGTCAGTGTAAGTTGCCTGAGTCGTCATAGCAACACTTTCCTCCACTCTGGGCAGACTGCCAAGAAAAGAACTAAATGATACAATGTTTACACTTCTGAATAAATGAAGTCATCTCTGTGTAGAAGTTCTCAGTTTAACCATTTAAAGACTAAATCTTTTCTGACACTTGTTCCTTACAAGTAAAAATCCTGTATTTTCTGCCAGAAAATCACTTAGACCCCCCAAAAATTATATATATTTTTTTAGCAGAGATCCTAGGGAATAAAATAGCGGTTGTTGCAATATTTTATGTCACACGGCATTTGCACAGAGGTCTTTCAAATGCATTTTTTTGGGAAAAAAATACACCATTTAAAAAATAAAAATAAAATAAAAACAGTAAAGTTAGCCCATTTTTTTTTTTTTTTTTTTTTTATTTTTTTTTTTGTCCAAAAGTTTTGACTACCCGTTTTTATTTAATATATAGGTTTTTTTTTTTTTTTTTTTAATCTAGATCATACATACAAGTAAACTGATTGGAGGTTTGTTTTGTTTAATAAATGTTTAAAGCGGGAGTCTGCCGGGACTCCGCGTTTTTTTTTTTTTTTTTTTTTTTTTAAAGCCAGCAGCTACAAATACTGCAGCTGCTGACTTTTAAAATAGTGACACTTACCTGTCCAGCGTGCCCGCGATGTCGGCACCCGAAGCCGATCTCTAGATCGACACTCGAGTGCTGCCGCCGCCATCTTGGGTATGGGAATCAGGAAATGGAGCCTTTCGGCTTCATTTCCCGGTTCCCTACTGCGCATGCGCGAGCCGCGCTGTGCAATGAGGACGGTCCCCGCTGCCTCTGGGATCTGTGTGTTTCCCAGCAGGCAGCGGGGCACTTGCGGAAGGGGACGGGCACTTGCGGAAAGGGGCGTAATGTACGCCCCTTTCCGCAGAGAGCTAGCCCGGAAGTGGGTGCAGTTACCTGGATTATCCAGGTAACTGCACCCCCCTCCCCCCTGAAAGGTGCCAATTGTGGCGCCGGAGGGGGGGAGGAATCCGATGAGCGGAAGGTCCATTTTAGGGTGGACCTCCGCTTTAAGTGTAAGAAATTTTCTGTATCACTTATGAAGGCTGCTTTCACACTGGAGCGGGCAGACGTTGATGGTAAAACGCAAGTTTTAGCGGCTCTTTACCATCATTTTAGCGGTGCTATTTGGCTGCTAGTGGGGCACATATAACCCAGCTAGCAGCCAAGGAAGAGGTTAAATGCGCCCATGAAGCACCGCTGCCAAATCGCATTGCATGCGCTTCGGCAGTGGTGCCCATTCATATCAATGGGCAGGAGTGGTGGAGGAGCGGTATACACCACTCCAAACGTGCTGCTTACAGGACTTTTTTTTTTAAGATCCTGCCAGCGCATCGCCTCAGTGTGAAAGCACTCTGTCTTTCACACAGACTGCAGGGGAGCCATTTTACAGGCACTTTACAGGAGCTATTTTTAGCCCAAAAGCGCCTTAAAAAACGCCCCAGTGGGAAAGGTGTGTTAGATCAAGGGGGATTAAAAATAAATAAATAAAATAAAATCGGCCTAACATATCGGGCCAAAAAAATCGGCATCATATATCGGCTATCGGCCGCCATGATTTCTAAATATCGGCATCGGCCAGAGAAAAACCCATATCGGTCGACCTCTAGTTTAGGGTGATGTGGAGCGTTAGTTTTCCACCACACATAGCGTTTTACTTCGAGCACCTTCTACATGTTTGCTGTGACCCCCCACATGGTTTCTCGCAAACTACAACTGGGACTTCTTATGGCTTTCTTCTTTCCACTCTTCCATAAAGGCCAGATTTGTGGAGTGCACGACTAATAGTTGTCCTGTGGAGTTGTGGATCTCTGCAGTTCCTCCAGAGTTACTATGGGCCTCTTGGCTGCTTCTCTGATTTTAAAGTGGTTGTAAACCCTTACAAACCACTTTGACCTACAGTTAAGCCTAGATTAAGGCTTACCTGTAGGTCCAAGAAATATCTCCTAAACTGAGCGCGGCATTCTCAACGACGGAGCTGCCGCTCGTGTCGGCTCCCGTGCGCATGCGCCGGAGTGACGTCATCGCGGCTTCGCCGAATGACAGCGGCGGAGCTGCGAGACCCCACCAAGAAGATGGATGCGGCGGACTACAGGGGACAGCGGCGACTTTGCTGGCTCCTGTGTCAGGTAAGTGACACATACTGGGCTACTATGCGATGTATAGTAGTCCATTATGCTTTGCCTTTGCAGGGAATGAAAGAGGAAGTAAACTCATCAGGGTTTACTTCCTCTTTAATGCTCTCCTTGCCCGGCCTGTCAGTTTAGGTGGACAACCATGTCTTGATAGGTTTGCAGTTGAGCCATACTTTCTGTTTTTGGATGATGGATTGAACCGTGTGCGAGATGTTCAAAGCTTGGGATGTGAGTTTTTTTTTTTTTTTTTATAACCTAAGGGTCCTTTCACACGGGGCAGATCAGTTCTGATCCGCCCCGTGGATATCCGTTTGCTCAGCGGGGATCACTCCGTTGATCCCCGCTGAGCAGGGAGATGACCGGTCCGTCTCTGCACACTGCGCAGGGACGGATCTGTCACAGCGCCGCTCTCCCCTATGGGAGACCGGATGACGACGGACCGCAGTGCCCGTCGTCATCCGATCCGCAGACGGATGGAAAAATAGCTTTTTCCTCCGTTACACTTTTTCGGATCGGAGCGGGTCGGATGTCAGCGGACATGTCACCGCTGACATCCGACGCTCCATAGAGCTCTATGGAGCACCCGTTCAGGTCCGCCTGAAAAACTGACAGGCGGGCCTGAACGGGACGTCAGTGTGAAAGAGGCCTAACCCTGCTTTAAACTTCCCCACACATTTATTCTTGACTTGTCCGGTGTGTTCCTTGGCCTTCATGATGCTGTTTGTTCACTAAGGTTTTCTAACAAACCTCCTGAGGGCTTCACAGAACAGCGTCATTTATACTGAAATTAAGTTGCATACAGGTGGACTCTATTTACTAATTAGGTGAATTCTGAATGCAATTAGTTCCACTAGATTTTAGTTGGGGGTATTGGAGTAAAGGGGGCAGGCTGAATACAAATGCACGCCACACATTTTTAAGATATCTGTAAAACATTTTGAAAATCATTTTCATTCCACTTCACAACACTTTTGTGTTGGCCTATCACATAAAATCCCAATAAAATACATTTACTTTTTTTTTTGGTTGTAACTTGACAATGTGAAAAATGTCAAGGGGTATGATTACTTTTCCAAGGCACTGTACTTACCCGATCCTTTGATCCTCTGGAAAACAGCATTTCCCCATGTCCTGCGGTGGACGGTGTCTGTCGTCTTCACATCCAGAACTGGTCTATGGGCGTGATGAGCATTTAATGATTCCTGGACTTCTTCCTTAAGATGGATTCAGATTGTTGTAAGGGTTAGCTGAATCTTTTCCAATCTACATGTTTGATGGTATTTTGGTGTTTACAGCATTCTTTTATTGTTTTGCCTGTGGTTTGTGAATGTAATGATGGTTGGCATTAATTTCATGCAGCTGGCAAGGGGCAGTGTACATCCACCTAATGTTTCCAGCAGATGGAACATGCCAATGCTTTTATGTGTCATATCTCAGCCATGACTGTAACATACCACAGCATCCATTCCACCATCTGCTATAGTTGAGTCTTTGTCAAATTCTTATTGCTCTGTGGGGCTGATTCATGAAATAGCCTTTCATTGCAGGGATAAAGACTGATTTGGCAATGGGAATGTGACTACTTTTTGTGTGTCATTACAAGAAAGGGATTTGGAGGAAGGAGCATTTATTTGGGTTTTATGGGGTGATGTAAAAAAAGAAACTTGTAATCCAGAGTAGGTAGCCTTCACGCTTGGGCTGAGTGTCTTGCGTCATTTTGCAGGAGTCAGAGGCGTAAGGGTTTTTTATTTATTCATTTTTAGCTGGTCACTTGGGAATAAACTATAAGCTAAACGGGGGACATGGCCAGGCAATGCTGTAGTCTATAGACTCACACTGACCCAGCTTGGAAGGGCATCCGCACAGGTGCCCCAAAGCACACAGCGTGCTGCGGGGGCACCTGGTGGGTGAAGGCGCAAATGGCATCGGCTTAATTTGACAGATAGTAACCCACGTGTAAAATGTCAGTTTTGCCATGTTTGAGTTTTAGAAGCATTTTTTTCAGAAATAGGCAAAAATGGAAAAACGACTGTAAATGAAACGTGTTTAGAGCTTGAAATGCCTCTAAACTCAACTGCCTAAAAGCGACTATAAAGGACCGGACCCTGTGTACATGTACTGATAACATAACATAGAGGAGAGTTCGGGAGCAGTTGAAACAAAATGCTCAACTGCTCCTAAACATCCGTTTAGCAGCAACGGTGTACATGAGGCTAGGGCTGCAACTAACAATTATTTTCATAATCAATTAGTAGGCCGATTATTGTTTCGATTAATCAGTTAATAAATTCTTTCAGCGAATGTACAAAGATTTTTTCACATGAATATTCTTGTCTGAAAATGTATCTGCGTGGCTAGCATAAGGCTCGGTACACACCTATGCAGTGCTTTTTGCTGTGCATGTTGATTTTTGCGCACATGATTTGGCTGCGATTTGCGTTTTTTTTCTTTTTTTTTTTTTTCTAAACTTTTTTTTTTTTGGCCAATTTGTTGTTGGAATGATTTAAAAAAACACCAATTGATGCAAAAACACACTGCGTGCTTTTCTGCAGCTTCTCCATTGAAGTATATTGAACCAAACAAGCACCGTTTTGCGTTTGAAAAAGGTCCTGGACCCTTTCCAGCAGCTGAAAAAAGCATAGATGTGAATGTTAAATGAACTGTAGTGCATTTCTACAAAAAGCATCAAAAAACATGGGTGGGAACCAGATCTAAGACGTTTATTAACATAATGTGGTTAAAAAAATTAAATAAAAAATAAAATTATCCCTTCATAGTACAAAAAAAAGAAAATAATCGCTACTGTAAGGGGTTCATTTATTTTTTTTTCTTTGCAACAGTGAAAGTAATATTTACAGTAACGATTATTTGCTTTTTTTTTGTACTATAATTTTAGTTTTTTTAACCCCATTATGTTACTGGGCGATTAATCGATTATGAAATGAATCGATTACTATTTTCATAATCTATTAGTTGTTTCGGCCCTACATGAGGCCTAAGTACAACTTCAGATACAATTGGTGTGGGACCCCAATTTGACTTTTAAGGCAGAGTCAGATGTATTTAAAAAAAAGAAAAGAAATGAAGACAAGTGGGCCAGGAATGCACTCCCAAGGGCACACGTGCCCCCCCCCCCTAGAGATGAAAGTGTCTGTGCAAAAATGTCCTGGAATAGTAAAGTAATGTACAGTGCCTTTAAAAAAGCATTCATAGCCCTTGAAACTTTCCACATTTTGTCATGTTGCAACCAAAAATGTAAATGTATTTTATTGGGATTGTATGTGATAGACCAACACAAAGTGGCACATAATTGTGAAGTGGAAGGAAAATGATAAATGGTTTTTAAAAAATAAAATAAAAATCTGAAACGTGAGGTGTGCATTTTGTATTCAGGCCCATTTACTCTGATACCCCTAACTAAAATCTAGTGGAACTAGTTACCTTCAGAACTCGCTTAATTAGTAAATGGAGTCCACATGTATAATTTATTCTCAGTATAAATGCAGCTGTTCTGTGAAGCCCTCAGAGCTTTGTTAGAGAACCTTAGTGAACAAACCGCATCATGAAGGCAAAGGAACACACCAAACGGGTCAGGGATAAAGTTGTGGAGAAGTTTAAAAGCAGGGCTGGGTTATGTTAAAAAAACAAAAAACAAAAAAAAAACCCAAGCTTTGAGCATCTCATGGAGCACTGTTGAATCCTTCATCTGAAAATTGAAAGAATATGGCATACATAACTGCAACCCTACCAAGATATGGCTGTCCACCTAAATTGTTAGCCCGGGCAAGGAGAGCATTCATCAGAAAAGCAGCCAAGAGGCCCATGGTAACTCTGGAGGAGCTGCAGAGATCCACAGCTCAGATGGGAGAATCTGTCCACAGGATAACCATTAGTTGTGCACTCCACAAATCTGGCCTTTATGGAAGAGTGGCAAGAAGAAAGCCATAAGCAGTCCTGTTTGCGAGAAGCCATGTGGTGTACACAGCAAACCTGTAGAACAGGGATTTCCGAACTACAGCCCTCCAGCTGTTGCAGAACTACGCGTTCCATGAAAACTCTGACATTCACAGACATGACGAGGCATGATGGGAATTGAAGTTCCTGAACAACTGGAGGACCATAGTTTAGAGACCCCTGATGTAGAAGGTGCTCTGGTCAGGTGAGACCAAATTTAACCCCCCCCCCCCCAAAAAAAAAGCACAGCAATGCAGAGACCACACCGGGTTCTGGGACAGCACAGAAGGCGGGTGACGTCACATCCGGCAGAAGGGGCAGGCACTTCAAGGTGACCCGCGGCTTCAGGTTCCAGCCACGGGATGCTGAAAAAGATCCAGGCACGGGCTGGAGAGGGACTGCAGTTGCTGTGGG
This sequence comes from Lithobates pipiens, assembly GCF_037356315.1. Taxonomy (NCBI): domain Eukaryota; kingdom Metazoa; phylum Chordata; class Amphibia; order Anura; family Ranidae; genus Lithobates; species Lithobates pipiens. The sequence continues at coordinate 482,255,117 of NW_027507758.1, forward strand.
GACTGCACAAGCTCCGTGGTGGCACCAGTAAGTCAGAAGCGGAAGGAAGGGACCAGACTGCTCCAGCTGAGGCATTCTCCAGCCACGCTAAGGTAAGGGGAACCTAGGGTGGAGCTCCCCTTGCTGGAACACACCCCCTCCCTGCATGGGACTGGAGGGGGGTAGGGAAGGAGTCCCTCCATTGTCAAAGACATTCATGGGGCTCCTGGTGAAGCAAGCCCACATGAAAAAGGTTGTTTACTGCAGAGGGGTGATGTAAAGTAATGCTTTAATGCCTGTGGGTTCTTTTTTTGTCTTTCGGAGCAAAATAAACAAACCCAGACCCCCTCATAGTTCTAAGAGGAGGTGCCCCTCCTGTAAGACTACACTTGGGGGGAAAAACACTCTGTAGAGAATGTATTAACAAATTGGTACAGGAACATACCACTGAGCAGGGCAGTGAACTAGCGCCATCAGTAAAAAAAACTTTCTAGTACGTTTCTTGAATCCTTTTAAAACCTTTTTATTTATATTTTTTTAAGGGTTTCAGATCCCACAGCTTCAGACTGCTCCTCCTTCAACACCGCAGGTAGCCTTACCAAAAACTCCAAGTATTCCCATCCACTAATGCAGGCTCTCCAGTAGTCTCCAGGGCAAAGGCTGAGAAAGAGCCTCCGGCTCCCAGGAATCAGAGGGAGAAGCACTGAAAGGGGATGCCAGAGCCGTCCCAGTACAAACTGTTGCTGAAAAAGGTGCACAATCTCTTGGGGGCCATTTATATACCATGTTAGGGGTTTCTTTCCTGTTTGCATACCTATCTCTACATGACCAAATGTATAAGTGCCTAGGGGAACAGGAGAATAATAATTTCCCAGCACATGAGGTTTTAATAGTGTCAATAAATCGAGACTGGGAAGACCCTGAAAGGAAACTTTTTATTTTTTATTTTTTTCCCAGAAGCATTTAAAAAGGTTTCCATTTACAAATGATCCATTGTCTGTTTGGAAAAGGACCCCAAAACTAGACGCAGCTTTCTCCCAATTCTCGAGGCACACAGACTTGGCCTTTTGAGGACATGGGGCTCCTGTCCAGCGCAATGGACAAAAGGATGGCCTCCCTCTTAAAGAAGTCGTGGGAATCCATGGTGGGAAGCCTAAAACCAGCTATGGCAGTAACTGTAGTAGTTCGAAACGTAGAGTTTTGGACATGGCAGGGGGACTGCGTGTCTAAAGCCAAACTTTGCGGGATCCCAGTCACATGGGACTTGCTGTTTGAACCAGGGTTGGAAAAAGTGCTGGATCGCACGGCGATCAAGAAAAAAGCATTTCCGCTGAAGCATAAACCAGCCTGGGGACAGCCACAGAAAATTAAGAGGCAAAGAGGGGACACAAGATTCCGCTTCAAAGCACCCAAGGCCGAAAACAAAAAAAGACCAAGGGTACTAAGAAGAAAGGGCAAAGAAGGGGCAATTTTTTTTCAACAAAACATGGCAAACCAGTCACGGTGGGGAGAAGACTGGAGGCCTTGCTCTCATAATGGAAAAAGATATCCTCCAATCAGTTCATATTAAGAACGATGGGAAACTGTATCACTTGGAGCTCTCAAGATCACCCCCAAACAAGTTTTATATCACCAAACTCTTGGAAAACAAAGAAAAGGCCAGAGGATTAATGAAAGCCATAAGAGAACTAAAAAAAAAAAGTCCCTTTCAAAGCACCAATAGAAGAGGTCAGGGCTTCTACTCCCACATATTTGGGGTACAAAAACCCTCTGGAAAGGTTAGGCCAATACTCAACCTCTAAATCTATCTATAATCTACAAAATATTCAGGATGAACGCCATATATTCAGTAAAGGCACTATTACCTCCAAACTGTTATATGGCTTCCCTGGATCTAGATTATGTGTACTTACACATCCCGATTATTCAAAGTTGCCAAAAATTTCTAAGATTAGCAATAAGAATGAAGAAAACCATGCACCTTCAATTTCAGGCTCTACCCTTTCGGCCTTTCCTCTTCGGGCTGAATTTTTACACAAATTCTGGCGCAGTCCCTGGAGACACTTTGAGTTGAGGGCATATCCATCATCACCTATCACCTAGGAAGAGATGAGATCATCCAATTGAAAGGAGTTGAAGGCAGTACTTCTAGCACTTTGATCCTGCCAGATAGAAATCTGAGTGGTCATCACTTACAGGTCAGGTCCGACAATCCATCAGTAATCGCCTACATCAACAAGCAGGGAGGACCAAGGCGCAGAATCCTGTGGACTTTAGCAGAGGAAATCCTAAACTAGGGAGAGAAAAACGTACTCTCCTTGTCAGCAGTACATTTAAAAGGGGAATTAAACAAAGTGGCAGATTCCCTCAGCAGAAATAGGTTGAGAGAAGGCGACTGAATATTAAATCGGGAAGTGTTCAAACGGATCGCGCAAAAGTTGGAAACGCCTCGTGTGGACTTCTTTGCCTCAAAAGAAAGCAGAAAGGTTGAGGCTTTCTTTTCCCTGAAAAGGGAAGATGGTGTGCTCAGAGTAGACACACTAGCACAGAAGTGGGCATTCAACAAATGCTAGGTCTTTTCCCCACCAGTGCTCCTAACAGCAGTACTAAGGAAATTTCATACAGAGAGCACGTCACTGATTCTCAATGCACCACACTGGCCCAGGAGACTGGTTCTGTGTGCTCAAAGAGCTTGCTGTAGAACCCCCTTGGTTACTACCAATTCAGAAGGATCTCTTCTCCCAGGGCCCAGTGTGTTGCCCCCAAGTGGAAAGGTGGAATCTGGCTGCTTTGTTTCTGAGGAGCTGCTGAAAGCATTCTCGAACCGTTTAATTGATACATTGCTGAAAAGCAGTAAAAGGGAGACTCACACCATTTACCAGAGGGTATGGAAATGTTTTAACAAATGGTGTACGGAGAACTCGGGAGATGTGTCTTGCATTATTTAGAAGAAACAAAAGCCTGTAGAAAGACACGATAGCCAGGTGACTAAGAGGCTATTGGCCAGGCTTATACGTTAGGAGCCATGCAGATCCCGGAGGATATCGGAGCTGGAGAAATGCCGGAACAGACTTGTAAAGCAGCAACATGGTCCAGGTTCACCACTTTTGTAAGGGACTATAGAGTGGATCTTTTGGTCTACAAAGGATCAGATCTTTGGACACAAGGTCTTACAAGCTGTAGTCCCGCCCTAAGGCTAAGTGCTTGATTATCCTCTCAGGTGGCTGTCCTGAAAGACAATTGGGGGGGGAACAAAGTTACTTGTAATGTACTTTCCCGGTAATCTTTCAGGACAGCACAGGTGCCCTCCCAAATGTATAAAATACTTAATATTTCCTTACAGGAAATGTGATATAGTTTGATTATGTGTATCATATGTACTTGTGCCTCCCCAGCGGACTGGAGGTGCTCTTTTTAAATAACTGAGGAGCCAGCAGGGGAGGAAGAAATGTAAAGATGGCTGGTGCAGTGTTTCCAGAGAGCCAAGGTCTCTCAGGTGGCTATCTTGAACGATTCAGGGAAAGAATGTTACCAGTAAGTAACTTTGTTCTTTCTTTGGCCTGGAAGTTTTCTGCCACACATAGCATTTTTGCTAACACTGCAAGTCAGAGACTGGCGGCATGGTACAGGAGGTGGTCAGAGACTGGCGGCATGGTACAAGAGGTGTCCCCCATTGCAGGCCATTGTGTCTTGTTGCGCAGCCATTGTGTCTCGTTGCGCAGCCAGTGTGTCTCATTGCGCAGCCAGTGTGCCTGTGTGCCATTTTGCAGCCAGCCTGTGCAGGGAAGAGAGCCGCCTCCGCCGCCTGTTTGATCACAGCGCCGGGAACATCACAGCTTTCATTTCAATAGCTGTGTGTTCCCGGCGCTGTGATCAAACAGGCGGCGGAGGCGGCTCTCCTGCTCTATACACCCCCCATGATGGGCGTCGTCAGGGGCGGGGGGCGGAGCCCCGCCCCCATCAAGGCCATGCCCCATTTTCAGCTCCATTATCGGCAGTTTTTCTCTTTCGGCAAATTGCCGAAAAGGGCATTTTCGGCCGATATGTTTCGGCGGCCGAAATTTAGTTACAACCCTAAAGAAAACATGTTAGAGGCTGCAAAAGATTTGAGACTGGGGTGGAGGTTCACCTTCCAGCAGGACAATGACCCTAAACAAACATACAAACAGAGCTAAAATAGAATGGTTTAGATGAAAGCATATTCATGTGTTAGAATGGCCCAAAGTCTCAGACCTAAATCCAATTGAGGCTCTTTGGCAAGACTTGAAAATTGCTGTTCAGGCGCTCTCCATCCAATCTGACAGAGCTTGAGCTGTTTTGCAAAGAACAATGGGCAAAAATCTCACTCTCTAGATCTGAAGCTGGTAGAGACATCCCCAAAAAGACTTGCAGCTGTAATTGCAGGGAAAACTGGTTCTACAAAGGCTGAATACAATTGCACGCCACACTTTAAAACTATTTATTTCGCTTCACAATTTATGTGCCACTTTGTGTTGGTCTATCACATTAAATCCTACTAAAATATGTTTACGTTTTTTGGTTGCAAAATGTGGAAAATTTCAAGGGTATGAATACTTTTATTTCAGCGGGAAAAAAAAAAAAAAATGCTTACGCGCAATGTTTCATAGCATAGTTTTAATATTTGCAGCCTTTTCTTCACAAATAGGAGATGTGTACTGTAGTTTACATGGGTGAACTGGGCAGGGCACACAAAAGCTTGCTGCGTTTTTGTGTGTGTGTGTGTATATGTGTATATATATATATATATATATATATATATATATATATATATATATATATATATATATATATATATATATATATATATATATATATATATATATATATATATATATATATATATATATAATTGGAAAATGCTTTTAATATAACAGACCGAGAGTAGTTCATTTTTGTCGTTTACATACACGGACTGCTGCTTTAAAAAAATAAAAATAAGATGGAATTGGTCTTTAAGCCCTGGTTCACATTGACAGCGGGAATTAAATTGTGCAAGTTCAGCTGTACTTGCGCGACTTCGTTCCCGCATGTCAGTCCTAACTTCGGGGCGATTTTTCAGAGATCTATGTGGGTTGCTACACAGATGTCAATGGAAATCACACACTGAAGTCGCCAAAAGTAGTACAGAAACTACTTTTGGGAATCGATGCGGCATCACACCGATCTGGAACGGTGCAAATGTTGCCAATTTGGCAAATCTCTCCAATGTAAACTAGTGCTTAAGATGCTCTTTTCTCATATTTCGGCATTTTCCTCTTTGCACAGTCAAAGCTCTTGCTTGGCTGAGCATAATTTACGTGTCTGACTTTGAGACTATTGCTGCATTCCACCATTTTAGTGAAAGTATTCAGTAGTAAGTATTAAATGTGTGCAGCCAAAACTTGTCACAATCGTATTTTTTAAAGTAATTTAACAATAGCAGGACGGCGCCCACATCAGCAGGTCTGGAGAAGGATGTGTATAGTTTTGTGACAGTTGCAGCATTTTGAGAACAGGAGGTATGTGTCAGTGTTGGTGAGGTTTGTGATACAGGAAACGGCTATTAGTCTCGGTGTCTGTGAGTGATCCCACACTCCTCGCACGGCTTCCTTCCTGTGTAGCTCTGTCTGATCACATTTCAGGGGGCCTCGCTTCTACATCCGCATCCCACAATCACAGCACGGATCTGCCAGCATCCTCACACCATCATGTATGTATATTGTCTCTTTTCTTGGGAGCTCTTGTCTTGGCTACAAATGTCCTCTGCTTATGTCTCAGCTTCTTGTGTTTTCTGTGAAACGTATGTAATTCAATAGGCGATGCAATATATTCCACCATTCAGCGGCATGTGAAATGTAAGAATGCTGAGGTACGGTTTGGGTGGTTTTCAGGTCAGTTGAGCTGCTTTTATTTTGGAAGGGGTTTCTACTTTTTGGTGACAACAAGGAAACTACTTTCAATGGTGGATTAACGCCAGTAGGACTGTAAAGCAGAGTACACGCTATGAGAAAATCTGAAGAAAAATTCAGTACGAGACAAAATTGTTCAATTTTCGCATAGTGTGTACACAATTTTTGACATCCGATTCAGGCTGGTTTCACACTATTGTGAATTGGATGTGGGTTCACTTCATCCAGTTCACACAGCAGGAGATTGTGACCATCTGTATGGAGCCAGTATACTGTTCCCCCGTCGGATAGTGCTTGCGCAGTACGGAGGACAAGGAGACGCCCAAGGTCTCCGAAGACGAACGGTGCCTGCGCACTGAGTCCAGGTTCAAGCCCCACCATCCAAGTAAACAGAGTTACAATAAAAAATTGCCGAGCAAAGCGAGGCTGTGCCTGAAGCGTGGCGAGCGACACAAGCCCGCGAGGGGCCCTGTTACTAAGTGCTACTTAAAAGCCCACTTGCATGGTGGGGCTTGAACCTGGACTCAGGGCAGAAGGTTACTAGCAAGTGTGCTGGCACCGTTCATCTTCGGAGACTTTTCGGAGTCTCCTTGTCCTCTGTACTGCGCAAGCACTGCGCCTACACAGTACGGGGCGGACACTATCTGATGGGGGTGACAGTTTTTGCCAGAACACCGGTTCACATATCTCCGCTACGGCTCTGGTGCGAATTACACAGGAGCCCTGTGTGTCTTTGTCCATTTCAGGTCCAAATTCAGCCTAAAATTCTGACTGAAATCAGACCTGAAAGGGTGAACGGGGACGCACCGGACTCCTGCTGTGAGCCACATGCGAAAATAGTGTGAACCCAGCCTCAGTCTTTCCAAATGAAATTTTCCTCGTATGTCAACAGAACGAATGATTTTCTTTTAATGTGTACTGTTTTCATTTAAGAAAGATCAGATGCGAAAGGGTGTGCATCAGAAATAAGATAACAAAAAAAGCCTTTGTATAACAATTTTCATACGTTATTTCCATCCTCTGTTTCGACTTGCTGTGAAACATTGATGGGAAAACCGGACAGTCGTTCCACAGTGAGGCAAATCCCCTTCTAGACAGTTATGACAGGAATCATTGTACTCATTGGAAGGTTTTTTTTCTCTATTCCTGTATTGGTGGCAATTCAAAACTTTGAATATTCCCTCAAATTGTTATCCCGGTGATGGCAATCAATACGACAATGAGGACACAAAGCAAAAAAAAAAAAAATCGGGGAAGGTTGCTAACCCTTGGCTACTCCATATAAAATGAACAACAAAACGCTTGCCTTTATACAGTATATGCTTTGGGAAGCTCTCTGAAGGAAGACAAAACACAGATTTTAGTGCACTGGACTTAAAATGACAGACTTGGCAGAGATTCCATTGCTGTTTCCAGCCCTTCGTTGTTTTATTTGGTTCAAGACAGAAGTATGCAGTTATTTGTGCAGTACATAGAAACTTGATATCTCATTTTAGCGATGGTAAATGTACGAATATCCTGTATGTATACTAGTACATACAAAAAACATAGCAGACTTTACTTCCACTTGAATTATATCAGACTAAATTCTGAAAGGAAAAAAAAAACACAAACCCTTCAATAAGTTGTTGGGCTAAAATAATCTAACATTCATTTTATAGATGAGGAGTCTTCACATTTCTTGGCTGTCAGGATTTTCACAGATCCGCATGACATGCTTTCTATGGAGCCGGTTCACATGCACTATATTGTCAAAAGTATTGTAAACTTTAAAATAAAATTTAGACAGCAGTCCTATACTCGTAGCAAATGCTCACTTAGGTTTGGCATGCATATGTAAACGATGATTGCACCACACATGTAAGGTACCGGCGTCGACGTCAGAGCAGTTAATCACTTACAATACAAACCAATACAGGAGAGATCAGAGGGCCCTGCTCGTTAGAGCTTCCAATCGAGAAGGGAATATAATGTTTGGGGGTTCTAACAATTTTCCAGTGAAAAATGTTGACAATACCCTGGTAGCAAGCAGTTAAAAATGAGAAGGTTACCTTCATTTGCTTAATAAATTACAGCGTCGAGCACTTTTTTTTTTTTTGCTTGTTTTGTTTTCCATTCAATAGATTCCTACTATTTTAACAAGTTCACATCAATAGTCAGTATTGATGAATACAGGTCGAGTAAAACATGCAAATACATTGGCTTGCAAAATTATTCACCCCCCCCCCCTTGGCATTTTTCGTGTTTTGTTGCCTCACAACCTGGAATTAACATGGATTGTTTGAGGATTTGCATTATTTAATTTCCAGAACATGTCCACAACTTTGAAGATGTTTGGTTTGTTTTTGTTTTTTTTATATTGTGAAGCAAACAACAAATAGGCAAATTGACATTTTCTGTTATTTTATCCTAACTATTCACCCCCTAAAGTCCAATACTTGTAGAGCCACCTTTTGCGGCTATGACAGCTCCAAAGAGCTTTGGATAAGTGTCTGAGTTTGCCACATCTTACCACTGATATTTTTGCTCGTTCCTCCTTGCAAAACTGCTCCAGTTCCTTCAAGTTAGATGGTTTGTGCTTGTGAACAGTAATCTTTAAGTCTGACCACAGATTTTCTATTGGGTTGAGGTCTGGGCTTTGACTAGGCCATTCCAACACATTTACATGTTTCCCCTTAAACCACTCAAGTGTTTAGCAGTGTGTTTGGGGTCATTTTCCTGCTGGCAAGTGAACCTCCGTCATAGCCTCAAATTCCCAGTCCCAACTACTGAAAAACATTCCCACAGCATGATGCTGGTGTTCTTGGGTGATGTGTTGGGTTTGCGCCAGACATAGCGTTTTCTTTGGCCAAAAAGTTAAATTTTAGTCATCAGACCAGAGCACCTTCCTCCATACATTTTGGGAGTCTCCCACGTGCCTTTTCGCAAACGTAATATTTTGTTTTTTGCTGAAAGTAATGGCTTTCTTCTGGCCACTCTGCCATAGTCCAACTCTATGGAGCATACAGCTTATTGTCGTCCTATTTACAGATACTCCACTCTCTGCTGTGGAACTCTGCAGCTCCTCCAGGGTCACCTTAGGTCTCTGTAGGTCTCTGTTCTTTCCATTTGGTTATGATATATTTGATGGTGCTCCTAGGGATCAGCAAATATTTGGATATTTTTTACAACCCAACCCTGACTTGTACTTCCCAACAACATTGTCCCTTACTTGTTTGGAGAGTTCCTTGGTCTTCATGACAGTGTTTGGTTAGTGGTGCTTCTTGCTTAGGTGTTGCAGCCTCTGGGGCCTTTCAAAAGGTGTGTGTATATCCTTGCAAAAAGCTGTGTAGATATCCCCTGTATTTGCATGTGCCGACGTCATCGACACATGAGCACTGAGGCAACGGCACGTATGTGCCATTGCTTCAGTTAGACTGTGCCGTTACCGGCGGCTTCCGCGCGCATGGGCAGGAGTGACATCATTGCGGCTCCGGACAGTCCTAGCGCCGGAGCCTGCGATACCCAGAAGTAAGTCCTGGAGCGATGTCGCCGAATAGGAGAACAAGGATGGCTGTGGGGGCTTCGATCTAAGGTAAGTAATGCATAATGAGCTAGTATGCTATGCTTACTAGCTCATTATGCCTTTGTCTTGCAGTTTTTGTTTTGTTTTTTCTTTGGGGGGGGGGGGAGGGTTTACAACCACTTTAAGAGTTTCAAGTTGTATGCAATCGGGCATGCTCTTGCACTATGGTGTGTGTGTGTGTGTGTGTGTGTGTGTTTGTTTGTTTGTGTTATGTTTTTTTGTAAATAACGAAATTTAGATAACAAAAGTTGTATAGTGTGTATGGGGTCTTGGTCATTTACTAAACCGCACTTGAAAAATTACAGCTGAAATCTGAAAACTACAGTCATCATTTCTATTTTTCACTATGTTCGGTGGTATCAAATTTTTAAAATCCCAGTCATCTCTTTTTGTAATTTATTATTATATTAATTGTTCTTTTTATTTTGTGTCTTGCAGCATTCTTGCCATAACTGAAAATGTCCAAGGTAAGAATAGTGGTGATTTACAGTATGTGATCTGATGCATAAATATACAGGCCTTATCTTATGTTGATTCTGCCTCTGGTGACAGCTCACTTGGCAAGCTTATGTAATTGCAGTTACTCACTAGCCAAAATGCGGCAGAAACTTTGGTTAGTAGAGATTCAGCAGACAGGCATTCTAAGCAATTGAAATGGTATTGCCCCAATGCATTAAATGGCCTGTAGCTGGGAGGCAAAAAAAGCTAGGATTATGGCATCAGGAATCGTAGGTAACAATAGTGTATAAGTGTGGCCAAACCTTTTTTGGTCATACTTCTTCTCTGGGTCACATGAGTGCACTTACTTTTGCTTTCCTGTAATCCAGCCATCGGCTAATAGTGGTCTGAAGCCTGCTGTGAGCTGCCATCGCAGAGCTGCTCTAGGCGCGGCAAGGATCCTGCCTAATTGACAGCTGGCTCTGGTTCTCAGCACTCAGCTGAAAGTCAAAGCCATCTGCTCCTGCCCCCTCTCTAGCCCAGCACTCCAGTGAGCGATGGAGGAGCAGATCAGAGTGCTGTGCCCTACAGTCACCAGTTTCTGCTCAAGGCTGACCAATCAGCGGTCATGTGATTGCTCAGTTCTCAGGCTTGGCGCTAGTGGGGGACAGCTGCAGCATCAGATTGAGGTTAGTATGTATGTTTGTTTATGTTTTATGAAAAGCTCAAACTTTTTTAAAGTGCACATTCCATAACAGAAACTATTACTATGCACATCCTTAAATCCCTGGGGGCTGTAGCTATGCCTTTTTATGACAAAATGGCATGGGAGACTTGTGACTGGCAGAAAATGGCTGCTACACACAGCTATTTGTGTGCCCAGTACACATGACCATTTCAGGAGGGTGGCTACATTTGTTCTCCATGATCCCACTGTATGTAAGAACATGGCCTCCCTTCCTTGCTTTTGAGATGGACTATGTGTAGTGTGAAGAGCATGACTGCAACTAAATTGCACTGCTCATTCCAAACCGACAGAAGAGAGGGAAAATAAGATTCCCCGGGAGCTCACGGAGGATACTGTAAGAATGCAGAAACGTACATTATGAAACAGTTTATTGAAAAATATATTGCTGGGCTATTAAACAGTGAATGTGTATTGATTATTTTTGGACAATAAGGATATTATTCAGTGTCTTTATGCTGGGGAATGTTTGGAATGCAGTGGCTGCATGCACACAGCATCTCATCCCAATTTGAAAGCTGAACAGGTAAGCTGCCTTGAATGCAGACTGTTTGCATTCATAGTCATTCACCTGCATGGCTGCCAAATTCGCATGAGCGATGTGTCTCTGCTGCTGCCTCCCAGTGGACTTGAATAGACTGTCTACACTCAGCACCTGATGGCTGAAGCTACATAAACAAGGGGGGCCATTCATGAACTGTGGGTGTCGGCGTCTGTCTCAGTGACCCCCTAGGCTCTTGTTAATCTAGTAATGGTCCTCACCAGCAACAGAATCTGTAAAACTCCAGTTACCATCTTTAGTGGGGTGGCTCCTTCTCTGTCTGAACCAGCAGGGTAGGTTCTGCAGCTGCGCTATTGCTAAGAAGCTAAATTATGCTGTGCTTGGGTCCGCAAGATTGACCATAAGCAACTGGATAAAAATACTGGACATGAGACTTTTGTAACCAAAATTATAAGAGTTTTCACAGCTGCTTTCTAGGGATTGCTAGAGGGCTGTTACGTGGGGGTTACCTGGGGCCCTCCAGCTGTTGCAGGACTACAAGTCCTATCATGCCTCTGGAAGTATTTGTAACTGCCAGCCTTGCAATGCCTCATGGGAAATGTAGTTCCACAACAGCTGGAGGGCCCCAGGTTGCCTACCCCTGCTTTAATGCATGCATTTGTGAACAGGCAGGTGGTCCAAAAAAACTAATGTACTACTTTTGTATTGCTTACATATATAAAGCTTTTTAACTATCGGTATAGATTTCTGTGTGTGGGAGAGAAGCCCTGTGTCATTGTGCATTTGCAGATCTTTGTGTGTAGAATCCTGAATTTGTCAGGTGTAGTTCTATAGCAGATAAACCCCTACCTCCCAATCTCAGCTGCAGCAGCACAGTAGGTACTTTGTAGAGCTTGTTGTAGTTTATCTTCTCCATTGTATTCTGACCTTTTCAGGTTACTCCTGGTAACACAATGCTGCCGCTGTTGTACAGTGAAAACCTCCCTGCACCTGTGTTTTGCTCAGTATGAAAATATTGGAGAATGTTTACTGTGTCTGGATAGATCAAAGTCTACTTGCAGAATGTAATGGGGTTCATATATTCCCATCAAAACTTTTTTCGTTACTGTATTTATTTCTAAATTTATTTATTTTTTTCCATTCCACCAGCAGGCTCAGTTCACAAACCCAGAGACTCCAGGGTATGTTGGATTTGCAAATCTCCCAAATCAGGTTCATCGTAAGTCTGTAAGGAAGGGATTTGAGTTTACACTGATGGTTGTAGGTAAGTGTTTTACAGCATGTTGCGAGCCTAATTCCATAAAAAAGAAAAACGTGTAATAAAAGCTAGGTAAAGCAGTTTACAGACCTCTGGTCCAGTATATGCATTCTCCTTTACTGAAAGAGGTTGGGCTATCTGAAGAAGGAAAAGGAAATTGCTTGGTTGAATAGTCCTTTGCATCCCTTCCCAGCAAGCCCTTAGGTCTGTTTCACATGGGCCTCAGCTTGTATAAGAGCAGTGTGAACAGCAAGCTTTGACAAAGCATTAAAGGGTTTGTAACCCTTCTAAAAACTTTCACTGCCAGCCTCTTCCCTTTTTTTTATTTTCTTTTCTTTTCTTTTCCTTTTTTTTTTTTTTTTTTTTTTTATTATGCAGCCATAACGGCCAGTGTAAATATTTGTGTAAATCGAAGCCTCTAAATACCGTTTTTCAGATGTCTTCAGGCCGGTCACGTGACTCCCAGCTGCTCTTCTAATCCGATGTAGGGGCTATAGGAGGAGGGGCCAATTTCTCCCTCTGAAGTCAGCCAGGGAGGTTACGTGACCGCTGTGCTGGCTGCTCAGCCCCTCCCTTAGATGGGGGAGGAGTTGCAGCCGACCTGAAGGTCTATAAAAAAAAATTTATATTTAGAGGCTTTGTTTTCCATAAATATTTAGTGTTGTGGCTACATAAAAGTGGGACTGGCAGTGACAGTTTTTAAATATTTACAGTATTTACTAATGGCAACAGAAACGGGGGACGTAGATGGTCCAGACACATACAGGAGTTGACTGGTGGGGGGGGAGGACAGGAGAGCTGTGGATGATGACTGTGGTCAGTTTACCAGGGGTAGGTATAGCCAGGCAGGATCAGCCAGGTTTTTCAGGTGATCCAAGGAGCCAGATGACACGGCACAAGCACTGTGCTGTATAACATGGTTTAAAGGGGTGTGTTTTTTTTAGCACCAGAATTGGGTAAACAGACATGCGTGTTTCTTTTGTTATAGCTTTATCATATAACAGTCATCAGTTGCCAACTGGTGTTGCTGAATAGATACCGTATATACTCGAGTATAAGCCGAGATTTTCAGCCTCTTTTTTGAGGCTGAAAGTGCCCCCCTCGGCTTATACTCGAGTCATCGCCGTCTGACTGCTCGATCAGCGTATCGAGCAGACAGACGGCGGACATACTACAATTTGAAAGCCGCGCCTCCTTCTCCGCCTCCGCCTGTGATAGGCGGAACACTGAATTTCCCAGCAGCCTGTGTTCCGCCTATCACGGACATCGTCTCATCCTCGTCCGTAGTACGAGGATGAGACGATATCGGTGATAGGCGGAACACAGGCTGCTGGGAAATTCAGTGTTCCGCCTATCACAGGCGGAGGCGGGGCTTTTGAATTTTAGAATGGCCGCCGAGGCGATCCTGGCAAGGCACGGGACGGAGGCAAGGCAAGGCACGGCACGGGACTGGACGGGACGGAGGCAAGGCACGAAACGACACGGGACGGAGGCAAGGAGGCAAGGCAAGGCACGGCACGGGACGGAGGCAAGGAGGCAAGGCACGGCACGGGACGGAGGCAAGGAGGCAAGGCACGGGACGGAGGCTCAGGACACAGGTAGGCTGGACACACACACACACACACACACACACACACACACACACACACACACACACACACACATGGACACACACACACAGGGATGGATGGATGGATGGAGACACACACACAGGGATGGATGGATGGATGGACACACACAGGGATGGACGGACACACAGGGACGGACACACACACAGGGATGGACAGGCATGTCTCACCCTCGGCTTATACACGAGTCAATAAGTTTGCCAGTTTTTTTGGGGGTAAATTGGGGGCCTCGGCTTATATTCGGGTCGGCCTATACTCGAGTATATACGGTAATGTGTGGACAGCTTGTCAACTTCCCATCTGAACACACCCTTAAGCTGGATGCACACTATCCAATTTTCTGTAGATTCTTTTCCTTCAGATTTACCAAAACCATATAATATGAGGTCAAACCTTAAGAGTTTCAATTTGTATGCAATCAGGCAGGCCCTCGCACTACATGGTTTTGGTAAATCTGAAGGAAATCTGAAAACAAAAGTTGGCTGTAAACCATGTAGTTCTTCTTGCTGCAGTGTATGAATGGCTATTCTCTTCAAAGGCAAAATCTTTACAATTGATTGTGTTGCACAATTTTAGAGTGAATTGTTACGATGTGTATCGTAAGAATGAGCTTTGTTCTAAATTGAGACGTTAAACTCTCATACACGTATGTGCAAATTATTTGGGGTTTCTTTTTATTTTCTCATCTTCGTTTTTTCTTCTTTTTTTACATCCTAGTTTTATGACCTATTTCAGATCTGCTGCAATTTATCTTCATTGTAGAAATATTCCTTTATATCCTGATTGTGAAAGGGATAGAAGTGAATAACTCCTCCAGCAGGGACATGGAAATGAATAAAATATTAAGAGTGGTGAAGGGTAGAACTTCTCATGGTTTTTCCCTGTTGGCAACATCTCCTTACATTCTTTTGTGTTAACAGACTAGGAACTGGGAAAGAAATCCCCTCCAATGAGAATTTTAGGCAGATCTAAAAGTGTGAGCGAAAAAGCAACAAGCAGTTCATCTACAGACAAGAATCATGCTGATAAAATTAGAAATCGGTGTGCCAGAGAGATGAGCTCATCACTGCGCTGCTTCTCTTTTTACTATCCAGTAACAAGCTGGGGATTGGTCCTGGAGGACCTGGGCTCAAAGAAAGCAGGCTGAATAATACTGGCCATCAGACTGAGGACATCTAGTTGCAGAAAAAGTAACTAATGTCCCCTGTGAATTTTTTGGAATGTAGTGGTACTCCTATATGCAGCTTACCTTAAATGTACCAAATCATAAAAAAAAAGCTACAAAGTTATTTAAAAAGTTAAAAATAAAATCAGATTTTTAGATAAGCCAGAAGTTTATTCATGATTTCATAAGGTTCCTCATACCTCTGCATTTGTTATAAGCAGACAGGAGAATTCAATAAGTCTATACAGGTATCTTTGTGGAAAGTGGACCTTTCTAAATCATTTCTCATAGATGGATTTGAATGGCTGAAGATGTCGGCGACTGACTGCAACTAATTGCAGTTATGTAACGATATGACGCTTGCAAAACGCATGGATCATGGGGCATCTATAATGGTAGTCACTGGATGCAAAACGTCTGTTAATTGTCACAATCCCAGAAGCACATTGAATCAGCAGTTTTCTGCAAAGTTGGTCACTTATAGTCACTGCCAGCAATTCTCACATGGCCACCAATGAACTGCCTTCATACCAGCTTTTTGGAACATATATTTATGTATAATTGGTATTCTGTAAGCAACATTTTTTGCTATCATTAAATATGACACACATTTTAAAATTGGCACATATGTATTCACATCAGACAACCATGATAAAACTGGCATGGATAGGCAGATTGCTATATATAATTACCCCTTCCCTCTAGCCCCTCCTATTTCCCTAACCTCAATAAACCACAATACTTGGCTGAATCATTTTTAGGAGTTCACTCTGTAATATGTCATGGTGTTTTTCTGCAGGTGAATCCGGTCTGGGGAAATCAACGCTTATTAACAGCCTCTTCTTAACTGACTTGTATCCTGAGCGTGTGGTGCCCGGTGCAGCAGGTGATTGAACTGTATATTTTTATTTCAGATAGATTTACAGCTACATCATATAATGCAAAGCAACATTGATGGACATGTGTCAATGTGTCTGCAATTTTCTAAAGGATAATTTTTTTCTTTGTTTAAAAAAAAAAAAAATGTTTTCTATGTACCACCTGTGTGCAGTGGTTTTGCACAAGGCAGCCCTGATCCTCCTCTTCTCGGGTCCCTCCTCTGTGCTCCTGGCCCCTCCCTCTTGTCGAGTACCCCCACAACAAGCAGCTTGCTATGTGGGCAACTGAACTGTAGCTCCATGTTTCCACTCAGACGCAAAGCTGCCGTTCGATCCAGCCCCTCTTTCTTCTGATTGACTGACAGCCGCAGGGGAGAATGGCACTGCTGCTATGTCTCAGCCAATCAGGAGAGGAGAGAGAGCCGAGGAACTCGTGGACATTGCTGGATAGAGATGGACCTCAGGTAAGCATTAGGGGGTGCTGGGGAGGCTGCTACACACAGAATGCATTCTTATCTTGATGCATAGAATGCATTAAGATTTAAAAAAAACTTCCACCTTTACAAACCCATTCTTTAGCCACATTAGATGGCTGCATGCATCAAACCATTAAGTGACTTAAATCTTATCCCCTCTACTGCACAGCACAATAGCACAGCTAGATGCCAATGTATCGCTGGAATGTTTGAGTCCATTTGGCTGGAAGCTCTGCACCTTCCTGCTTTATTTTATTTTTTCCCAATTTGGTGTTCCTATACAAGCTGGTTGGTGTACCGCAAATTAAGCATTTGTCAACAAGAGGTTGCCAAAAGCGTCAAAACCAGTGATTCCCAAAATGTAGGAACCTTGTGTGTACTGCCACTGGTTGGAGCATATCAAAGTTATGCATCGGAGAGAAGTGCATGGAGCCCATTTATGTAAACAACATATTGGTTAGAAAACTGTGTTCCCTCTGCTACCCGATGGTTCTGTATATATGAGGCTCATCCCAGTGACAGTTTCTAGTTAACAGAATTTGTCAACATTCTGGTGATCGTTTTCTGGACCCCTGTGTGTAGACTTGTTGACTTTCTTAGCGGGCTGGTTGCCTAAAATAGGATTTGCATTAGAGACTCAGGACACATGAAAGGGGGACGACAGAGGTTTTGGTGGCCGCCCTAATAAATGCAGCAGGATAGATATAGCAATATAAAGGTGACTGGTGTTGGCCTTCAGATATTCCTCTCCATGTTGTAGACTGAAACACTTAGTGGTGGTAGCCTTCAGATGTTCAAGTTGTAGATTGAAGGCTACCACCACTAAGTATTGCATTCCAGTCCAAGTTGTAGATTGCAACACTTTTTGTAGTGGTAGCCTCCAGTCATTCCAGTCCAAGTTGTGGATAGCAGCTCTTAGACCTTGCAAAATCCAGATGGGGAGGACATTGCCTACAGCTCTAAGATCAATAGTGGTAGTTTCTTTTTTTCTCAAACAAATGTCTTTGTCACATACATTTTTTTTTGCGTGTGTTGTACTCTTCAGAAATTAATTACCCCACTGGTTTTAACCCAAAGGAAAAGTATGTGGGAAGGATATGTTTTTTTTTTTTTTTTCCTTGGGCATCCTTTGACTTTTCAGTATCGCCATACTGTCTCAATGTTAAGAGAAGTATATTTAGTTCCTTATAATATTTAAACCATGTCCTTTTTATGCCTTCAACATAAAATGGATTTATTGTTCTGTCAGATTTCCCTAAATAAACTAAAGCCCTATACACACCATCAGATTTTCTGATGATTTTTGTCTTCAGATTTACCAAAACCATGTAGTTCAAGGGCCTGCCTGATTGTATACAAATTGAAACTCCTAAGGTTTGACCTTATATTATAATGGCTTTGATAAATCTGAAGGAAAAAAATCAGCAGAAAATCAGATGGTGTGTATGGGGCTTTAGAAGGAAACAAGAACAACTTTACTGGTTGATGTAAACCCACAAAATGGAAAATGCATACAATGTTTACATGTTGCATGTGATGTCATTGCACTTCATGTCATTGTCTAAAGCAGAGCTGATCTAGCTGGTAGGGATGGGCGAACGGTTCGGCTCGAGCATAAGTGCGGGCAGAACTTTGGTTGTTTGGTTGTTCTGCAGAACACCGAACAATATGCGGTGTTCGGGGCAACTTTGAAAGCCGCCAGAACACAGTTTAAAGTCTATGGGACATAACATGAAAAATCAAGTGCTAATTTTAAAGGCTTATATGCAAGTTATTGCCATAAAAAGTGTTTGGGGACCCGGGTCCTGCCCCAGGAAACATGTATCAATGCAAAAAAAAAGTTTTGAAAAGGGCTGTTTTTTTCGGGAGCAGTGATTTTAATAATGCTTAAAGTGAAACAATAAAAGTGAAATATTCCTTTAAATTTTGTACCTGGGGAGAGTCTATAGTATGCCTGTAAAGTGGCGCATTTTTTTCCGTGTTTAGAACAGTCCCTGCACAAAATTACATTTCTAAAAGAAAAAAGGTAATTTTTAAAAGTATTCACGGCTATAATGAATTGTCCCTTTGGGTCTGGTATGTATATTAAGGGAAATCCCAAACCAAAATGTAAAAAAAATAAAAAATAAATAAAATTGCGTGAGAGTCCCCCCAAATTCAATACCAGGCCCTTCAGGTCTGGTATGGATTTTAAGGGGAACCACGAGCCAAAAAAAAAAAGCATGGGGCGCACGCAACCTGGCAGGCCGCAGGAAAAGAGGGGGCAAACCGTACCAGGCCATATGCTTTGGGGTAACCCCCCCCCCCCCCCAAAGCACCTTGTCCCCATGTTGATGGGGACAAGGGCCTCATCCCCACAAACCTTGCCCAGTGGTTGTGGGGGATCTGCGGGCGGGGGGATTATCGGAATCTGCAAGCCCCCTTTTTAACAAGAGGACCCCCAGATCCCAACACCCCCCCGTGTGAAATGGTAAGGAGTACAAATGTACCCCTACCATTTAAAAAAAAAAAAAAAAGTGTTACAAAAGACAAGACACAACTTAGGACAAGTCCTTTTATTAAATAAAAATGACCCATGAAGTCCATTCACCTTCTCTCTCTCTCAATCGATGGACCGAAAAAAAACAAAGCCAGGACTGACCCGCCTCCATGGGAGGCATCCGCTGTATAACACATCTTCACTTTGACACTTCTTATATAACTGAGGGCGGGGCCACACGGTGACGTTTCAGGGTGACCCTGCCCCCTTCTGACGCACGGTGACTTCCCCAAGGCTTTCCCAGGACATGTTGAGGGCATGTGGCCTGGAACGGTTGGGGGGGGTTGCTCTCCCCCCCCCCCCCTCCTTCTTCTTTTCCTGCGACCTGCCAGGTTGTGTGCTCGGATAAGGGTCTGGTATGGTTTTTGAGGGGGACCCCCATGCCATTTTATTTATTTTGTTTCAGGGTTCCCCTTAATATTCATACCAGACCCAGATGGCCTGGTAATGAACTGGGGGGCATCCCATGCAGTTTTTTTCAATGACTTCTTTTATCTGTATTGCTGGGACCGATAATTCATTATAGCCCTGAGTACTTTTAAAGTGACTTTTCTAAAAAAAAAAAAAATGTCATTTTGTGCAGGGACTGTCCTAAACACAGGGAAAATGCGCCACTTTACAGGCATACTATAGACACCCCCATGTACTAAATTTAAAGGAAACTTTCACTTTTATTGTTTCACTTTAAGCATTATTAAAATCACTGCTCCTGGAAAAAACTGACATTTAAAAAAATATATAATATTTTTTTTTGCATGGATACATTTCCCTGGGGCAGGACCCAGGTCCCCAAACACTTTTTATGACAATAACTTGCATATAAGCCTTTTAAAATTAGCACTTTTCTGATTATTCACGTTCGTGTCCCATAGACTTTAACGGTGTTAGTGTGTGCTGCCAAATTTTTTGCCTGTTCGGTATGTTCTGGTGCGAACTGAACCAGGGGGTGTTCGGCCCATCCCTACTAGCCAGCATTAAGTCACAAATGGAAGTGATTTGTTGCTGTAGAGCTGAATGGGGAGCTGGTTCAGGTTTTTCCTGACCTAATCTAGACCTCACATATAAGGATAAAAACAACTCTTTAAAAATTAATTAAAAAAAATTACCTTTCCACATTAATGTTCAAGCAATGACTTTGAATACTGTAGAGTGTTTACTGTGTAAGTGTCAAATATAATATGTTATCTTTGTACTGTACAGATAAATGTCATGCTTGTATGTGTGCGAAATTCAATGTTTATCTGTTTCTTTGTATATCTTGCTGTTTATCTGTAATTTTAGTACAAATTCTGTTGTGCGGCCTGTTGGATAGGAGCTACACTTATGGCCCTCTGTATTTTTAGTTGACCACCACTGCTGAGTGAGGGCCTTGCTATACTTGCCCCCACCATTCCGTCATCATTGACACTTGAAGCTCAGGAAGGAAATTGCTTACGGCCTTGATTTGTACCCAATTAAAAAAATGCTGAGGAGGAGCGTGGTACACACAAGTTCTCCCCTTACCTTTTAACAGATCAGTGGTTATGTGGTGTATTTCTGAAAAGACATAGTAAAAGCTACAATGTTATTAGTTGAATGCAAATATTGCTTGATTTTTTTATTTTTTTTCTGTGACTCGCCAAGATGCGTTCTAAATCGCATTCTGCTGGGATTTCAGACTATGTTCTATGTTTGCTTGAAGCCTGGCTGTCATCTATGCTCACATGTTGTCATCTTTGTATGATAGATAAGATTGAACGTACAGTGGAGATTGAAGCGTCCACTGTGGAGATAGAGGAGAGAGGGGTAAAGCTTCGTCTAACAGTGGTTGACACTCCAGGCTATGGTGATGCTATGAATTGTGAGGACTGGTAAGTACTGGTTCAATGCTTCTTTAAAGCACATATTGAAGCAATGTAACACCATGGGGTGGGGGAAGGGAGAATTAACATTGTGATGGGGTGGGATTTCTCAACATTTTATGATTAGTCACTGCAAATAAACCAGCTTTTATTTCTTACCCCATCTTGGTTAGACTTGGGCAATAGCTATAATCAAATGGTGAGGTTCAAATATTGTATGTTTAGGGAACATTGCAATCCTATTATATTTAGAAAGTCATTGGTACTCTTTCATCTGTATATAATCTTTTGTAAACCTGATTTCATTAGGTTTCTTGCACCGCTTGCTGAGCAGGTCACATTCTTTGTTCTCGCAGTTCTGCTCTGTACAGACTTCTTTTTCTGCTGCAAAGTCTACCTTTTAGCAGAAATTTATTTATTCAAATGTCACTTCATAATAATTGAAATTTTATAAATATATAGACTTAAAGTGCTTATTAGTTTTGTATTGTAGTGAAAATGAGCACATGTAGACATGATCTAAGATTTTATTGTAGCGAATAACTGTGTTGTTGCTATTTGCTTAGTATCAGACTTATTTCAGTGTTCACCTAGGAATACAATTCAAAGTAGAGCTGGAACCAAGCTGAGGACATTTTTAATATGACATATTCTTAAAGAAGTATGGGCCTTGGCCAAGGCTCTCTTGGCCATACTTCTCCTGTAGGTCACAGCCGTGCACTTAGTTCTGCATTCCTTTGACCCAGATTCACCTAACGGGGGGCTAAGGTCTGCTGTCAACTGATGTCACAGAGGCGGTCTGGGCTCTGCAGGGATCCTGACAATAAAGTTGGGATTCACCCCGACCGGCAGCTAGCTCAGCCCCTCAGCATGCTGGCGCTCCAGTGAGTGCTGGAGGAGCATAGCAGACTCGAGAACTGAGTGATTAGTGGTTTGCTCAACGCTCATTGTAGAGGCAGTGGGCGACAGCTGCAGCATTGGTTTGATAATATTATACTTTTTTTTTCTATTTATTTTTTAACAACCCTTCACTGACCATCGACCGTTCAGGTTCTGCTGAACTATTCATCCTTTAAATTCGCAATGGAATCTAAATGTGCTCCCCGTTTTCCTGTGCACTTACTACTTTAAAGGAAATGTGATCAGAGAAGTACATAGTCTACATAGTTGACTTCTGAAAATGTGAGCTGCTTGGGTGTTTTTTTTGTTACACGTTCAGTACTTTCAGAAGTTTTGACTTGGAACTTGCTATGTAAACAAATGTAGCATTCAACGTTCACTGACTGCATGCTTGTCTTTGACTGACAGGCAATTAGCGGTTTCAGGAAGAAAACCTTTAAAGGGTAACTCCACTTTCATGGGGGAAAAAAAATGGCAAATATAGAAAAAATATAGCATATATGATTGTGACACTAATCATTTTGTGATTGAATGTTATTAAAAAGGGCAGTTTCTTTTCAATCTGCAGCCAATGTAATTTTCTGAATACCAGGAGTTTTCTGTACACAGAGTACGTACTGACCACTCCCCATAAACATAATTTCCTGCTTGTGATTGGCTCAACAGTTTTCCCAGAAGTCTGCCTAAGGTACAAGACAGATTTCAGGCATCCCCTGCAATAAAAATTAATTTTTTTTTGAGAGATACTTATAATGGGAATCTGTCTAAAGGGATGCAGGCCCAGCAGATTTCTTCATTAGTGCCCTGTAGCGCCACACCCGACAGTTAATTATGAAACCACTCCCATTAGACCTACTTGGAACACACCGTGATCTCTGTGTGTGTGTGTGTGTGTGTGTGTGTGTGTGTGCGTGTGTGTTTTTTTTTATTTCTGTATTTATTTTTTCTTGGCCCTAGTCTGTGCAACCTCCTACCTGCAGGTTGCATAATTGCTCTCGGTTCGACAGCGATGCACAGACCTGCCAGTGGGCGTGTCTAGTGTCAGGACATTGATGTCAGTACTGGAAGTAACATTGCTGCCCAGCCTCTGCGATTTCATGGCAATGGAATGCTTTCAGACCCGGTAGCAGACATCGCTTCCTTTACCAATGTGATAGCAAGGATGGGTGGGGGTCGATTCTGTACTGACTACAGAAGATTCAGGCATGCTGTGATCTTGCACATCGTGCCTGTATCTTTAGCAGACTGACGCAAGACTTAAATGGACCGTGGTAGCATGGATCGGCTGCTTTTTTTTCAGTCATGGCCCCCTTTAAATTTATGGACAATCTCGAGACACCCCATTTTAAAAATGTAAAAAAAAAAAAAATTCTAATTTCTTTACACAATGCATCAACATCCACATGTAGGACACCCAATGTTAGAGGTGATTTATTCTTCCAAAGCAAATGCACTTTTCCACACGAACTAGTATTTCAGTTTTTCTCTTCTCCCTCAATTTCTCTTCATCAGTCAGCTAATGTCACCCCAGTGCTGAGGGTGAGGGGTAGAGGAGGCTTAAACAAGGATGCTGTGGAGGCAACAGACATCCTCCTTATTAACTGAGGACGTCATTGGTTGTTAGGATGCCAGTGTCTAGAAAGTCATAATGGGGCATAATGAAAATCCCTGGTTTTGTGTAACTAAAAGGCAGGCTTGATTCATCTGCTGGCTTGTATAGAATTTTTGATAAATTTTTAGGCATCTTGCCACGGCACCCCAGGAGAAACCTCAAGGCACCCCAGCATTGGCAGCTACACATACAGACATATGAGATCACATGTAAATAATTTTAAAGTGGTTGTAAAAGCAGAAGGTAGAGCTGCATGATTCTGGCCAAAATGAGAATCACAATTTTTTGCTTGCAATAAAAAGATCACGAATCATGTGACGTAAAAAAAAAGTGGGCTAACTTTTCTGTTTTTTTTTTTTTTTTTTTTTTTATTAAACCATTTTTTTCCCTAAAAATTGCATTTGAACGACCGCTGCGAAAATACAGTGTGACGTAAAATATTACACCACCATTTTATTCTCTAGTGTGTGTGTACTAAAAAATATATAATGTTTGGGGGTTCTAAGTAATGTTCTAGAAAAAAAAAAAATTTAACTTAAAACCAAGAAATGTCAGAAAAAAAGGTTTAGTGTTTTAAGTGGTTAAACTTTTTTCACGTAGACCCGGTTCACACTGAGGCGGCACGACTTGCGACTGCCTCAGGCGACCGGGATCTGACTTTAGCGTGGCTTGCCAAATGACTTCTGTATCGAAGTCAATGCAAGTCACCCCAAAAGTCGTACAGGAACCTTTTTCTAAGTCGGAGCGACTTGAGTCGCTCCAATTAGAACGGTTCCATTGCACAGAACAGGGCGCGACTTGTCAGGCGGCCTGTGTGAACCGGCTTACACACTAAGCCTATTCCATTGACAAATTGTTACAATGTTTATACTTGAGTTCAACTGATAAAGAATGTTTTGATTCTTGGCATACTACCCAGTTTTTCTCTTCCTTTTTCTTTTGGTGGCTGTAGCTTCAGAAGAACAGAGAGAATTCTTTGCATAGAAAGAATTGTGAAACACTTTAGTTAAGATCGCGATAACGATTCTTGGCGATTATTTGTGCAGCACTAGCAGAAGGGTTTTTTTTTGTACCTTGATGCTTTAAGGTAAAGAGCCTTCTGTGTGCAGCCACCTCCCTCGGTCCCCCTAATACTTACCTGAGCCCCATCT
The DNA here is from genome assembly GCF_037356315.1 of Lithobates pipiens. Classification (NCBI taxonomy): domain Eukaryota; kingdom Metazoa; phylum Chordata; class Amphibia; order Anura; family Ranidae; genus Lithobates; species Lithobates pipiens. Next base: position 482,279,703 of record NW_027507758.1, read on the forward strand.
CGATCCAACGATGTGCATGAGTGCCTCGGCCGTCCTGGACTACCTCCTTTTTGGCTGGGACACCGCAGCAGCGCCATTGACTCCTGCTGCTGTCCATCAATCAGTTAGCCAATGAGGACAAAGAGGGGCGGGGCCGAACCGCAGCTCCATGTCTGAATGGACAAACAAATCTGCAGCTTGGCTCAGGTGCCCCCAAAGCAGGCTGCTTACTGTGGGGGCGCTCAAAAGGAGGGAAGGACTGAAGTAAAGGATCCAGGCTGCTCTGTGCAAAACCACTGCACAGAGCGGGTATCTATAACGATTGTTATTTTTGAAGGGAAAAAGACACTAGTATCACTTTTAAAGAAGCAGTGCAATGCTTTTTTAGTTTTTACCTTTTACAAACACTTTAATGCCTTGTATAGAAAACCTTTAGCCAGTGATGCAGATGCATCTTCTTCCGGATAGGGCTGCAACATTGTGGGAGGAAGTTGCTTTGAGAAATTGTACTTGGTTCTGGAACTCATGAACTGTGACGTCCCCAGAGTCACAGTGAAGAATATTAACCCTGATTTGTCTGGTGTTCCTGGACTGCATGCATATAAAGGATGCAGCTTCTGAACACGACTTGGAAACGTGGGGGAGACTTCCCACATAAATGGCATGCAGAGGAAAGGGGAAGTGGATAATTAGGATGCTGTAGTGGGTCAATGAACTACATTATTTAAGCAGTGAAGAAGGTTTGGGGAACTAGTCCGGTTCCTCTCTGCTGAGAATGTTTCTGTTCTAACAAGCTGTGATGATGTTACTAATGTAGTTTATAACATCTGTCTGCAGCTGTTCATCTCTTTGACTTGATAAGATTGTAAAATTCCAACTTTGATATTCACTTTTTCAGATTTACTAAGGCTGGATGCATTCTTTTTTTTTTTTTTTTTTTTTTCAATGTGTACAGCTGGCCTTGGGCTCTATTTTTACGTATGTGCCAAAACGTGAGCCAGCAGAAAGGCAAAAGTGTCAGCAGCTATATTGGTTTAATATTGTCCCATACAAATATTGAAGCAAACCATATTAAATTTCAAGTCCGTAACCTGTAGACTTTTACAAACCGCGTACTGGGGGATTTTTGGCATTGGAGCAATTTTAAATGTATACATACACATTAAAGGAGTTGTAAAGGCAGAAGTTGTTTTTTTTTTTATATATATATAATCTTAATGCATTCTATGCATTAGGATAAAAAGCCTTCTGTGTGCGACAGCCTCCCCAACACTCCCTAATACTTGCCTGAGACCCCTCTCTGTCCAGCAATGTCCACGAGTCCTTTGGCTGTCGGAGACTCTCCCTCCTGCTGTCAGTCAGTTAGCCAATCGGGAGCAAGAGGGGGCGGGGCCAAATTGCAGCTCCATGTCTGAATGGACACACAGATCTGCAGCTCAGCTCGGGTGCCCCCATAGCAAGCTACTAATGGGGGCACCCGAGCCGAGCTTGACAGGAGGAAGGACCCGAGAGGAGGATCTGGGCTACTCTGTGCGAAACCACTACACAGAGGAGCTAAGTATAACGTGTGTGTGTGTGTGGGGGTTTTTTTTTTTTTTTTTTTTTTTATGCAAAGTGACTTTGCAATCCCACTTTAATTCAGATTTTAAAGTGTAGTTCCACCTGCTATCAAATTTTACACCCCCCCCCCCCTAACTAAATGTTGGAGACAGCTGATCACAGATTGAGGTAAAGGACCAATCACAGGGGCCCTTTACCATGTGATCAACTGTGACCAATCACAGCTCATCACATGTAAACAAATACAAGTTATTGGCATTTCCTTTCCTCAGTGCTGTCACTGTGACAGAGGACATTTACAAAGATCATGAGGGCACTTATCACTAGTGCCCATCAATGCAGCCCCATCAGTGTAGAAGAACAATTACTTATTGGCAACAAACTAAAACACTTTTTTTTTGTTTTTTTTTTCAACATTTTCAGTCCTTTTTCTCTTGTTTAGCAAAAAAAGCTCTGTCTTTTAAAAAAAAAAAAAAAGTTGGGTACAGTGTTGCATAGCAGCGCAGTTGTCATTCAAAGTGCGCTAAAAGATGAAAATTGGCCTGGGCAGAAAGGGGGTGGATGTGCCCAGTAGCCAAGTGGTTAATATTGCATAATGGGAAAACGTCAGTTTAGGCTTTATTTCGGGACGAAAGTGGAAACCTGTCACAATTATGAAGTAGTTATCCTAGTTTGGTAATACACTTAAAGATAAATTCCAGGTTTGTATATTTTTTACAGATTTACTTTGGACCAGTGTAACTTTGCCTATACCATACCTGGCTGATCCCCCTGGAAGCAGGAAATCGCTGAAGTGGGCTCTTTAGCTTCCGGGTCCCCTGTCTAGTGGCGGCCCTGCTGCTTACTGAACACAAGAGTTCCCTCTGCTCAACATGGGCATCTTTCAGAGAAAGCTGTGCATTCTCTGCATTGAGGGAAGTAACATTAGGATCTCTACTTTGTTCAATCAGAGAACATTTTGTATTTGTTGAGAAAATACAAAGCACTCTCTGAATGGCGCCCCTGCCAAGCAGGCATGCTTCTGTGTTCAGTAAGGAGCAAGACAGCAGCTCTGCATCGGAGCCAGAGATAGTGGAGATCGCTGTAGTAGAGGTGTCTAATACAGTGGTTTACAGCTTCTAGGGGGATCGGCTTAGTATGGTATATGCATAGTTGTATTGTTCCAAGGTACAGTGTAAAATTATTCATACCCAGAATTCATCTTAAAGGGTTACTAAACCCCCTTTGTTTAAAAAAAAAAAAAAAAAAAAAAAAAAGTCATACTTGCTTCATCTGTGCAGTTGGTTTTTCAGAATGGCCCCCGATCCTCCTCTTGGGGACCCTCAGCACCACTCGGGGCTCCTCCTCTTCTCAAATTCCCCGTCAGAAGCGATTTCCTTCGGGACACCCGTGTCCTGCTGCGTCTGTTGACACAAACTGCGTGACTGGCCCCTCCACCCGCGCCATTGGGTTTGATTGACCGCAGCAGGAGCCAATGGCTATGCTGCTATCAGCCTAATGGGGGAAAAAAGACACTAGCTAGAGCTGGTGTGCTCGTCCCAGGGGCTAGAGAACGGTTTCAGGTAAGTAACACGGGAGGAGTCTGGGGGGCTGCTGCACGACAAAGGTTTTTCACCTTAATGCAATGGATGCATTAAGGTGAAAAAAAACATGAGCGTTTACAACCCCTCTAAGATGTAAGTGGTGGACTATTTATTCCTCAGCATCCTCATGGCCAATGCAGGGCCCAGGACCTTGCACCCCAGGAGTATAGGGGACTAGCAGTACAGAGGAGCTTGCAGGAGCTGAGGATCAGGTAAGAAGTAAAATCATTTTCAAAGTCCTCTAGACAGAATCGTGTGGTTAACTCCAACAATCCGTGTTGGAGATCTGGCTTTTTTTTTATACATTTGACAGCCCCTAACAGTGTTCTCTGGGAACAAAGCTGTTGGGTTATCACTGGTGCCTTGTACTGTCTGTGCGCAGTTCCCATTGCCTTCTGCATTGCCCTGAACAAGAGTACAGTTTGTGCTGACTCCTATTCTGAAAGGAGTAATGTGCCTTCTATAAGAAAAATAAGGATACACAAAGCCTCAAATATGTATATAAACAAATCCTTTTTCTCAATGTAGCTTTACATCTTTTGCATTTTTCAGTTTCAGGCCCATTATTTTCTATGTGGATGACCAGTTTGAGAGATATCTTCATGACGAAAGTGGTTTAAATCGGCGGCACATTGTGGATAACCGCGTCCACTGCTGCTTTTACTTCATCTCCCCCTTTGGCCATGGGTATGTAAAGGTCATATTCATCCCTATTGTCGGGTCTCCTTTCTACTAATGAGTAGTCGTTGACGTCTCAGTTCAATTAACAATGTCTGTAAAGACAAATCCATATGTCAATATGTGTATACATAATGATGTAAACAGACACGCATAAAATTGATTGATTGTGTTTTAAACTGCAAATTCTCCTATACATATTATTAAAATAGTTTCATCTGTCTTTAGCTTGAAGCCCCTTGATGTGGAGTTTATGAAGGCTTTGCACAACAGAGTGAACATTGTTCCTGTTATTGCCAAAGCAGATACATTGACTCTAAAGGAGCGGGAGAGGCTGAAGAGAAGGGTAAGAACTGAAAATTTACATTGTCTGTGGGCATGAAAGTGCAGGTTGCTTTCTGTGAAACAATTCTCAGTGACGTTCACAAATGTGCATGTAATAGCATCCATACCTTCAAAGAAAATCGACTCTGGACACTGTGAGCTCTGCACACATAATCGCTATACCACCTTAAAGAACAACTGCAGTTTGCTCACATAATTTGTAATAAAAACATCTTTGCCATTCTAAAGCTTCCCTCCAACCACTTTGCATATTTTAAATCTATACTGTGATGCTGTACTTTCCAAATATGCTGCAGAAATCTCCCTCTGCTGAGTCTGGCTGCATCCATTTTAACTGTGGGCAGCTGAAGCTGCTGCCTGTTTACTTTCTGGATTTACACACATCTGCAGCTCTCATTGGCTCTCTTATGACTCATCGCCCCTACTTTCCTGGCTCTCTATCGGTGCATGATGTCATAAGCATAGGCTAATGACCAGACAAAAAACAGGAAGTGGGCTGTATAAGGTATTTACTGTCAGAAATAGTTTTACTATCCAAAGTTAAAACAACAAGGGCAGAAGATTTAATAGATTGAAAGTTGAAAAAAATTACTGAAGGTCCACTATAAAGGATAAGTTCACTTGCTATCACTTGTGAGTGGGGGGAGAATACGGGTAGAACATGTAACATTCCAAAAGGTGAACTTACCCTCTAAAAGCATCGTCCACCTTTTGCAAAAATAAATGCACAACATAAAAAAAAAAAAAAATTGCAATGGTCTGCACCCACAATCCATGCATTGTGGGGACAATACATAGGCTCCTGCAGATTCTTCTACCAGCCCCAGGTCCATACAGAGGTACTAACCTCCTTTTTTATGTGGCCAGAAGAAATTGTGGAATACCAGTGTGGTGATGGCACTTGTGTTCTATTTGAAATCTAAAAGTCGATGCTTTGATGGCAGATGGGACTTATGTGTGACGGAACACTTTGGCACTCCAAATAACTCCCCCCCAAGGTGCCGTCATTAAACTCAAACTCAAAGATAAAAAAAAAATATGCACACCATACATATAAAAAACACAACCAGTGTGCAAAAAAAATAATATAGTGAGAATAACATGCATAAATCAGTATCCACTCAGTGCCCAACAATTAATGTTCCCATGTGATCCACCAGAACCAGGATTGCGTTTTTGGATATCATGTGGATCACTATGTTCATCTGTGTGAATCTGTGGCTCCAGCGGGAAGTGAAACATTTAGCAATGTTCTTCACACCTCTGTTTAAATGTGCTCCTGGTGTTAGGAAGCCAACAGCAATTGGGGTCCTAACAACCAGTGATCCCTGCCCTGCACTTTCAGCTGTCAATTACCCTTTAGGTTTTGTATGAGTTTTAAGGGCTACCTCACAAAAAAGGCTTGGTGGGTGCCCCCTTATCCCATACCAGACCCTTTTTCGAGCATCCCGACTGGCCAGGAAAGTGGGGGACGAGCGTGCGGCCTTCCCCCACCAACCAGGCCACCTTCCCTTTAACCCTAGCAATTTCCTCCTCCCCAGGAAGCTTATCAGAATCTGGAAGCTCCCTTTAACAATGAGAGGAACCCTCAAGCATTCTCCAAAGTAGACAAGTAAAGTAAATCTACACACAGTATCTGACAAGTCCTTTTAATAAAAATAAAGTCCCCATGATGTAGCTCCACTGTCAATCCAATTTTCTAGCAATGCAGATCTGCGTCATTTTATGATGAACAATGCACGATAACTGGCGTCACATCTGATGTCACTTCGCTGGCACCAAATGTCATCTCTTGTTCCCTGCTGGCAAAGTAAAACAAGGGAGCGTGGGGTCTCCCGGGTAACATCATTTACCAAAAATAGTCATGTCTATATTAGGTCAGCTATCTATATTGATTTCAGTTTTCTAGTCCTAGGAAGAGGCCTACACCCCTTGATTAGGTCAGTTAAATCGCTCTTCTCTCTTAATCGGTAGGTTGCCTTTGTTAGATCCATACTGCTCTGGTATGCAATGCCGCACAGCCTGATTGGCTTCGAGAACAATTATCCCTTTTTTTTTCTTTTTTCTGTCTCCTAAGATGTCCTTTAACATTAGCTGCATTGTTGAGCAGAGTGTTTCCACTTGGCGCATTAATGTCCGACACCGCAGCTAGCAAGGAGATGGTTGCTTTTTTAGCTTCTCCTCCCTCTTCATCCTTTGGGTAAGTGTTGGGAGCCAAAGACAGGCACTGGCTATCAGAACAGCCATTTTCTTGCTAGCTGTGGTGTTGGGCAGCCGTGTGTCAAATTTGGGGGGAGGGGAATGTGTTGGGGTTAACTCTGTCCAACATCACAGGTAGTGTTGCAGGGAACCGTAGACGATTGGTCAAAGTACAATATATTCTCCATTAACAAGCCTTCCCATTCTCTATAAATGCTCCTTTGGCCATTACAGGAGGCCTGCACAAAGACTCCCTGTGGTTCTATTTAAAATGCATGCAAGTACATTTAAATCAATACATGACTGGATAAAATGGAAGTCTTTAATTTGCCATGAATTGCATGTTATAACTGTTTCATTACTTGCATAAATTTCCTTTTTATGTTGTGCCATCTAGTGTCAGTTTACAAGTACTACAATTTCTAGTTTTTATTAATCAAATGGGCCATGTGTATTTATAATGGTAACAATAATACTATTCTTGTTCTTGTGTAATGTTACTTTTCACGTTCTACATATTTTTAGTTTTATCAGTGAAAATGGTGATGCTTTAATACTGATTTCAAGCCCAAAGACTGTGAACACATTAGCAACTATTTTGTATATCTGAACTCATATCTCCACCTCCTTCACTTCCTTTCCTCCATAAGCATCTCCATATGCACACAATTGTCAGTAGCAATTTGTTTACTTAACAGTTCCTGTTGAATACTAGCGCTGCTATGTTGCTTTTTATGTAACCAGCAATGTTACCATACCTCTCCTGTATTTTTAGATTCTGGATGAGATTGAGGAACGTGGAATTAAGATTTATCATCTTCCAGATGCAGAGTCCGATGAAGATGAAGACTTCAAGGAGCAGACAAGGCTTTTAAAGGTATTAAACTTGCTTGGCTTCTGTATTCATAGATACGCTCTACTAGTCGAGTAATTAAAGGCTTAGGTCAGAAAATGCCTAAAACCCAACTCCCCCTTTTCTTTTTTTGATAGATTAAGTCAAAGCTTCTGTCAAGATTTAATTGCAGTCCACTTTCTCGTATACCCTGGCCTTCTATCCTGGTGACAGCAGAAAAATGAATGAGAATGCAGCTGTCATTGGGACAGGAAGCTATTTAAAAAAAATTGACAGTTTCTAAGTTTTCCCTGCTCTGTAAGATGTACTTTTGTTTTCCTGTCCCCATAAAGGAGGGATCCTATTGTTTCCTGCTGCACATGTAGTGAGTACCCCCAATTCAGAGACCCACAAAAGCACTATACAGCGCCCCCACACTGCCTCAAAGATGCTGCTTGCAGGACTTTTTTTTTTTTCTAGTCTTGCAAGCGCACCACTCCAGTGTGAACGCACTCTGGCTTTCACACTGGGGAGGCATGAGAGGCAGTTTACAGGCGCTTTACAGGCACTATTTTTAGTGCTAAATCACCTGAAAACTACCTCATTGTGAAAGGGTTCTTTAGGATGGCCCCTTTTGCAGATATAGTAAAACTTTAAAAGTGCCTATGCTGTTTCAAATCCGGTAATACTGTCTTGCCCTGCTCCGCACATGCTCAGTTGCTCTCTATTTTTCAGCTTTGTACTGAAAATGAAGAGACCGATCTGCTGATGGCCTAAAGATTTAAGGCTGATCAGGGGCTCTGGGCTTCAGCAAAATGGCAGTCTCCAGCAAGAAGAATCGGAAACAGCGCTGGAGGCAATTTACAGCACACACTAAATTTAGTAGCATAATTATTAATATGGAATTTATGTTTCTTGCTAAAGAAGAATATTTTTTTTTATTAAGTTGTTATGGATAAAGTTAAGCATGGAATCTTTTGAGCTGTATCTGCTGGCTCTGCCTCATAAAACTACCGGACGCTTTCTCCTTCCTAAACCATGCCCACTAGTTAGTCAGTAAATTCTAAATAATTCAAATTGTTTCTCAGTTCATCAGGTTTATGCTCCATACTGTAGCTGCTGACTTTTAATATTAGGACACTCGTCTGTCCAGGGTTCCTGTGATGTCGACGCCCCAGTTGATTTTTTAGATTGGCTCTTGGGTGCTGCTGCTGCCATCCATGGTAAGGGATATGGGCAATGAAGCGTTTCAGCCCTTGACAGCCAGTGCCCTACTGCGCATGCGCAAAAGCACGCTATGCGTTCTAACTGACTCAAAAGGAGTCAGACTGCTGCGGCACAGTCTCTTGGAAGTGGGGAAGGGTACCTGTCAAAAAGAGGTACCCGTTCTCCCTCCCCCCCCCCCCCGAAAGGTGCCAAATGTGGCACCGGAGGGGGGGCAGGAAGCATTTAAGTGGAGGTTGCACTTTTGGGTGGAGATCTGCTTTAAAAGTGAACTTGTGATTTGTATTTTTTTTATTTTTACTCCTCCACCATAGTGTTCAGCTGCCAGGATTAATGCGGAAGCTGTCACAACTTGGAGCTTGCATACACAAAGACTTTCTCCACTGCCACGAGTCAGTCTCTTCACTTTAGAAGTAGTAAACCTTGTGACATACAGTCAGTTGTATATATTTCAGTTATATCCTCCCTTAGCTCATGTTGAATGTTATTTGATGCTTGATAGTGGTAGGTCATTTACCAAATATAGAACCAATCCAAAGTAGGAGCCATCAGGAGCATTGTTGTAGATTACCTTATCTTAAATAAAAAAATAATATTCCTGCGCTACCATGTAAAAGAAACTGAGTATATAAAACAAAGAAAGGGGAACTGCTGCATACACCGAAGTGAATCAAACTGTATCCACTATATACATATAAATAACTCGAGGGGGTGGTGTTGCTAGTGTTAGTCCCTTTTAAATGTTGTTGTAAACAGGAAGTTGCGATTTAGGAGACGTTAATGACATTGTATTTTGTCTTATTCTTTGTAGGCCAGTATTCCATTCTCTGTTGTTGGCTCTAACCAGCTTATTGAAGCAAAAGGTAAAAAGGTCCGAGGTCGCCTGTATCCATGGGGTGTGGTGGAAGTAGAAAACCCAGAACACAATGACTTCCTTAAACTAAGGACAATGCTTATGTAAGTGTAACTGAGTCATTTTCACACTTGCTGTGTTCTGTTAGTGTATAAATAATATTAGGTAAAGTTCCTAGAAATATGGCTAAATGAAAAATATAGTTAAAGGTCCCATATTTTTATTTTTGTTTTTGCTGGACTGTAGTGAAAGCCCACTGCTGACTACTAAAATTGTTTGAAGACTTAAAGAAGAACTCCAGCTTTTTGACCCCAAAACAGATGCATTTTACATGTAAATGAACCACAACTTTACTGTCAGTTTGCGTGTAAATTTCCTACTTTAGCTGTATACAGCATGTTTTTGTGTCTATGATCACTCCTCCTGGTTGAATTTCAGCAATTTCGGACATCCTGTTCCTTCCTTTTCCAGGCCTGATACTACATGTCCCATGATCCTTTGAGCCTCTCTAGGTTCAGGGCTATGGGAATCACTTGTACCAGTTCTAGGAGTTGATGTGGGTTCTGTGGTTGCTGTGGGTGTTTCTGGGCCTTAATGTGGGTGGCAGCATGCCAAAGAATAATGGCTTACTGCAAGACTACAGAGGAAGGGCTGTGGGAGGTTATGAAGGGGTTTTCTTCATATGTAAATGAATCGCTTCACAGAGAGCAGGACTTTGGGAGGGTGGGATCTAAGGAATGGGACTCTCCCTGCTCACACTGGTCGATATATTTACCTGGGCAGGAGTGAATTCTAATTGTGATCTAATCAATCCTGCACAGCTAGCTTTCAAAACGGGCTGTGTATGAAGGGGTTTCCTCCTTGAATAATGCTGTGATCTGTGAGGCGTGACTTGGAATGTTTGTACTCTAGCTGTAGATGTGACTGGATGGGATTGAATGCTAATTAGGATGTATTCAATCCCACCCACCATCAGAGTGGTGGATGAAGTTGCATCATTTGCAGAGTATGAAAGACTACAAATGGGAGTGTTACAGGATCTAGCTGCTGCAGGAAGTGGCTGTGGAATAGACAGTCTATCAGCAGGATATACAGA
>NW_027507758.1:482295051-482312551 GCF_037356315.1 Lithobates pipiens
TTGGAGGTCGACCGATATATCGGCCGATATTTGCCGGTTTTTAATTCATCGGCCGATTTAGAACTACACCGCGACTTGGAAATGACTTCTGTAATAGAAGTCAATGCAAGTTGCCTGAGTCTTCATAGAAGCACTTGTTTCCTCTCTGGGCAGTCAGCCAAGAAAAGAGCAAAAAGATACAATGTTTACACTTGAATGAATGGACTCAGCTCTGTGTGTAGAGTTCTCAGTTTAACCATTTAAAGACTAAATCTTTTCTGACACTTTTTGCTTACAAGTAAAAGTCCTGTATTTTCTTCCAGAAAATCACTTAGACCCCCAAAAAATTATATATATATATTTTTTTAGCAGAGACCCTAGGGAATAAAATAGCGGTTGTTGCAATATTTTATGTCACACAGCATTTGCGCAGAGGTCTTTCAAATGCAATTTTTTTGGGGGAAAAAAATACACTAAATGATTTAAATAAAAAAAAATAAAATAAATAAAACAGTAAAGTTAGCCCATTTTTTTTTTTTTTTTTTTTTTTTTCGTCCAAAAGTTTTGACTACCTGTTTTTATTTCATGGGCTGCTTTCACACTGGAGCGGGCAGGCGTTGATGGTAAAATGCTGCTAATTTTAGCAGTGCTATTCGGCTGCTATTGGGGCACTTATAACCCAGCTAGCGGCTGAAAAAAGAGGTTAAATGCGCCCGTGAAGCACCGCTGCCAAATCCCATTACATGCGCTTCGGCAGTGGTGCCCATTAATATCAATGGGCAGGGGTGGTGGAGGAGCGGTATACACCACTCCAAACGTGCCACTTGCCGGACTTTTTTTTTGTTTTTTTAACATCCTGCCAGCGCATCGCCTCACTGTGAAAGCACTCTCTTTCACACAGACTGCAGGGGAGCCGTTTTGCAGGCACTTTACAGGTGCTATTTTTAGCCCAAAAGCGCCTAAAAAAACGCCCCAGTGGGAAAGGTGTCTGTTTCCACTGCCGCTTTCCAGTCCGGCTCCCCTAAAGTCTGAAGGACAATAAACTGGCCCTTTGTTTAGAAAGTTTGGAGACTCCTGAGATAGAATATAGAAGTTGTTAATATTTAGAACTATACCTTAAAGTGTTGAATGGTCTGATTTCTTAAATCTGATTTACCTTACTTTTACCTGCTGTTCTTTTTCTATATCAGTGTGGAGAACATTGAGGTGTCCAAGGACCAGATACTGCTGGAAAAAGAAGCTGAGGTGAGAAATTCTCAAATTATTGCATTCTAAGCAACCTTAAGTTTTTAAAGTGGATGTAAATCATCACATATACCCAGTGAAGTGAACAGCCTCAGGGATGAAAAAAATAAATCTCAATAAGATTTACATTTATATCTGCGGTCTTCAGCTTGCTATAGTCTTTAGAAAGTGCACATCATGTTAGAATTTTTCCTCCCTGTTCTGCACTGGGAGTGAAGTATTGGCATACACTGTGTGACAACTGATTGGAGGAAAGGCACAACACACCCCCCCACATAGGCAAAGGAAGGAATGTACAGAGCTGTAAATAGACAAGCTCTCTGCTAATCTGTTTATAGCACCCACCCGATTTCAGGCTGGTTTTATCTGCTGTGTCGGTGAACTTGTCAGAAGTTTTTGTGCTGATAACATAAGAACTGAGCAGCAGAAAAACACGGGACTTGGCGCTTTGGACAGAGATAAGTAAGCACTACAGATAAATGTGCTTAGGTCAAATTTCATGAATCAGGTTTACATCCACTTTAAGCCTTGTACATACAACTCGTTTTTTTTTTTTGTTCAACTTAACAGGTTGAACAAAAGAAACGGGGGGGACTACCCCCCACCAGAACACTCCAGTCGGCACGCTCTCACTCCCATTGGCTGAGAGCGCTGATCGAGAGCTGTTGGCAGCCATTTTTCAGCCATGACCCTTCCAATTCGGTTGGCTTCTGTTGGACTGGCTGCTGTACACATGGGCCAAATGTCGGACAGTTTCTATTGAACTGGTCGATGCCACTTGACAGTTGGCCCGTGTGTACTAGGCTTTAGACTATAGAGAGGAGGACCCTCACTTTGCCAACATCATATACATGTTTCAATATACTTTGATATATTGTGGCTCCTTATCTCCATATAATAGGATTGGGTATGTGTTGACTGCTTGTAGAGGGAGGGTATTTTTCTTTTAAATGCTTTTCCATGTTTGTCGTATATTTTAACGTATTTAAAATTATTATTTTTTTTTAAATACAAACTGCCTCATGCTGTGTCTGCAACATTTTTGTCTTTTTGAGATAGTAAGTTAGTTTAGCTTTTCTTTTTTTGTATATAGGCTGTAGACTAGTAATAGAAGAGTAGAAGAGCCAATGTCTTTGGCCTGAGCACAGGAGGTTATTTTATCCTTCCTGTAACTTGTCACATTGTCTTCCTAATTTGGCTAGCAGCTGTTCGCAAACACATGGTGATTCTATACCTGCTCCCTTTTTTTTCATAGGAAAGTAAATGAAAAGCAAACGCAGCTACTGGCTGCAAGTTGTGTGCTGCTCGCTAGGGCAACCCCCCTTCGTGCATAATTGTCAGGCAAAGATAGATTAAGCTGAACCTGCCAAGATCCAAACCATGTATGAGCTGGCTGAGTAGTCCAGCCTGTTGAATGAATATATATATATATATATATATATATATATATATATATATATATATATATATATATATATATATATATATAATATTTTTTATACATGCGATTATTGCTAGTGGCTGTAATAGCCACTAGGAATAATCACTGTGTTCTCCTGGCAGGAGAACACAATGGCTCCATAGGAGAGATTCAAGGGGGGTGGGGGAATGGTTTCAGGAAAGAAAATTCCTCTATGGCCAACCTTAGTATGTATGGTCACACAAAGGCTGTCAATAGACTTCTCAGTGACTTTAAAAGCCAAAATCTGCCATTCCTAATATTGTTTGTTGCAAACCAGCAGCTACGTGGACTTCTCATCAAGGTGCTTGTACATTATGCCTCATACTAATGGTTGTTATAAGGGGGTGCTTGATGTGCTATTCTGATGCTAAGCACTTACAGTGTATTGAGGTGAAATGTACAATACACACAACAATTTACTAAAGCTTTCTTGGTGCTGCATCACACTGTAAGAATGTTAACTGCTGCATGTGTGTTGATGTATCCGATTTCACTCCTTTGAGTGGCTAATCACCCCTCATACCCCAAACTCTGCCCTGTAGTATGCCCTGACACAAGCACTGCTAAAACTTTGCTTTAAAAAATATCAAGCTGCATATGCCCAGAAATAATTTAAACAAAATATGACCAGTTTTTACATTCTACAAGAAAATGCATAGTTATAGTAGTTTTGCTAACATTTGGTTTTAATCTATCTTGTAGCTTCGCCGTATGCAGGAAATGATTGTAAGAATGCAAGCTCAGATGCAAATTCAGAGACAAGATGGTGATGCACACATGTAATGGTAAGGATACATTTTTCTGCTGTGTATTTGGATGTCGTTTTTTTTACTTTTCAGAAAAAGATTTAAGCCCTTTTCACGCTTGTGCAACTTGTCCTGCGACTTGGGACTGTCGCATGACAAGTCGTAACCTATGATTTCCAAGGAGTACCATTCATATCTGTGTGACTTCAAAGTAGTCCCTGCACTACTTTGGTCCGACTTTGACACGCCCAAGATTACACAGGCATTGCATTTTTTTTAATTCACTTACTATTGACCCACTCTAACTCTACCTGAAGTCTGTTCCAAGCATCAACTACTTATTCAATAAAACCTATACTGTGTGTTCAAAAACATTGTCCTATTCCTTCCTCAACTATAACCTTGCCTAGGCAGCAAACCTTGTTTAATTGTAGATTTCATAAAAGGTAGACTTGGCTTTCTGATGGAACTTGACTAAAGGAAGGAATATCGTTGCCTGTGTCAAGATGTTTCCTTACTGCACTACAGACATGAGAGCCACTGATTGCTTTGGACAGAAATAGGTATTCATTCATACACCAGCAATCATGAGGTCTACTAACCTCATCTGTGATCACCAACAATCCTTTATTCCCGTTAATATAATATTACTAGAAAATGTGTTGTATGCTGTTCCTATGTTCACCTTTTGCACCTCAAAAAAGAAAGCAAAGTCATGAGGCTTGCCTGACAAGTGGTAATAAACGTCCTTCTGATAGACACTTAATCTGCAATCTATCTCACCTTTTATATTAAGGACATATTTAATTGATTGGGTTCTAAGGGTCTTCTTCGGTTGAGCTGTTATGTTGGTATTTTCTAATTTAAAGGCTCTCACCTGAGGCTAGCTAAACGTAACCACTTATGAGCGGTAGTTCCTAAGGGACAACATGAGTGCCTTAGCCAGATAAACACAGCAGAGTAAAGAATTATGGAAATATATAGGGCTGAAACAACTAATCGATTATAAAATTAATCGATTACTATTTTCATAATCGATTAATCGCCCAGTAACATAATGGGGTTTAAAAAAAAACCGAAAATGAGCCCTTTATAGTACAAAAATATAATCACTACTGTAAATATTACTTTCACTGTTCTGCAGTAAAAAAAAAAGTTTCCAGTAGTGATTATCTGCTTTTTTTTGTACTATAAAGGGCTCATTTTAGTCTTTTTAACCCCATTATGTTACTAAACGTCTTAGGCCTGGTTCACATCTATATGTTTATTGGTGCTTTTTGCAGAAACGCACTACAGTTCATTTACATGGTTTCCTATGGGACACGTTCATATCTGTGCTTTTTTCAGCCACTGCATATTTGGAAAGGGTTCAGGGACTTTTAATCCAAAAGGGTGCTTTTTTGGTTCAATATACTTCAATGGAGAAGCTGCAGAAAAGAATGTAATGTGTTTTTGCAGCAATTTGTGCTTTTTAATCTGCCCCGAAAAAATGCAAAAACCGCAAATTTGGAGTAAAATCACTTGCGCAAAAATCAAAACGCACAGCACAAAGCACTGCAGAAACAGATCAAAAGAAAAAACTGCATAGGTGTGTACCAAGCCTTATGCTGGTCTCACGGATCAATTTTCAGGTGAGAATATTCAGATGAAAAATCTTTGTACATTCACTGAATGAAAGAATTTTGTTTGAAATTTTCACTTCATTTCTGAACAAAAACCACATACACTGTCTGAAAATTCCTTTGACCAAGAAGTTTTCTATTTCCAAATGTTCCCGTCACTGTGGTTGAAAATGAACGTCAATTTGACCCACTTTTCTTTTTTTCTTTTTCTTTTTTTTTAAAGGTTATTAACCGATTAATTGATTAATCAAAACAATAATCGGCCAACTCATCGATTATGAAAATAATCGTTAGTTGCAGCCCTAGAAATATACTGTGTGTGTAAATATATAACTGAGAAATTAAAATGGTAAACACACCAATTAGCCATACCTTTTTTATGACCACTGACAGGTTAAGTAAATTATAATGATTATCTTGTTACAATGGCATCCTCTGAGAGTATGTAGGATGTATTGAGCAGCAAGTAAACATGTTGCCCCTGAAGTTGATGTGTTTAAAAGCTGAAAAAATGGGCATTGCAGTTTGTGTAGAAAGCTGCGTAGCCACAGACTAGTGAAGGTGCTCATGCTGACTGGTGTCCACAGCCAAAAGCGCCTACAATGGGCACATGAGCATCAGAACTGGACCATAGAGGGATGTGTCCTGATCTGATGAATTACATATTTCTTTACATCCTGTGGATGGCTGGGTTTGTGTGTCTCTTATCTCTGAAAGAGATGGCACTAGGTTGCAGGTATGGCAAGAAAGAAAGCTGGTGGAGGCAGTGTGATGCTTTGGGCAATGCTCCACTGGGAAACCTTGGTTCCTGTCAGTCATGTGAGTGTTACTTTGACTCATGCCACCTACCTAAACCTTGTTGCCGATCAAGTACACCCCTTCATTTATTTACATAGTTGTATAGTAGGCAAGGTTGAAAAAAAAAGACAAGTCCAACCTATGTGTGTGATTTTATGTCAGTATTACATTGTATATGCCTGTATGTTGTGGTCGTTCAGGTGCTTCTCTAAAGCCCTATACACACTATCCGTTTTTCTGCTGAGTTTTTCTTTCAGATTTACCAAAACCATATAATATGAGGTCAAACCTTAGGCCCTTGCACTACATGGTTTTGGTAAACCTGAAGAAAAAAACTCAGCAGAAAAACTGATAGTGTATATGGGGCTTAATAGTTTTTTGAAATTATCGATGTTCCCCACTGAAACCACAGCCTGTGGAAGAGAATTCCACATCTTAACCGCTCTTGCCGCAAAGAACCCTCTACGCAGTTTAAGGTTAAACTGCTTTTCTATTAGTTTCAGTGAATGGTCCGTGTCTTAGAAAAATTTTCTGCGAAAAGGGAATTTTAATATTGATCGTGGTTCGCCAGTACATTGAAATCATATCTCCTCTCTCAAGTTCAGTGCTCGCAACCTTTCCTTATAACTAAGGTCCTCCAGTCCCTTTTATTAGTTTTGTTGCCCTTCTCCGACTATCTCCAGTTCCAGCACATCCTTCCTTAGGACTGGTGCCCAGAACTGGACAGCATACTCCAGGTGTGGCCGGACCAGAGTCTTGTAGAGTGGGAGAAATATTGTTTTATCTCTGGCATTGATCCCCTTTTTAATGCCAAGATTCTGTTTGCATTGCTTGCAGCAGCTTGGCATTGCATGCCATTGCTGAGCCTATCATCTACTAGGACCCCCAGGTCCTTCTCCATCCTAGATTCCCCCAGAGGTTCTCCCCTTAGTGAGTAGATCGCATTCATATTTTTGCCACCCAAATACATTAATTTTGTCTACATTAAACCACATTTGCCCTGCAGTTGC
This sequence comes from Lithobates pipiens, assembly GCF_037356315.1. Classification (NCBI taxonomy): domain Eukaryota; kingdom Metazoa; phylum Chordata; class Amphibia; order Anura; family Ranidae; genus Lithobates; species Lithobates pipiens. The sequence goes on from NW_027507758.1 coordinate 482,301,914, forward strand.
CCACCCCCCCATTAATTTGTTCAGATCTTGTTGTAAGGTTTACACATCCTGCAGAGAAGTTATTGCCCTGCTTAGCTTAGTATCATCCACAAATACAGAGATTGAGTGGTTTATCCCATCCTCTGGGTCGTTTATGAATAAATGAAATGGGATTGGTCCCAGGACAGAACCCTGGGGCACCCACTTTCCACCCCGGACCATTCCGAGTACTCCCTATTTATCAATACCCTCTGAACTTGCCCCTGTAGCCAGTTTTCAATCCATGTACTCACCCTATGATCCATGCCAACAGGCCTTACTTTGTACAGTAAACATTTATGGGGAACTGTATCAAATGCTTTTGCAAAATCCAGATATGCTACGTCTAGAAGCCTTCCTTTATCTAGATGGTAGCTCACCTCTTCATAGAAGGTTAATAGATTAGTTTGGAAAGAACAATTCTTCATGAATCCATGCTGATTATTGCTAATGATACCATTTTCGTTACTAAAATCTTGTATATAGTCCCTTATCCCCTTCCAAGAACTTGCATACAATTGATGATGGGCTAACTGGTCTGTAATTCCCAGGGATCTATCTTTACCCTTTTTTAAATATTGGTGCTACATTGGCTTTTCTCCATCCAGCTAGTACAATTCCAGACAGTAGACTGCTCTCAATTGGAAACAATTTTCTGAGTTCCTTAAAGAGGAAGTAAACCCTGATGGGTTTACTTCCTCTTTCATTCCCTGCAAAGGTAAAGCATAATGGACTACTTGCTCCCTAGTGATGTCATCTCACAATCACATGTACAGTGCCTTGCGAAAATATTCGGCCCCCTTGAACTTTTCAACCTTTTGCCACATTTCAGGCTTCAAACATAAAGATATAAAATTTTTATTTTTTGTGAAGAATCACCAACAAGTGGGACACAATTGTGAAGTGGAACGAAATCTATTGGATTTTTGAAACTTTTTTAACGAATAAAAAAATGAAAAGTGGGGCGTGCAAAATTATTCGGCCCCCTTGCATTAATACTTTGTAGCGCCACCTTTTGCTGCGATTACAGCTGCAAGTCGCTTGGGGTATGTCTCTATCAGTTTTGCACATCGAGAGACTGAAATTCTTGCCCATTCTTCCTTGCAAAACAGCTCGAGCTTAGTGAGGTTGGATGGAGAGCTTTTGTGAACAGCAGTTTTCAGCTTTCCACAGATTCTCGATTGGATTCAAGTCTGGACTTTGACTTGGCCATTCTAACACCTGGATACGTTTATTTGTGAACCATTCCTTTGTAGATTTTGCTGTATGTTTGGGATCATTGTCTTGTTGGAAGATAAATCTCCGTCCCAGTTTCAGGTCTTTTGCAGACTCCAACAGGTTTTCATCCAGAATGGTCCTGTATTTGGCTGCATCCATCTTCCCCCTCAATTTTAACCATCTTCCCTGTCCCTGCTGAAGAAAAGCAGGCCCAAACCATGATGCTGCCACCACCATGTTTGACAGTGGGGGTGGTGTGTTGAGGGTGATGAGCTGTGTTGCTTTTATGCAAAACATATCGTTTTGCGTTGTGGGCAAAAAGTTCGATTTTGGTTTCATCTGACCAGAGCACCTTCTTCCACATGTTTGGTGTCTCCCAGGTGGCTTGTGGCAAACTTTAGAAGAGACTTTTTATGGATATCTTTGAGAAATGGCTTTCTTCTTGCCACTCTTCCATAAAGGCCAGATTTGTGCAGTGTACGACTGATTGTTGTCCTATGGACAGACTCTCCCACCTCAGCTGTAGTTCTCTGCAGTTCATCCAGAGTGATCATGGGCCTCTTGGCTGCATCTCTGATCAGTCTCCTCCTTGTCTGAGCTGAAAGTTTAGAGGGATGACCAGGTCTTGGTAGATTTGCAGTGGTCTGATACTCCCATTTCAAAATGATCACTTGCACAGTGCTCCTTGGGATGTTTAAAGCTTGGGAAATCTTTTTGTATCCAAATCCAGCTTTAAACTTCTCCACAACAGTATTACGGACCTGCCTGGTGTGTTCCTTTGTCTTCATGATGCTCTCTGCGCTTTCAACAGAACCCTGAGACTATCACAGAGCAGGTGCATTTATACAGAGACTTGATTACACACAGGTGGATTCTATTTATCACCATCAGTCATTTAGGACAACATTGGATCATTCAGAGATCCTCACTGAACTTCTGGAGTGAGTTTGCTGCACTGAAAGTAAAGGGGCCGAATAATTTTGCACGCACCACTTTTCAGTTTTTTATTTGCTAAAAAAGTTAAAATTATCCAATAGATTTCGTTCCACTTCACAATTGTGTCCCACTTGTTGGTGATTCTTCACAAAAAATTTAAAATGTTATATCTTTGTTTGAAGCCTGAAATGTGGCAAAAGGTTGAAAAGTTCAAGGGGGCCGAATACTTTCGCAAGGCACTGTACATCATTTTTTTTAGGGTGGAACATGCAACATGTTTCTACTGCTGCAGCCTCTCCCTGATCTGCTGCCTCTAGTGACAGCGATCCAGGGATTTTCTCCCAGAATTCATTGTCGCAATAGCAAAACGAAAAAGAGACCTTATCATAGAAATGGAAAACCTATACCTGTGCCACGTCCCAAAAGTTTACTCACTTTTGTGAGATACCGTATGTATTTGTAGCAAACTCCTCACATTTTTTTAAATATTTTGATACCTTTTTATGTGACAACGCTGAAGAAATGGCACTTTGCTACAATGTAATGTAGTGAGTGTACAGCTTGTATAACAGTGTAAATTTGCTGTCCCCTCAAAATAACTCAACACACAGCCATTAATGTCTAAACCGCTGGTAACAAAAGTGAGTACACCCCTAAGTGAAAATGTTCAAATTGGGCCCAAAGTGTCAATATTTTGTGTGGCCACCATTATTTTCCAGTACTACCTTAACCCTCTTAGGCATGGAGTGCACCAGAGCTTCACAGGTTGCCACTGGAGTCCTCTTCCACTCCTCCATGATGACATCACAGAGCTGGTGGATCTTGGAGACCTTGCACTCCTGCCCAGTATGTCCAGATGCCTAATAGGGTTTAGGTCTGGAGACATGCTTGGCCAGTCCATCACCTTTTACCCTCAACTTCTTTAGCAAGGCAGTGGCCGTCTTGGAGGTGTGCTTGGGGTCGTTATCATGTTGGAATATTGCCCTATGCCCAGTTTCCAAAGGGAGGGGGCTCATGCTCTGCTTCATTATGTCACAGTACATGTTGGCATTCATGGTTCCCTCAATGAACTGTAGCTCCCCAGTGCCGGCAGCACTCATGCAGCCCCAGACCATGACACTCCCACCACCATGCTTGACTGTAGGTAAGGCACACTTGTCTTTGTACTCCTCACCTGGTTGCTGCCAAACATGCTGACACCATTTGTACTAAATAAGTTTATCTTGGTCTCATCAGACCACAGAACATGGTTCCAGTAATCCATATCCTTAGTCTGCTTGTCTTCATAACCCCTGGATATGGCGCTGAGCAAAGCTACAAGTCCCATTATTCCTCTGCCTCTGGGTGTCATGCTTGTGGCCGTCAGTCTTGCTATGCCTCATGAGACTTGCAGTCCTGCAACAGCTGGAGGTCCGCTAATTGCATATGCCTGGCATAGGCCATCTTTATGTAGAGCAGCAATTCTTTTTTTCAGATCCTAAGAGTTCTTTGCCATGAGGTGCCATGTTGAATTTCCAGTGACCAGTATGAGAGCGATCACACCAAATTTAACACGCCTGCTTCCCATTCACACCTGAGACCTTGTATCATTAACGAGTCGCAGGACACCGAGAGTGACCGAAAATGTACATGGTTATACATGCTGTACAAGTGTCATTTCTTCAGTGTTTTCACATGAAAAAATATAAGATTTACAAAAATGTGCTGTTATTGAACATGCTAGCTGCCTGGCTTTCATTGTCAATATTTTGATTGACCCAGTACAAATCTGCAAATAAAGACTTCTGACTTCATCTGCATGCTACTCTCTTAGAAACTAAAGAAGCCCTACTAGATCAGCACAACAGCTGCACAAATACTCTCGGGAATGGCAGCCCCTGTATTTCTGACGGGTTTATTTTAATGCCTAGACTTGTTTACATCCTGCTTCTCTGTTTTATTATGTGTTAATGCACTGTTTTTGTTTTTTCTTTCAGGCCTGGATTGACAATTCACAACAGGAGCTGCAGCCTGCTAGAAATCTGTTCTGTTCTCTTTGGCCTGTTGTAATGTTAAGATGCTGACACTTTTAGATTTGCTAGCTTCACAAAGCTGGACTTGTCAGAGGCATAGATTTATGCCGTGCACGCTGTATAGAAGCACACTTTTTTTTTCATATGTGAATCTTTTTTAGAAACTATGCTCTGTTACACCATAGTCTACTTACTGTTAAACAACATACACACAAATTGGCACAGATATATAAACATGGAAATGCATGTAATATCCATTCAAAATATCACAAGTAGAGACCTCAATTTTACTTTACATTGCTTGTTCTGTTTTTTTTTCCCCCCCCAAAGGATCATTGTACCACTGTTAATGAGCAGTTGTCACTAGTGGACCAGTCTGTAAAAGTTGACCTGTTGTCAACTTTACACCCTTCATTTAGATTCACCCTTCATTTAGATCAAATAGGCACATGTCAGCATTCCTAATTCGTGTGTGTTTTTTGTTTGGCTTTTTTAAGAATTTTTTATTTATTTTTTTCTTGCTGTGAAAAAAGGCTCTGAGTGTTCAGCCTAGGCAGCTTAAATCACATAGTCCTGACTACCTTGTATACAAAAATGGTTGCTGACATGTACGTATGTCTTGTCTAGCTACCAACCATACCATACTTGGGTTTTAATTACTTGAGCATGCATTCATAAGACTGTTTACATTAAGTGAATTGCTTTCATATGTGTTAGAAAAAAACAACCTTGAAAAAGCTTTATATACTGTAAGAAATGGGAAGTCTCAGGCATCATTCAAGCAGGCAAGAAACATGACCATTCCAAAATATTTTATTTATCTTTGCAAGAACCAATTCCAAAACGGTCTTCCACATCATTTTCTTTTACAACAGTACTAGCTGATAAACATGTCTGTTGATTTACAGCAGTTACATAAGCAAGTTTGTATGGTTACAATTAAAAGTGCCTTTTGTATCCTTTTTACCATTTTATATTGTATTGCAGTTACTGAAAAGAAATCTAAGATCTGTAAGATGACATTGTTGACTTAAAATTGGTATGCAGGGTACACGCTAAGGGTGAATGAAAACAAATTGTACAGATCGCTGTACTAACACACGTAATGTTAGTGAAGCAATCAGGCTGACAATGCTGCTGCTGATTGTGATACAGTGGGGCAGTAGCTTAACACTGGCAGCTTTGTAAGGGACATTGCTGTTAATGGCAGGATCTTCAGGTAGGAACCTCCTAAGAGTCACAATAACAATTTGATCTAAGAGAACTGTATAAAGTGAGATTTGGTGCCAAACGTACTGAAAAATGGATTTTGGGTCTACATATACTTACAAGTCCATTGGTTTTAAAGCTAACCTGTAAGTATGACAGTTTAAGTGACTTGGGGAAGATGAGATGAAGCAGCTACCCCATACCCAAGTAACCTTTAATGTTTTCTTTGCTCATAGTGACCATTGCTCGTTTGGTCTCACTGGTCCCATCTCTGTTTGCTCCTCTCTCCTCATGGTTCTATAGTGTGATAAACAGCTTTGTTGAGCAATAATGTGCAAAGAAGTGGTGGTCAGCAGCACAGAGAGCTGGCGTTAATGTTTGCAGGATACAGCTCCCTGAGTTCTTATTATCCTGGGGTGCTGTGGAAATGCGTCAAGTGTTTGTTTCATCTTTCAGTATAATTTAGGTCAGAAGCTCATTATAAGACATTGATGCATCTAAAAGGAAAATGCCACTTTGGAATCATGTAAAATAACTAATGTATGCAAAATATAGTTTAAATACAGATATTAACATTGTTGTAATGCATAAATAAGGTTAAATATGATTCTTAATTGAATGGTATTTGCATACTGACCGTTGGTAAATTTTATGTTTTCTTCTGTGCCATGAGTGTCCTTACTGATTTAATGACTCGTATTCCAAATGGTGTTAATGAAGTCAGTATAGCTCTCATGTTGTAAATAAGGTCCACAACATTTCATATATGGATTACTGTTTAACTGCTCTGCGAGGTTGATTTACTAAAACTGGAGCGTGCAAAATCTGGCGCAGCTGTGCATGGTAGCCAATCAGCTTCTAACTTCAGCTTGTTCAATTAAGCTTTGACAAAACAAAATCCCGCAAACTGGTTTCTATGCAGAGCTGCATCAGATTTTGCACTCTTCGGTTTATAGTAAATCAACCCCAATGGTAACAACTAGCTTCCATAGTGGCGCTAAACTCCTGAGCTTAAGTGAAATGGCAGGTTACAAATATTGTGTCATTTATGGGGACATAAATGACCCCCTTCTCCCAAGCTCCTCCTCTCTGGCCACCATGTTGCAGTTTGCACAAGATGCTGTCCCACTGCTACATGTATGTGGGGAAGTTAGTAGTGTTAGTAGTGTGACAATGGGTGATCTTTTTATTCATGGATGTCAATATGTTACTTGTGAATCAGCTGAAAATGAACAAGTTAACAAGTTTTTAGTCTGTACAACTGAAATTTCCACTTTCTGAAGCATATTCCTAGGGCATGTGAGATCATACTCAACTTTTAAAAATTACATTTTTTTCTCTCAAGCATTAGGTCATATTATTTATTAAACAGTATATTGGCTAGGGCTCCCTATCTAAAGACAGCTCTACATATGTGAATTGTTTGTTAGATGAACTGTGATCTTCTAGTACATGAAAACTACAACATCTGCTGTTCATTCCAGATTTTTGTTTCAAGCAGGGGTTTTATGTTAAGTGGAAAATGATTCTTTCCCTGCCATCTAGGAATTCACCCTTTCTCTATTTAAAACAAATGAGAGATTAGGATCTTGGTTTCTACTGGCTGAACACTAGATTAACTGTTCTTAAAATTAACACTGGTCTTTACTACCACTGGAATGGTTTACATAGTCCAATAATAACACAATGGGCCTAATACACACTAATGTCCCATAACGACCAGTCAGAAAAATGATTTTGTTGATCCTCATGAGCACCCTTGGGTGCTTCAAATCTAGGATTCTCTAACTGGCAATTTTATGGTTTTAATCTTGAAAAGGTCCACGCCTCCCATGCTGTTTACCCCATTTCTCCTCCTGTCTCATCCCTGTGATTGGCCAGTGGGATGGCGCTGGAGAGGTCAAACAAGCAAGACACAACCAGTAAGCGACTGCCTGTGTGCCTCAGGATATGGGGCACATAGGTGGCTCATGGCAATATCTGAATTTATCCTGCTTTTAATGTTTACAGGCAACAGCAGATATTTAAAGTGACGACAGGTAAAATTTTTACAAAGAATGCTGCCGTTGTGTCCCATGAGACATTACATGGCTGACCATTACATGCATGACTTCTGAAGGCAGAGGCATGATGGGACTTGTAGTTATGCAACAGCTGGAGGGCCACAGGTTTGAGCACCTATGATATTGGTTAAAGTTTAACAGAAAACAAAGTTTTACAGATACGTGACAACAGACAGTTTGTGAACCTCGGTCTTTATGGTTAGCCTTTCTGATTTTCCATATTCATTTTAATGTGTTTGGTGTCCTAATGACCTATAGAAAGTCTCAAGAGGAGAGAATGCTTGAGGCCAAAGCTCCACCTGTACAAATATAACATGGTGGGAAAAGTCCATCCAATCAAAAGTTCTTTTTGACTGTTAGTAGCTGGACAATGCAGTTTCTGAAAAAAATGTACATATTATGCAAAAAGGGTGCATTTTATGGCCAACTAATAAGTAGTAGCATCGTACAATTAACAAAAAATTCAAACTGACAAAGCATTTGTTTTGATGGCAGTTCTCTGCATACAGCACATAAAAAATGGGTTACTCATCTGCCATTTTTACCAAATAAGAAATATATTTCTGCTGAAAACTGTCTTTTGCATGATCTGAGGTCCCTACGTTGGGGATAAATTATGTGCCTTTGTATTATGCTCGTACAGAAGTTTGAGCATGTGCGTTTTTTTTTTTTTTTTTTTTTTTTTGTTTGTTTTTTTTTGTTTTGTTTTTTCTATTTCTACACGTTGCTGATTTTATCAGTAAAGGCTAACCACTAGTCTGCATATTGTAAGTGCTTATATTACACAATGTGAATTAAAATGCCTTGTATCCACTTAGTTCTTTTATGTAGTTGATAAGCTGCAGTATTTGAATCACTGCCATACTGTATGTTACAGGGGATCTACCACTCCGACTTTACACAATTTCTCCCCAAAGAACACATTTTCTAATGGTATTTTGTATTCTGTGTTCTACAATGGTGGTAGCTTTTTGGTATTTGACAGTTTTTTTTGTATTACAACATTTTAAATAAATAAACTTTTGTGTTGAAAGTAGTCTTGGCACTATTCCATAACTTATTTATTTTCTTTCAATGATTGTGATATACAGTATATACCAGGACTCAAAATTTCAAGTCCCGAGCCACTAGCCAGGCCTTAAGAGTTACTCGCCACCAGTTGCTCCACCCCGCCCGTAAGTCCACCCTTAAACACGCCCTCGTAAATTATCTCATGAAATTACACTGTCAAATGTTTTATGCAGAATTAGGTTCCAAAAATAAACATTACAACAACTTTAACAATATGAACATAAAGCAGATCAGTACCCATCAGTGTCCATTAGTACAGTCTCATTAGTGTGGCCTCATCAGTGTGGCCACCAGTGCAGGATTTCAGTGCAGCCTCATTAATGCCCATCAGTGCAGTTTATCATTACCCATCATTGCCACCTCATCAGTGGCCATCGGCGCCTGGCTCATCAGTGCAGCTTATTGCCCATCAGTAATTATCCGTGCCCATCAATGCAGCTGGGAGGATCTAGTGGCTGGATAACAGCGGAGATCTCCTGCTGAGACACAGCTTGTAAATGAATAGCTGTCCGCTGTTAAGTCATCAGTCACAAGCAGTTATGGCTGCCTTAGTAAATGAGCATGGGATAGCGCCAGGTTTTTATAACATACTTTTTCTTGTTTTACCTGTTACTAGGGATGAGCCCACAGTTCAAGTCGAATGTAAGTTCAACTCGAACATCGGGTGTTTGTTTTTCTAAAACGAACCGAACATATGGGGCGTTCGCGAGATCGCAGTGCATTGCTGTATGATGATTGGCCAAAGCATGCACCTAAGCTGCATGCTTTGGCCAGTCACAGCGCGCTCTGCTGAGAGACCCATAATTGGCCAAAGGCAGGGTGCCTTTGACCAATCATGGATCAGAAGGACCAAGTCCATGCTCCACACTATATATAAGGCTGCTTACAGCGCAGCCATGTGTAGTGTTGTTGGCGTGGACAGAGAGATGGCTTGAGTTAGATTAAGCAGGCAGGTTTTTCAGTTAGTGGCAGTGTATTTGAGATATACACTGTCAGTCTAGTGACTCACACACACTCACTCACACTGTAACCTGGGGGACAGGTAGCAGGTATAAAGCTCCCTGGGATGAGCAGTTTCTCAGGCACAGATACCAAGTCCAGAAATGAAGTGGCCAACAGTGCTGTGTTTATTTGTGGTATATACGTATAAGTCCATATACAGGTGCTGTACCGTGCTCCAGAAAACAAAATAAAGGGCAAAGTAGGAAAACACAAAACCTAGCCGTGTCACGGCTCTAGCTATACAGTCTGCAGGCCCTCACTACCAGGCTGACCAAGCCTAACACTTGTCAGTCTCTGCAAAGAACTGCTTAACAGGTTTTACCAACCTTACTCTCTTCACAGACCAACTTTGTGTGAATGTCCCAGGCAGAGAGCAAAGGCTGTCTGCTCAGGTGAGCTTAAATTAGCCTGGGGAAGAGGACCAAGACCCGAACTGGATCATGGATCACAGATTCCTGAATGTGTATTAGAGGAGCCTGGGAGAGGTATAAACCCCGAACAGGACTTTTCCTGGCTCTCTCTGGGACACTCTGCTACAATAAATTTTATATATATATATATATATATATATATATATATATATATATATATATATATATATATATATATATATATAATTATACAGCTTAGACTATATATTCAGTGTTTACGTGATATTCAGTCAGTGCAGGCAGTGTATTAAAATATATTATATATACTCTGCATCCATTGCATAAAGATGGTCTAGGCTATAAGAAGATTGCCAAGTGCAGAACGATGGCCAAGACCATACAGCTGTTTAACATGACAGGTTCCACTCAGAACAGGCCTCACCATGGTCAACCAAAGAAGTTGAGTGCACATGCACAGAGTCCTATCCAGAGGTTGTCTTTGGGAAATAGATGTATGAGTGATGTCAGCATTGTTGCAGAGGTTGAAGGGGTGGGGGGTCAGCCTCTCCGTGCTCAGACCATACACCACACACTGCATCAAATTGGTCTGCATGGCTGTTGTCCCAGAAAGAATCATTTTCTAAAGATTATGCACAAGAAAGCCTGCAAACAGTTTGCTGAACACAAACCGACTAAGGACATGGATTACTGAAACCATGTCCTGTGGTCTGATGAGAC
>NW_027507758.1:482932786-482937786 GCF_037356315.1 Lithobates pipiens
GTTAACTAAGGATTAATTTGTTAATCCAAATTATTTAAAATTATATAATAGAAAAATTTAATAATTTTGTATTGGGGGCAAGCTTATAGAGTAAATTTTACAATAAACCCAATTTTTTATTTTCCCAATAGAAAATTAGAACCAAAAAATACTATGTTTGAATTTTGTTTTATGTACTAAATATTATGTCATCCATAGACATGCCAAATTGTTTGCCAAAAATTGTTGCAACAACAATCCTGGCAGAAAAAAAGGAACGGGCAGCATTCGCTTTTTCACCTTCCCATCTGAAGCAAACAAAATTAGAATATGGCTGGAAAATGCCGGTATGGAGACCAACATGATTGATGAATTTATCCCACATATCCAAAAAGACTTGCGTGGAAACCAGTACAGGATGTGTTCTGAACATTCAGTACAGATTCTTTCACCGGTGAAGGCAATCGTAGAAAACTTAAAATGACGCTGTGCCGACAATTTTTAGTTTGGAGGACACAGCATCATCAAGACCTAACAGATGGCAAAGAAAACTGGACAGAATGAAAGAAACATCGTTTTACATCCAAGGCCAAGACCCTTCAACTTCAACAACTGAGATGCAAATAATCTGCAAATGCCACCTTCCCAAAGTGCAAAATAATGATGCTGGCACACAGACTGACACTGTTGACTTTAATGTTTCACAATCTGAAGAAAGTTACTTCAAACGAGCCAGTCAAAGAGCGTCAAGTTTGGATCATTCCTATTGCATGTCGGAAGAGGCTTTGCCCATACCTTTAGAGGGTTCAACACCCATACATGATGTACGTCCATTAGAAACAGAAAATTCTGTTGTATTTTCTCCCTCTACTAGTGTCACACCTTTTGTAGACTCCACAAACAAGAGGTCTCGTTTAATTTCAGACGATGAGAGTCCTCAAAACAGACCAAAACGTAGATTAAAATATTACGATGACCCTAGTTTTCACTTATCAGATTGTGACACACCACTAAAAGCTGACCTGAGTTTATGTGACAGTCTAGACGAAATCGAGCCCGATAACACTGTTCCTTATCCGTTAAATTTGGTCAAAGAGAAAAAATTCATTATATTTGAAAGCAAACTGGATCTGTTATTGTATAAAATGAGGTGTCCAAATCATGATTGTTTTTCGCGCATTGTAAAAATTGAAAAAACTACAATTGGAACAATGTTGTTGGTCTTTTCCACATGTTCTGCTAGCCATAGATTAAAGCTGTGGGAAAGCCAACCGAAAATAAAAAGTTATCCTGCTGGGAATATTTTGCTAGCAGGATCTATTTGTTTAAGCGGTGGAAGTTACACAAAAATCCGTGAAATATTTGATTTTTGTGGTATCACAATCTTTGGCAAATCCTCATATAATTTGGCACAATCTAATTATATATTCAAAACGATTGATTACTGTTGGCAAGAAGACCATGCAAATGTACTGAATGAATTGGCAATAAAACCATTGTGTCTTGTGGGTGATGGTCAGTGCGATAGTCCTGGTTTTTCCGCAAAATACTCTACATACACTTTCATGGATCTCTTTAGCAAAAAAATTGTGGATTATGAGTTGGTGCAGGTATCTCAAACAACTTCATCAGTTGCTATGGAAAAATTTGGTTTTACTAAATGTTTAGATCGGCTAATTGATCAAAAATTAGATATTCAATTCGTTGGAACAGATCGACACACCGGTATACGAAAATTATTAACAACGGAAAAGTACCAAAATATTAATCATCAATTCGACATCTGGCATTATGTGAAAAATTTAAAACGTAAACTTATGCAAATTTCTAAAAAAAAAATGTATCGACCAATTCAGCCGTGGATTCGAGCCATATTGACACATTTCTATTGGTGTAGTCGAGATTGCAATGGAAGCGAGGAACGTTTTAAGCTTCTGTGGGAATCTCTACTACATCATGTAGTAAATGTACATGTATGGAAAATTGGAGATACAGAGCACAAATGCCAACATGATGAGATCGATGTGCATTCTCCGACTGTTCCTTGGCTAACCATACACACCCCTGCATTTCACGCATTATCCTCAATTGTTTTGGACCCTCAGTTGGCAAAGGACATGAAACATCTCACTTTTTTTTGTCAGACTGGGGTCATCGAAACGTATCACAGCATGATTCTAAAGTATAGGCCCAAAAGAATCCATTTTAAAATGGATTCAATGGATGCAAGAACTAAATTGGCGGCATTATGCCACAATCATAATGTGATACGTAAACCGGCTCTGACAAAAAAAAAGGATGCAAGTGGTGCTGAGATTTTGGTGGAAAGGAAAAACTTGGAATTTCCACGTGGCCGTAAAAAATGGATTGTTCGCAATGTATTTCAAAAGATGAACACTGACCACACTTTTGAAATGCTTGCAAACATGATTTCGATCATCGAGGGCACAATACATAGTTCTTGGACATCAAAAAATCTTCTGATGCCCAAAAACATAGCGCCTGTTGAGAGGCCGGAAACAAGTGCGGCGGTGCTAGAGCATATGACACGCTTTCCAACAGGTGTAAAATGAACTTGATAAGTGTGTCATATCTAAATGATTGAATTGACATTGCTATATTCGGCACTTTCAAAGGCACTACAAAACTTTAAAATTGCAAATGTTTTTGATTGTTTCATGTTGACTTGTTATGGTCTGTTGTCCTATCTTTTTTTTTACCAAATAGTATTAAAATTTTTTATATATTGCTAAGTTTGTTGCATCTGTTGTTTTAGGTAGTGCATACTCTTATCGTACACGTCAAATTAATTACTAACTTTGATCCTCTTAGAAATAATACAAATAACTCATTCTAATAAATTTAATTTTTTTATTTATACATTTTAGTAAAAACATTCCAAAATCAAATAAACTGCTAACATTAATAATATATAGAATTAAAAAATGCAAAAAAGGTCAACTGTAAAAACTAAAAAAATTAATTTAGTGAAACGCCATTTCCGATGCGTCATAGTCCTCTGAGTAAAGAAATCCAACATAACTCCCATTTGGATCTGGAAATGTCTGACGCACTACTTTTACAGCACACGATGGGATGACCCTACGATTCCCCTTCCCTAAAAAACCGTAGATCCATGCAATAAAAGCTCGATACGCTGTTTTGCGTAATCTCCTGAAATAAAACATTGTTTTGATTTAAAACAAACAGATAACTTTAAGAGACCTTTATATTTAAAACGATGGGTAGTCTCATGTAATAATATTAACAAATTCACTGACCTATTGTTGTCGGCATCGACAACAGGACGTTCCTCTAAATACAACATGGTAAACATTAGTCTGACGTGTTCCTCTGTTGCGATTTGAGACGTGAAAATATCAGCCTCTGTTATGCATTTCCTTCCCTCTGGTATGCATCCGTCTACCTCGGCTGTTTCCCGGCAACAAACTGATTCCACCTGGGTAGCCATTGGTATACAGCATTGACACTGACACCAGTCTATGTTGCCTATTCTGTCTTCGTTTGTTTCTAGATTTTCTGATGTGGACGAGGCAACACTCGACGAAGTAACCGTTGGATTCACTGGGAAGGCACGGTCAATGTCTCGTGCGGGGTACCTCGCTAACAGCTGCTGGACTATTATCTTGCGCTAAAAGCAAAACATTGAATAGATAATTTTAAAATTTTATTTAAATCATATATTAGTTTGTTTATGTAGCAATAAATTAAAAAAAAATTTGAGATCTCTTGTACAAATGATTTTGGTTTAAAAAAAATAAATAAATAAAAAAATGAGGTAAGCTGATAGTTCTAATAGACATTGTTATATAATAAAATGTTTGTAAAAAAAAAAACTTTGATGTATTCTTCAGTCAATATATATGGATATAGAATTACATATTTTCTTGGCATAAGGTTGGCATACGATTGGCATAAGGTGTTGATCTTGATCGCACAACGGTCAGCTAACTTTTTGGGGGGATAATTCATAAGCTGTAGTACCTAAAGCCGATGAATTGAAAGCTTGAGTCCTGTCTTTTTTTTTAGTTATTTTTTTTAAGCCAGCAGCTACAAATAATGCAGCTGCTGAGTTTTAGAATAATGACACTTAACCGCCCAGCGCGCACGCGAATGTGGCACCCAAAACCAAACCATCTATTGTCTCTCGGGTGCTGCCGCCTCCATCTTGGCTATGTGAATCAGGAAGTGGAGCCTTGCGGCTTCATTTCCCGTTTCCCTAATGCGCATGTGCGAGTCGCGCTCTGCAGTAAGGATGGTCCCCGCTATCTCTGGGATCTGTGTGCTTCACAACAGACAGCGGGGGACCTTTGCCAAAGGGCGTAGATATCTACGGAAAAGGGGTGTTTATTCTGCACATATCTATCCCTGAAGTGGGTGCAGATACCTGTACTCCACCCAGAAAGGTCAAGATGGTGGCGCCGGAGGGGGGCAGTGTTCCTATGAGCGGAAGGTCCACTTTAGGGTGGACCTCCACTTTAAAAAAAATAAAATAAAAAGAAAGAACAAATGATTTAAAGCGGGAGTCCACCGGGACTCTGCTTTTTTTTTTTTTTTATAAAAGGCAGCAGCTACAAATACTGCAGCTGCTGACTTGTAAAATGGTGACACTTACCTGTCCAGCGCGCCCGCGATGTCGGCACCCGAAGCCGATCTCTAGATCGACACTCGGGTGCTGCCGCCGCCATCTTGGGTATGGCAATCATGAAATGGAGCCTTTCGGCTTCATTTCCATGTTCCCTACTGCGCATGTGCGAGCGGCGCGGCGCAATCCGGACAGTCCCCGCTGCCTCTGGGAACTGTGTGTTTCCCAGCAGGCAGCGGGGCACTTGCTGAAGGGGGCGGGCTCTCTGCGGAAAGGGGCGTAACGTACGCCCCTTTACGCATAGAGTTAGCCCGGAAGTGGGTGCAATTAACTGGATTATCCAGGTAACTGCACCCCCCTCCCCCCTGAAAGGTGCCAATTGTGGCGCCGGAGGGGGGGGGGATTCCGATGAGCG
>NW_027507758.1:482940286-483030155 GCF_037356315.1 Lithobates pipiens
GAAGTGAGTGCTTAGTTTAGTACTGTTATTGCTTGTGATACTCCTAACAAAAAAAAAACTTCCAGACAGTGGACTCCCGCTTTAATGAAACAGCCAGAAGGGAGTTGGTCTCCTGACACTCCTCTATGGTTCAATCCTAAATTGTCCCATTTTGGGGACATACCGGATCCGGTGATATGGGCCAGGGTAGGTGTTAAACAGCTTAAGCATGTGGTGGGAGGGGGGCAGCTTTTGACGTTTGATCAGCTTAAGGTGCAACATGATCTTCCCAATTGGTATTTTTTTCGGTACCTACAGTTGCGGCACGCTTTTCTCTCTCAGTTCGGTCCTGGGACTTTGCAGTTGGGAGTGTCACCTCTGGAAATTGTGCTGCGGACGGAGGACCTGAAAAAGCCTCTGTCCGTTGTGTACAAAATGTTGTTCTCGGACAGGCCGAAACCTATCCAACAATGTAGAGAAGTTTGGAGTGCCTTGGTACCTGACTTTGGAGGGGAGGATTGGGACGACATGTGGGGATACCCGTTCCAGACCCTAGTATCGGCTAGAGACAGACTTATCCAGTTTAAAATCCTACATAGAGTATACTACACCCCTGCCAGACTGGCTAGAATTTACGGTACGGGGACGGGGGGATGTTGGCGTTGCACAGCTGACCGGGCTGATTTTGACCATGTGTTTTGGCGGTGCCCGCGAATTGAGGAGTTCTGGAGGGGAGTGACACAGGTTATGCAATCTGTCCTTTCAATGCCGATTCCAGTCACAGTTGCGGTATGTTTGCTCGGATTGGTGGAGGAGTTGGCACCTCGAAGGGCGCAGAGGACTCTGATTTCTCTGGCGTTGTTTTATGCCCGCAAATCTATCCTGCTATGTTGGAAGAAACCTGAACCTCCTACAGTTTCTTATTGGAAAGGTTTAATTAATAAAGCTTTACCGTTCTATAAAGCCACTTATCTCAGCAGAGGGTGTCCTAACAAATTTGAGAGGGTGTGGAGGTGTTGGCTTGATGCCGCAGACACTGTGAATTGATCGCTAGGTGGGTGGTGTACTCCTTGTGTGTTAGGTGAGGGGCGGGATGGGGAGGGGCTACCCCTTTGGGTTGGCTTGCATCCCCATCTTGGGTAGTTAAATACTCAGTAACGGTACAAACTATGTGTTTATCTGTGTGATGCTGTCGATGATCACAGACTGAGCTTCAGAAGGAGAATGGAGGGCTGCACGGGAGGGAGTTTTGTCGGGCGGGGGGAGGGAATGGTTGGGAAGGGCGGGGGGGAGGTTATGTTTGTTTGTATGTTTGTATGTTATTAATGTGTTGAAAAACTTTCAATAAAAATAAATTTAAAAAAAAAAAAAAAAATTTCCCGCTGCCGAGACAGACCGAGGAAGCCCCGCCGAAAAAGACTGAGCTGACTTGCTCGGCTCCGCTCGTAGTCCCGCCTCCCTGCTGATTCTCTAGCGAGTGCCTGACAAAAAAGACCGAGCCGTCTGTACTGTGTATTCGGCTGGGCTCCGCTCGCAGTCCCGCCCAGTATGGGCGGGACTGCAAGCCGAGCCGAGTCGAGTACACAGTACAGTCGGCTCTGTCTTTTTTGGCAGCGCTCGCTAGAGAAACAGCAGGGAGGCGGGACTACGAGCGGAGTCGAGCAATCAGCTCGGTATTTTTCGGCGGCGCTCTGTATTTTTCGGCCGCGCTCAGTATTTTTCGGCCGTGCTCGGTATTTTTCGGCTGTGCTCTGTATTTTTGACTCGCAGACAGTGGGGATCGGCGTATAACACGCACCCATTTTAAGGGGGAAAAGGTGCGTGTTATACGCCGATAAATACGGTAATTTGGATAATGGAGAAAGAAATGGACTTTAAAGGCACATATAAAAAATGATAACAAAATTTTAATAGTTCAAAAATAGTTTAAAAAGCATACTCTATATTTATAGCTACCTGATGCACCCCCATATTGCAATCTGAATTTCTGATTTGCTGTTCCTCTCAGTGGGTGTTGATAGGCCCCTGGGGTCATCTCCTCTTATCCACCAGGAGGGGCTCTCTGTGGTGGGGCAGCAGCGATACTCCATCGGCAGGGCAAGGCCGAGATTTTGTTGAACACCAAGCGTGGTAGGTTCACACTATATGCATATATATCTACGCATTGACATTCCATATACTTTTAGTGTATAATTGTTTAAAAAATTATTTCTTTAATTAAACAGAAGCTCCTGAAGCAGCAATATTTTGAAAATCGCAAAAAACATGTTGAGCACCAAGTGTTTTTTAAATCGTTAGGACCTACGAACACCCCATCAACGCATGCCATACCCTAGTGGAGGCTTCTTTGACTTGGTCATCAATACCCCACAGGAAGTATACTAGCGGCATTCACCTATTGGGTTGATCAATGGGTTCTTTTTTTTCTTTTTCAGTATTTGTCTAATTAATTTGCATTATTCAATGTGCATTTGTATATATTAATTGTGAACTATTAAAATTTGTTATCATTTTTTATATGTGCCTTTAAAGCCCATTTCTTTCTCCATTATCCAAATTACCTTTTGTTTCATTCTCATAGGGGAGAAAAGTCTCAGACAACAGGATCCCAGGGACCCCTGACCTCACCAGCCTGATTGGGAAGTAAGCCCTAGCCCCCCGAGGATGTGGAGGAAGGAGAGGTGGAGGAAGTAGATGACATGGGCACCCCACCAGGTGAGTGTTTGACACCCCAGCTTCAGGTAATCTATGTATGCCCGCGTATATTTCTAAATACATGTTTTTTTCATCAATTTTGGTGATGTTCTGGTTTTGGAAGGATAAGCGGCAGAACCTTTTACTAGGGCCAGCGCCCAAACCCTCATTATCAAACTCATGGCGTGGAATGGGGAAATAGATGCCATGAGCAATTGCTTTGACATCATGCAGCAGGAAATGAAGAACATGATCAATGTTTTGGGGAGAATATAATCCCTTTTTCCCTAAAACAAAATCAATCATGTTCTTCATTTTCTTTTTAGATGACCAGAATATATTTTAAAGATTTGTACATTTTAAAAGCCACATTTTGAAGATGCACATGGTGTGCTAACATTCACAGCATATTTCAATCATGGTAATTGAAATAAATACAATACATTAGCAAACATTAAATACATATAATGATATATATGATGTTAAAGGAGAAAACTTACCTTAAAGCGGAGGTCCACCCTAAAATGGACCTTCCGCTCATCGGATTCCTCCCCCCCTCCGGCGCCACAATTGGCACCTTTCAGGGGGGAGGGGGGTGCAGTTACCTGGATAATCCAGGTAACTGCACCCACTTCCGGGCTAGCTCTCTGCGGAAAGGGGCGTACATTACGCCCCTTTCCGCAAGTGCCCGCCCCCTTCCGCAAGTGCCTCGCTGCCTGCTGGGAAACACACAGATCCCAGAGGCAGCGGGGACCGTCCTCATTGCGCATCGCGGCTCGCGCATGCGCAGTAGGGAACCGGGAAATGAAGCCGAAAGGCTCCATTTCCTGATTCCCATACCCAAGATGGCGGCGGCAGCACTCGAGTGTCGATCTAGAGATCGGCTTCGGGTGCCGACATCGCGGGCGCGCTGGACAGGTAAGTGTCACTATTTTAAGTCAGCAGCTGCAGTATTTGTAGCTGCTGACTTAAAAAAAAAAAAAAAACGCGGAGTCCCGGCGGACTCCCGCTTTAATATAGTCCTTCTGCACGACCTGGATGATGGCAGGACAGGTCTCTGGAATAATGAGTTCCATGTATATATAATATTGATGAAAAAAAAATTCAGAAAAAAATATATTGAAGAAAAAATATACAAATTAAAAAAATATTGTGAAAAAAAATGTAACACATTTTATAAACGCACATGTGTTTATAAAATGTGTTTATAAAATGTCGGCAAGTACCGCAAGGTGGCGACTAGCCTCTTCCGGAGTAATGGCTTGCTGCATGCAGGTATCCTGCCCGCTGATATAAGGGGTGAGCAAAGCCAACAGGCGGTGAAAAATGGGGTCCGTCATCCTGAGATAATTCCTGAAATCATTAGGATTATTCTCCTGGATCTCACGAAGCAGAGGCATGTGCGAGTATTGGTCACGCTGGAGTAACCAATTCTTACTCCATGAACTCCTCCTCGCCCTATTCATGGACACCAAGCCCCCACACAGCACGAACTGTATGAGTACGTACCTGCACCATGGTTTCAAAACGGTCGGCTGGTCAGAACAAACTTAAACGAACGCAACTGAAGAACAGCAAAGCCAGTAAAGAGCGAGCTGAAGATCAGTAACGGGCGGACCAGAACGCACTGAAATACAGATAAGAACTGACTACACACACTGAAAACTAGATACAAACCCACAAGCACAAACTGAACAGCAGTAAAACGATCGGAATAAGCTGGAGTCTGAAAAGTGCAAATCGTCTCTAACCAAACTTCTAACACAAGATCAGCAGAAGGAGCCCAAAGGGTAGCGCACTGGGTCTTGAACTTCCTTTTTCTAGTCCCGTCGTACGTGCTGTACGTCACCACTTTCTAAATGGTCAGACTTTGGTGTGATCGTGTGTACGCGCAACAGTTTCAGCGGAACTCTGACGGAACTCCGTCGGAAAAACCTTCGGCATTTATTTTCCGACGGGAAAACCAGTCGTTTTTACGCAGCATAATAGTTGTCCTGTGGACAGATTCTCCTACCTGAGCGGTGGATCTCTGCAGCTTCTTCAGAGTTGCCATGGGCCTCTTGGCTCTTTCTCTGATTAATGCTCTCCTTGCCTGGCCAGTCAGTTTAGTTGGACGGCCATGTCTTGGTAGGTTTGTAGCTGTGCCATACTCTTTCCATTTTTCGGATAATGGATTAAACCGTGCTCCGTGAGATGTTCAAAGCTTGAGATATTTTTTTTTTTAACCTAACCCTGCTTTAAACTTTTCCACAACTTTTTTCCTAACCAGTCTGGTGTGTTTCTTGGCCTTCATGATGCTGTTTGTTCACTAAGGTTCTCTAACAAATCTCAGAGGGCTTCACAGAACAGCTGTATTGATACTGAGATTAAATTACACACAGGTGGACTCTATTTATTAATTAGGTGACTTCTGAATGCAATTGGTTCCACTAGATTCCATTTAGGGGTATCAGAGTAAAGGGGGCTGAATACAAATGCACGCCGGACTTTTCAGATATTTATTTGTAAAAAATATGGAAAACCATTTATCATTTTCCTTCCACTTCACAATTATGTACCACTTTGTGTTGGTCTATCACAGCCTTTCACAACCTTTTCAACACAGAAGAACCCTTGAATAGTTCTCCGGTCTCAGGGAACCCCTGCTAAAAATGAGAAATCTACAACTCATGATACATTAGTGTGGTGGCGGTCAGTGGGAAGAATGGTCCTTACACTTGTGATCATTGGGAAGAATTACCTCCTTACAGATAGTTAAAAAGCTCAATGGTGTCAGTGGGAACTTATCTGAGAGGCAGACATTTCCCAATGCTGAAGGAAGCCCTAGTAACCTCTGAAGAATCACTGGTCTATAACATAAAATCCCAATAAAATATATTTACGTTTTTGGTTGTAACATGACAAAATGTGGAAAATGTCAAGGGGTATGAATACTTTTTCAAGGCAACATGCATACGGTACTTATGCTCACACCATATACATGCTTACACATACATACAACATACATACACACCTCTAAACACTCATGCATACATATTTGGCAAATGCATAGCGCATCATCAGAATTGAAAATGCAGCATTTGACGAGAACACATGTCAACAAGAACCTCTAAACAAGTTCATAGCTACTATAGCCTTGAACTTGATTTAACAATTTGACTACCATAACATGCAGGACGTGTCAAAAGGCTAAATTAAATATCCTTGATACATGTGCATGGGATCACAGAGGTTATCACAGTGACAGTAAAAATATAGTTTTCCTCTTAGAGAGTAAAAGTACATTACAGTAGGTAGGACAGACCAAAGGAGGTTAGATTAGCATGTTGGAATTATAAAGAAAGGAAGGAGGGAGGGAGGAGGAGGAGGGAGTTGCAGTAGTCGAGGGATGACCAGGGAAGCTTTCTGGTGTCATTGGTTATAAAGGGGCATATTCTGGAGATCTTGCGGAGGTTGAGGCTGCAAGATTTGTAGAGGGATTGGATGTGGGCCTGAAAGAACAGTTCAGAGTCCAGGATAATACCTAGCCCCCTATCATGTTGGGGCGGACTGATAGTTGTGCCATTGATCTTGACAGAAACTCAGGGGAAGAGGCACATAGTTTCATAGTTAGCAAGGTTGAATAAAGCCACCAGTCCATCCAGTTCAACCTGAGTGAGTGTCTACAGTTGTCCCAATCCCTGTACATTGCACACTCACATCGGTCCATACCCTCAAGGAGCCCACAATCCAAGGTCCCCATTCATATACTAGGGTCAATTTTAGTCAGAGGCCAATTAATCTACCTGCATGTCTTTGGGGTGTGGGAGGAACCCAGGGTGCCTGGAGGAAGCCCATGCAGGCACAGGGAGAACATGCAAGCTCCAGGCAGGTAGTGGCATAGTTGGGATTCAAACCAGTGACCCTTCTTACTGCTAGAGTGCTAACCACTACACCACTGTGCCCCCACATGGGGGAGGAAATATTATGAGCTTAGTTTTGGATAGATTGAGTTTGAGGAAGTGGTGTGACATCCACACTGATATGTCTGCTGGTAAATTAGTGATATGTGAGGAGATTGATGGAGTGTGCTAAGGGGTAGTGAATTAGATATGGGTGTCATCAGTGTATAAATGCTATTGAAAGCCATGGGAAGCTATCTCATGCCCCAGGGAGGAGGTGTAGATGGAGATTAGGAGAGGTCCAATGACAGAACCTTGGGGGACCCCAACAGTTAGTGGAATAGGAGAGGAGGAAGTGGAGTTGTGACACTGAAGGTGTGGTGAGATGTATGCAAGATTAGAACCAACAGAGAGTACAGTCGTGGAGACCAAGGGAATAGAGTTTTTTTGAGGAGGAGGGTGTGGTCAACTGTCTCAAAGGCAGCGGAGAGGCCCAAGAGTAGAGTACAGAACAGTGACCGTTGGTTTTAGCTGTATTTATGAATAAACTTTATTTAGAGCAATGAACACACTGACATCTGACAGGACTTTTTAGAGCTGTCATCACAGTCGTACGATTTTCATATGGTGTGTACACATCTTTTGACAGCCAATACCGAATTTTCGTCTGAAAATTCCCAAAGGGATAAACTCCAAAAAATTTCTCGTACGGGAACATAACGAACCATTTTCGTTTAATGTGTACCATTTTCGTACAATTTTTGTACAAGAAAAATCAGAAAAGAAAGACTGCGCATGATCAGAAACAAATGAAAAAAGCCTTTGTTGAACGAGAAAATTTGTAAGAATTTTCGTATGAATTTTCTTTCACTGGTTCCGATTTGTTGTGAAACATTGAGAAAAAAACAGACAAACGTTCGCCTAATTTTCTTATAATGTAGGTCATTTCTGAATTTAAAAAAATTTTTTTTGCTGAGCTATGAAAAGTTTCTATTGCATTGTAATATGTACGCTGTATATTTGATTCCTCTGAGTTCCCCTTTAATGAAGACTATGTAGCTTTATGTGAAGATGGAGAAAGCCAAGGACGCACGACCTGTGTGTGTGTGTGTGTGTGTGTGTGGGAAGATATTAGCCAACATGGGGACACAGAGCATTGGAAATGAAATACTGCGATGACAGCTCTAAAAAGTACTGTCAGATGTCAGTGTGTTCATTCCTTTAAATAAAGTTTATTCATAAATACAGACGCCCTGGTCTCCGCCCTCTATCAGAGGACTGCGATTGGCTGTAATCTATCATGTGATCGAAAACCAGGAAGAGGTGCAGTGTGGAGCGAATGGAGCTCCGGGACGGAGGAGAGTGGGGTGAGCTGAAAATGAACACAGGTAGCGTCCGATGAGTGAAGGCCGCCGCGCTGCTTGTCTTTTCACATCATAGGGGGACCTGGAGGAGCTGAACACCACAGAGGAGACTGCAGGCTGCCATAGGTGTGCGTGCTGTACACAGAGACATGGACGCAGGTGGGTGCAGTACTGGGTGTATAGTCTATGGGCAGATCCTCACTTCAGGGATTCACTATGGAGAATGTTCACGCTGATCGGGTAATACCGTTCTGATTCTTTATTGGAGGCCTATGGCTGCTTCACTGTACACATGATAATAATGAAGTATAGGTTGGTAGCAGAGTTCAGGCAGAATCCATCTGGCATGAAAAGGTCACAGAAAGAGATCCGATCTTTATATGTGGCTGTATACTGTATCTCTATGTTATGTTCTGGAAAACCAAAAGGAAAAATAAATCAAGATGTACTGATTTGGAGCCCAACTGCAGAATAGCATTACATCTCCTCTGTCTGATTGCTGGGTTTTATACAAACTCGCTCAATCCCTGTTTTCACTTACCTTAACCACTTCAATACAGGGCACTTTTACCCCCTTCCTGCCCAGTCCAGAACAATTTTCAGCACTCTCACACTTTGAATGACAATTGCATAGTAAAAATGGTCGCTGGTTCGGATCCCAACCACATCACTACCTGCCTGGAGTTTGCATGTTCTCCCTGTGCCTGTGTGGGTTTCCTCCGGGTACTCCAGTTTCCTCCCACACTCCAAAGACATGCAGGTAGGTTAATTGGCTTCTGTCCAAAAATTGGCCCTAGTGTATGATTGTGGGCTCCATGAGAGTAGTGACGAATGTCAGAGTGCAATGTACAGGGATAGGGATAAATGTAGACACTCGCTCAGGTTGAACTGGATGGACTGGTGTTTTTCTTCAACCTTATGTAACACTGTACCCATATGACATTTTTATCTCCCCCCCCCCCCCCCACAAATAGAGCTTTCCTTTTGATGGTATTTAATCACCAATTGGTATTTTATTTTTTGCTAAACAAAATAAAACTAAAATTTAGAAAAAAAAATGGCACTGATGAAGAGGCATGGGTTGGCGCTCTTGTGGGCATCCTTGATGGGTCTGAACTGATAATGCACTGATTATCAGCACCAAACATATCCCCACCACACCTTCTTATCATTAGAGCTGCTTATCCGCTCTCCTCTACTCATGCCTTGTCAGTGCGAATAGAGGAAAAGTTGATAACCGGCACTTCCTGGTCACGATATGATCAGCTGTGATTGGACACAGCTGATCACATGGTAAAGCGCCCACATCATAGGCTCTTTACTAAGATTGGAGATGTGTGTCAGAGCGACACATCGCACTGTCGATCGCCACTTGGGGGCCTGCGCAAGCATCTTATCCTGCTGGACGTCATATGACACCCAGTGTAGGATAATAAAACCACCGCCCGGCCGTCATTTTGCTATAGGCCAGGTGGGATGTGGTTAAAGTGAAACGAAAGGCTTCATACATACCTGTTCAACGGTTCTGCACCACATCTTCTTCAGAGTGCCGGTGTGGGGAGGCCGTCATCCCGGCACTCCGCACCAGAGAAGACTGTGAGCAGGCAGGTAGGGGCATTATATTGCAGAAGAGACGTTTCCTGGTGTTTTACAGTGGCTTTAAGGCATGCTCTTTTGCCAGATTCTTCGCCACTCTGTTTACATCCTGGAGGGGTCCTTTTTCCAGGTGACCGCTTCCCAGCCTGCATAACATAGACAGTTTCCTTTTTGGGCGGAGGGGTTCTGTTAGGATCCAGAAGGGGACTGGTGCCAGACCAATAAGCGTGACGGGTCCGGTCAGTGAGGGTTAACGCCAGATTAGATGGTCCCTCACAAGTGGAAACTGTGTCAGCGAGGGACCAGGATGGGGGGACTTGAGTGAGTATAACACTTCACAAGCAGAGATTAGCTCAGATGTGTTCAGATACTGGTCCAAACCCACTTGAGCTAACCTGCCAGGAGTCTGACACTGCCAACTATCAATCATAAGCAGCCAGGGCATTTCCCATCCAGCAGCCACACATACCTCATATGATTGGCTTTGTGCAGTGTCATCTTCCTGTGGGGATGGCTCAAGTGCTCATTGTTTGTAGTGCAGGGGCCTGCTTCATTTGATTCACCGTGGATGTTTATTTTTTTTTCTTTAGGTCAGTCCTCATATTAGTTTTGGTAAATCTAAAGGCGATGGCATAGTTATGATTAAGGCCCATACTGGACAGAAACTGATGTGCTTAGGACTAAGCATGTTTCATTTTATGTGACAAATGAAGCTTATTTAATCAGGCAGAGGACAGGTGGCACTCTCGCACTGCATTTGTAACCTGCATTGGGCATGGAGAATAGTCTGCCAACAGCTGGTCGCAAGCTCTTGTTTAGTAAAAAAAAAAAAAAGAATTTCTTTATTGATTATTAGAGTTCATGCACATGGGTGTTTTTAGGCATTTTCTAAGCCTAGTGAAAAATGTCTTGTTGCTTTCCAGTGTCTGCAGTGCTGCAAACGGCCTGCCATTCAAGTGAATGGCTCTCTGCAGCTTTACTCTTGAATCACCGTTTACCCTTGCATTTGTGTACAATGTATTTCCCAAATATGAAACTTGAAGTGTTACTAAACCCAGGAGCCTGCGTTCACTATATCTGGTCTCCCACATTACACAGAACATGGAAATGCAATTATTTTAGTAAATCTAAACTGCTAAATACTTTTTCTCATCAGCAGTTAGAGCAGTCTTCTGACTTCTATCAATGTCTGGTTAAAGCCTGTTGGGGGAATTTTCATTCTCCCCTGATTGTCCTATGAGGCTGCAGGACCCCTGACCCTCTGTCTGGACAGTGCTAATTGGCCCTATGCTGATGACATGCACTCTCCCAAGAAAGGGAAAAAAACTCTCTAGCAATACACACCAAACTGAGCATGTGCAGAGTGCTCCCATGACTCTGTTCTATCAGGAGATGGTTTGGGGACAGTGGAAAAAGGGGGGGGATCAGAGAAGGCAGGATTAAACCCTTGGGTTCCACAGTGATTATAGTAAGCATGCTTTACTGCATATACAGACTGATTTTACTGTTGTGGGTTTAGTAACACTTTAAAGTGGAGTTCCACCCAAAAATGGAACTTCCGCTTTAAGGGAAGATGACCTCCTGACATGCCACATTTGGCATGTAATTTTTTTTTTGGGGGGGGGGGGGGGGGATGCTGGGAACCTCTTTTCAGAGGGTCCCAGCCACCATGGCACTGGAAGGGAGATCACCTCTCGGCAATCATCTGGGACATGTAACAGGTCCCAGTTGATTGCCCAGCCAGTCACGGCTTGCGCATGTGCCTGGGTGTCGGCGCCGCTGAGAGGAGGGGGGACGAGCAGGGCCCTGGGACAGGTAAGTGTCTGATTATTAAAAGTCAGCAGATGCAGTATTTGTAGCTGCTGACTTAAAATTATTTATTTATTTCTTAAACAGAACTCCGCTTTAATGTTCAGGAAAGACTTTTTAAATGTATGTATGCATAAACACTGATGCATTGAATCATCGGCATTTGCAAGACTTGTCTGGAAGGCTGTATGTGGCACCTTTGGCTCCCCAGGCACTGGGAGTGCACAGAAACTTATGCCAGTCATACAAAAAAATTGTCCATGTTCACAAACTCTAGGGGTCAGTGATAAAAAAGTGTGAATAAATAAAGCTGCAACAGCTTTTCAAACCACAGCTCATTCTTTTTGAAGCTTGGAGTATAACATACAAAAGATCAGTATTAGTTTATATACAAAGGGTCACATGAGCAATGTTTTTGTTAGTCTTCATCGTACGGACAGGTAGTTTCACACAGACAGGAAGACTCGCTGAACTACCAGGGCAATCAACAGCATTGTGGTAGTTCATTGAGAACTACAAGCTGACAGCCACAAAGGATGTCGGTACTTGCAGTTCATTTATTCACAGAACTCTGTGAATGAATCACAGCCTCGTGGGCAGAACCCCCCCCCCCCCACAGCTGCACTCTTTTCAAAAAGTGACAGCTGGTACGGGGAACTTCTTCCCGTAATGCTATCACACAGAGGCAGCGTATCATCAAGCGGCTGCAAAAGCAGGAACATGTTGCATATTCCACCCTAAAAACAGGTGGAACATGTAACATGTTCTTGAAGGTGAACTTATCCTTTAAACCTAAGCAGGTTATACACCATAGATTTTCTTAATTTGGCCCTGTGAACTGAATAAAAAAATGTCTCCATTCCCCCATCCATGCTAAAGATTACAGATGGCCAAATCTCTCCTGCTGGCTATTCTATTCTGACAGCTGCCACTTGCAGCTGTCAGGATACCTGAGCATCTCTGCAGTCCCCTCACAGTCACCACCCCCCCCCCCCCCCCTTAACGGGTGCTTACAATGGGCTTTTATTCGGCTTCATTGATGGAAACCTTTATCTAAAAATTGGTAAAACTGTTGCTGTAACTGCTTAAAAAGTGTTAGCTGGAGTTCAACTTGACAGACCAGCAGATTTAGATGGATTTGACTAACACTATCATTCCCCCAGATTGACAATTCTGCAGTCCATAGGTGTCTCCAATGCACCTTCATCTAGAATGGAAATGGAGACACCCTAAGACAGTAATTGTGTTACTGGCTCAGTCACCAGGTCAAAATAAAGGAAAAAAGCATAAAGAAAGAAACCTAATGAAGTTGCCACAAGGATCAATACATAAAATGTTTGTTTTTGTTTATAAATCAGATCATTTTTATTGCAACTCCTTAGATAACAGGTCTACACGAGTTCACACAATTACATACAAAAAACATTGTAGGGATAACAAAATAGTGTGAAGAATGAGTGCCACGTAGGGCAGATCTTCGAGAAATTGGTTTTGGGTTTAATTGAGTTTGTGGGATAGGAAGGAAATAATTGACTTGAGCTCTACTGAAGCAGGGTCCCAATTACAGGTGTAATTGCTGTGACTCTGGTCTCTAGGCGTTCCTGCACTTGACACTTAACTGCTTTTTACAAATCCTCATAAAATAAACCTATATTAAAGAAAAATTGCAAGTGCATAAATCATATGGCCATGTTGTCTTTTTTGTTTTTCATAGCAACCCTCACCTATGACACGCTCCGTTTCTCTGATGCACCCGACTTTCCAGAAACTGCAGAGCCAGTATGGATACTGGGGAAGAACTACAGTGCTTTGACAGGTATTGTATTGAGGATCCCTAAAAACCCTCTTCTTCACAGAAGCCTATTTTACCCACACCTAACAACTTTATTTTCTCCATCTGATCTTCCACCACATCTGTTACCATTTGTTCATCTACCATTTATGGTTTTCTACCCTTTGCAAAATATTAATGTTGCCTCTACACCCATATACAAAAACATATTGAAATATCTTGCTTAGTGTTTTCCACTTAAAACATATATTTCAGATTACTACAGCAGGTTTCCAATGTAGCCATATTCTGTTTTTTATTTATTTGTTTATTTTCCCCTGAACAACCATTCTATAGATGCTTGCCCACAATGTCCCATCTCCAGTAACATTACAGTCTGCCTTTTTGTAAACATTCTTAACCCCTTCCTGCTTGCAGTCTGTATATTAACATTTCCTGGTGTAATATCCTGAACATACAGCGGGTAAAATAAATATTTAACGTGTCACCATTTTGCTAGGTAAATATATATATTTCATTGACATTGTATTTTCGCCACATGTTTGTAACAACCCATGCAATCCATACATAAAAAGAAACCAAAGCAAATAAGTTCAGAAATGAAGTTGTGTAATAAAATGGAATGACGCTGGGAAAAAGTATTGCACGCGCTAACTGAAATGTATTTAATGCTTGGTAAAAAAACTTTTGTTGGTAATGACCGCTTCAAGACTCCTCCTGTATGGAGAAACTAGTCGCATGCATTGCTCAGGTATGAGATAGATAGATAGATAGATAGATAGATATATTATTATTTTTTTGGCCCATTCTTCCACGCAAATAGCCTTCAAATTGGGAAGGTTCCGTGGGCCTCTTCTATGAACTCTGATCTTTAGTTATTTCTATAAATTTCCTAATGGATTCAAGTCAGGTGATTGGCTGGGCCATTCTAGCAGCTTTATTTTCTTTCTTTGAAACCAATAGTGTTCTTGGCTTTGTTTTTGGGATCGTTGTCTTGCTGAAATGTCCACCCTCGTTTCATCTTCATCATCCTGGTAGGTGGCAGCAGATTTTTATCAAGAATTTCTTGGTATGTTTTTCCATTCATCCAAGACCATGTAGTGCAAGGGCCGACCTGATTGCATACAAATTGAAACCTTTAAGGTTTGACCTCATATTATATGGTTTTGGTAAATCTGAAGACAAAAATCTGCACAAAATATAATGGTGTGTGTGTATAGGGCTTAAATGTTGTGCAGCAAACTTTAAACAGGCTTTAACATGCTTTTTCTTCAGCAATGGAGTCTTGCGTGGTGAGCGTGCATACATGCCATGGCAGTTAAGTACATTACTTATTGTTTTCTTTTAAACAATTGTACCTGCTAATTCCAGGTCTTTCTGAAGCTTCGCACAAGTGGTCCTTGGCTCTTCGACAACTCTTCTGATAATTCTTTTCACTCCTCTGTCAGAAATCTTGCAAGGAGCACCTGGTCACAGCTGGTTTATGGTGAAATGTGTCCTTTCTACTACCGGATTATAGCCCCAACAGTGCTTACTGGAACATTCAGAAGTTTAGAAATCCTTCTGTAACAAATGTCATTGGTATGTTTTGCACCAATAAGGTTGCAAACGTCTAGAGAGCTTATTGCTTTTACCCATTGTGAGATGTTTCTTGTGTGACACCTTGGTAATAAGACGCCTTTTTGTAGGGCATCAGTTGAGACAGAACCAGCTGATTTAATTTGCACTGACAAGGGGCAGGATTGCTTTCTAATTACTGATGGATTTCAGCTGGTCTCTTGGCTTTCCAGGCTTTTTTGCACTTCCATTTCTTCATGTGTTTTTCCCTGTGTCATTCCATTTTATTACACATAATCTAATCTCTGAATTTATTTGTTTTGGTTTCTTTGTATAGATTGCATGGGTTGTTACCAATGTGGTGAAATTTTCATGTCAATAGCACCCTTTGGAAATATATTTACCTAAGAAAAATGGTGACGTGTTCCATGCTTGTTATGCTTGGTGTACGTTCTCCCCTTTGAGAACTAGCAGCCGACACTTTTTGTGGCTGTTGTTTCTGAATTCCAGTTGTCAGTGACATCTGGGGACTCCACTAAAAATTGGGAACCAGTCAGAGTGTTTCTTCATCTTCTGATCACTGTCAGCTCTGATGTAGAGATCACATGTAGGCTGAAAGTGGTTGTAAAGCCAGAAGGCTTGTTACTTTGCTGTATTTTATGCAGCAAGGTAAAAAACCTTCTGCATGCAGTCACCTCCCTAAATGCTTTCCTGAGCCTGATCTCGATCCAGCAATGTGCATAATAGCCGAGGCTCTCTCCCTCGTTGGTTCAGACACAGAAGCAGAAGCGATTGTCAACTACAGACAGTGAACAGGGGCAGGCCTGAGCCCTGCTTCACTTGTCTTATGGAAATGCAGAGTTGGGGTCTGCAGCAAGTACTTACGAGTGCCCCGTAGCAAATGGCTTGCTATGGGGACACTCAGTGGGGGAAAAGAGCCAGGAGCACCAGCGGGGACCCGAGAAGAGGAGGAGAATCACAAAACCTTTGCACAGAGCAGGTAAGTAAAACCTGTTTTGTTTTAATTTAAAAAAAAACAAGCCTTTACAAATGCTTGAAGGCTCCATGACGAAGTGAAAGTATGCAGATGAACATTGTCACCTTCACTTATCTGCATTACTATGTATATAATAGTTCAACTGTCAGGAACCTTTTTTTTTTTTTTTTTTTTTTTTTATTACATTTTTGCACATTTACCTATAATAAAATGGCAATTATATTTTTAATAAAACAATGTACCAAATAAAAACAAAATTACAATTATTTAGGTATGCAGATTAGTCATGGGGTGGGCATTTTTATCAGAATATTGAGTGAAAGTTCTGTGAACAATTTTCATAAACCCAATAGATTAAAGTTTTAAAGGAGAACTACATAAGCCTGGATGATGATGAACACTCCCTCTAGGGTGTGTAACCGACAGGCTGGGCTCACAGGAAATGGGCAGAATGACAGCGTGTCCTTCTGCCCTGAAGAGGACAATCTGTGCTCAATGGAGGAAGAAGTTGGGAGCAGCGCTGGATTCTGGGGAGGGTAGATATTCTTCTTTTTTTTTTTTTTATGCAGGGGAGGAAAAAAAAATTATGGAGTTATATTTTATGTTAACCGAGATATGCCAACTTTGTGAAATTTGGCCCTCTGGTTGGAAAAGGGTTAGCCTGCAGCGAACAAATCTGCAATGTATTTATTTTTACTATCATGCTGTACATGCTGACTTCATACATGGCTAAATCTGGTAACTACCTAATACAGCTGCATTACACAAGAGACAATAGCAGGGTTCACGTGAGACTTCTGTACGTAGTAATTCAGCACACCTTTTATCTGAGCAATATCTATGTCTGAGGAGATACAAGTGTGCTCTGCAGTTGAGGATGATTGCGATGAAATGATCTAAGCAGCCCAGTAATCTGTTTATGGATCCACACTAAAATGGTATTGCTGAATCATTTGCCATAGTCCACGGAGTTGTAATCCCACAATTCTCATCCAGTTCACAGAAAGAGCAGAATATATATGAGTAACTTTAACTGTTGCAAATTTAAAGGCTGAGTTTGTAATTTCAAGAAAATAGCCTATGCAGTCAATGGGCCCCCAGTAGGTAATAAAACCTGCAGCTTTGTAAAATGTTTATCAATTTTATTGTCATACCTGTAGTAGAGCTGCACTATTCTGGCTAGAATGAGAATCGCATTTTTATATTTTTTTTGCTTAGAAGATAGATCACGATTCTCAAGGTGAACAACATCTTTCACATTAAAAGAAAAAAAATTGGGCAAACTTTACGGTTTCTTTTTTCTTTTTTTTTCTTTTTTATTCATTGAAGTGTTATTTTTTTTTTCCCCCAAAAAAATTGTGTTTGAAAGACCACTGGGCAAATACAGTGTGACATAAAATATTGCAGCAATTGACATTTTATTCCCTAGGGTCTCTGCTAAAATATGTTTGGGGGTTCCAAGTAATTTTCTAGAAAAAAATATTGATTTTAACTTAAACAAGTGTCAGAAAAAGATTTTAAGTTAAACTTCCTGCATTTATAGGTTGTTTAAAAACTTGTCAGACTGCCCCAGATGTTTTTCCTTACACACAGAAGTTTCCCTTTGATCTTAGAAGGAAGTTAGTTGCAATGTTTCATTTTAAAAACTTGTCAGACTGCCCAGATATTTTCTTTTGACAGCTGAGTGAGCAGATAAGTCTCTCCTCTTTGTTATATGAAAGAATCGGCAAACTCTGCAATAGAGATCGTCAGAGGGGTTGAATCGAGATCACAATTTTTTTTAACAATTAATTGTGCATCTCTAACCTGTAGGCCATTTGGGTCCTCCTAGCAGCCTGGCCAATAAACTCCCACTTGGCAAACTTTGTATCCTAAAATAAAGCAGTACAGCGCAGATAATATAACCTAATACAAAATAAAATAATATAAATAACGATCATTCAATGAAGAAATACAGGATAGATGAAATAAGACCTCAAGAGTCCACATGTGCAGGGTGCCTCCTTCCAACAGATCAGGGTGATAAATGTGATCCTGTCCACCAACAGATAAAGTGGACTCTTACCTTAAACAATAGACCCCTGAAAAATCAGACAGGTCGAAAAAGGCATATCCCCATCAGGGGTTAATCGGAGATATCCACATTCACAGGGTAGTGCTCCTGGGGTATAATCCTATCTCGAGTCCCATGTGTCAGCAAGGTTCCATAAATTATATATGAAAAACATAGAGTAGCAACATCTAGTGCTCTCCGTATAAAATTTATTGATTAAAAGCAAAATAAAATATAGTACACTCACATAGTATAGCACTGCGCTCCAGTGCTGAGTGACAGGCAAAAGTGAAAACAAACAAGCATCCATGCACGGATCAGCGTTCTTCATATCCTGCCATGTTGCTAGGATGTGAAAACCTTTTGGAGGCTCCCAGCATTGAGTGAAAAAACATTTGTGCGGGTTGCTAACTGGGAGTTTTCAGCCAGACTTCTGATGGGACCAAATGGCCTACAGGTATCACAATAAAATGAATGAACATTTTACAGTGCTGCTCATGTCCTACATAGTGTTAAGGGATCATAGTAACTGATCGCAGTAAAAATGATTGTAAAATGAAAGTACCCCATAATCAACACGTTGCATTTTTTTTTTTTTTTCTTGACTCATCTAACCAGCATCTTATCTAATCTTATTGTTTGCTATAGGCAGATTGGACACTTTTTAGTACTGCAGTTTTTCATACGTACATTTTTCTTTCCTTTCAGAAAAGGAGGAGATTCTGAATGATGTTACCTCGAGACTGTGGTTTACATACCGGAGGAACTTTCCACCAATAGGTAACGAGCTTTAGAATTGAATGTGAAAAAGTTCAGCTGGAAATCTTAGAATTTAGTAAAGAAAGTTGCACCAGTATATTATTTTGCACCCTTCCAGCACTTGATACATCTCAGTCTTCAAAGTAACATTGTTTTTCTTTGTATAGATAATCTGCCATGAGACAATAGTGGATATTGCCAATGGTGACATTTTTAAAGTGGTTGTAAACCCTTACATATAACTAGTGAAATGACAAGCCTTAGGTGATACACAGAGATGAAACAAATCATCATACAAGTTGTACCTGTCTGTCTGTAGCTTTCTCTTCTCTACAGCCTTGTAAAACACAAGGATCAAAAGCTTTTTCCCAGCTATAGGGGGCAGGAATCTGATGTCACATACTTCACAGCTTAGGGAGGAGAGCGCAGTGTTACCTGAGACCTGAATTGAGGGAATAGACAACCACACACACTGTCTAATAGGGAAAAATGTACAGCCAAGGCTGCAAATCGCCTTCAGTGTGCTTAGGACTGGGATAGGGGGGAGGGGATAGTTGAGCTGTTTCCCTGGATTGCTTGATGGCCAGTTAGGCTGTCAGAAGTGACTCAGCAGAGGGAGGAGAGATCACTGAGGAAACGCATTATGTGGTTTTGATCTAGGCAAGTACACACTATAGAGGGATATGCATTGTTTATTTTTCACTTCAGAGGTTACAACCACTTTAAGAATGCTAGTTCCTGGCTGTCAGGCTGATGTTTTGGCTTTAGGACTGTCTGAGTTTGTGGCCTATAACGAGTATAGAGCTAATACATTTTGACAATTGTCTGACACTCATTTACACCTTGCTTGTTCTAGGTCTGTGACTCAAAATGTTCTGAAAACCCAAAAGTTACACAGCCAGCTTCTTGTATTTTCAGATGCAAACCTTAAAAATGAACCTTACTGATATTTAATTTGACAGATTTCCTCCCTTTTGGCCTGTTAACCATTGGAAGCATTTTGTTATATCTGTTAGAGAATTGCAAAAAATACCTGTTGACCTTGTCAGAAATGTGGAGCTGTCCTGTATCCTCAACACTTCCTGTGTTATCTACAGGAGCCCTCCTAGTTCTTATCTTGGACTATAGAATGAATGATTGACTGACTGACTGACTGTTTGTTTGTTTATTTGTGTTTTTTTTTTTTAGAGATCTTAAGCCTAGTACACACGATCATAAAATAGGACAAAATATCTCTTTCAAATCAATCGTACAATAATCTGATGGTTAGTACACCACTTTCCAGAGACAATCACGACAGTTTGTCCGAAATGATCCAAAGGGTCAAACACAAGCATTTTTCTTGTATGATACCAGATCGTATGATTTTAATTTACGTCAGTACAGTATTCATCCAAAAATACAATACAATACTTTACGTCACTTCCACTGTGTGATATCAATAAGGTTTTAGTGAATACAGAAAAATTGTCCAACACTTAAACTGCCCCCCAAAAAAATGTTAGTCTGCCCCACGTACACGCACAAATGAATATAAGTGCACTCATCGGAGGCATTTACGAAAAAAAAAAAAAGTTGCTTGTTATACACGTTGCATATCGGCACACGCGCCTGAGTTAAAGCAATAATTCTGGGCCCATCATTCATGGTTAAAGGGTTTGTAAAGGTTCAGATTTGGTTTTGTTTATAACAAACATGTCATACTGCTTGCTCTGGGGGCACTTGTGCGTATTCACTCCTGAGCCGCCACTGGCTGTGATTTGTCAGCAGCAGGAGCCAATGGCTCCCGCTGCTCTGTCTCAGTCCATGAGGAGGGAGAGACCAGTGTATGTGCTCTCATGCACATCACTGGAGTATAAGGGGTGCTGAGAAGGGAGATGCACACAGGTTTTTACCTTCATGTGTTGAAAGCATGAAGGTAAAAAACCTTGAGCCTTTAGAACCACTTTAACTCTAACTGGTGACCTACAGGGGCTTTTATAGCATCGCCTATGAAAAATAAATATATGGTACCAAAGCTAATCAACATTTTGCAGACTCCTGCAGATTTAAAGCTTGACATCTTGGGCATCTGTCTTCTTGGAGCAACCTCATCTTTTTATATTTCACCAAAAATTGGTTAATGTATTGCATTTGTGTCCTAAAAATTTATCCAAGTGTATTTTGTACAGAAAGTTTGTGCTTGATAAAACCGTTACACAACTATCGCGTGACATAAAAAACGCAACATTTTCTTCTACAGGGCGTCTGCTTTCAGAAAATATACATTTGTGGGATTTAACTTATCCTCGGGCCTAAAATTTTCTTTATTGTACATCATGGGACACAGAGCTTTAAGTAATAACTTAATGGGTTATAGGCTACCTTCAGGTGTTGATGCTGGTAAACCCAATCCAGTAAGTTTACTCACTATATAACCCCTCCTCCTTCCAGGAGCACATCAGTTTTTTTTCGCCAGTGCCTAAGTTGTTGGTCATAAGTGAGGATGTGCTCTGAGGAGCTCCAGGAGGGATCCATGCTGGATTTAAATAGCCTCCATAGACCAGATCCATCAAAGTGCCATTGAGGCCTAAGAGGATGATACCTGGGGCCTCATATCCAAAGCACAAGGTTTTGCCTGTAACGTCTCCCTTTGTAGGGCTGGACCCCAGGAACGCAGGGCTTAGGTCTTGCTACATTACCTAACCTTCCTAAAGGGGTGCTTTTACAGGTCCAGGGCAGTTGAAACCCTGTTTTAGGGACCCAGTCCCTGAAGGTTTGCTAAACGCAGCCCGCCGTGATGGGTGCAGGTTGGATTGTTTCTTAATTCAACAAATCCTGAGGTGAGGATAAGGTAAAGGAAGAAACTTGGGTATTAAAAATATTTATGTATTTCTTCCATTAGAGGAAGTAAACCCTGATCAGTTTACTTCCTCTTTCATTCCCTGCAAAGGCAAAGCATAATGGACTACTATGCATCGCATAGTAGTCCATTATGTGTCACTTACCTGACACAGGAGCCAGCGAAGTCGCCGCTGTCCCCTGTAGTCCGCCGCATCCATCTTCTTGGTAGGGTCTCGCAGGTCTGCCGCTGTCATTCGGCGAAGCCGCGATGACGTCACTCCCACACATGCGCACGGGAGCCGACACGCGCGGCAGCTCCGTCGTTGAGAATGCCGCGCTCAGTGCGCCTGCGCGCCGCTGTCTGCGGCGCATGCGCCGTAGATAGCGATGCCTGTTTTCGGGCAAATATCTCCTAAACCATATAGGTTTAGGAGATATTTCTTGGACCTACAGGTAAGCCTTAATCTAGGCTTACCTGTAGGTAAAAGTGGTTTGTAAGGGTTTACAACCACTTTAAGGAAAAATGTTTGTCATGCCTTAAATCTCCACTAGAGGGACACAGATACCTTACTCTGTTGTCTCACTGTAAGCTCGGTCCGTGTTTGAATTGTTTGATTTCAGCAGCATGTAGAGGGGAGAGTCTGCAAGGTAAAAGAAAGCTGCAAAAGTGTTTATCTCCCTGATGGGACCAGAGGGTTAGGGGACAGAAGCGTTGTACCCCCCTTAAATTACCCCCTCCCCCCGCCGAGGGGGGGGGGGGTGCGAGGGTCCCACGAATACAACTAATTGTTTTACTATGGCTGATTTCATTGTTTTGTGCCTGCTGCTGGATGCGTCCCTGCACAAAATACAACACAGCTGTGACAGTCTCTCCTCGGCTGATGAGGAGAAAACAAGCAGCCTGCAACACAAGGATACACAAACTGTAGGACATGTGAGGGTTGCAAACTGGCATTTCTGATACAGGAAAAACGCATTTTTCCCAGCACTAGGCTGAATTTTACAGCATCTTTTAATGTCATGACTATTTCCAGCAATTAAGTGCAATTTGTATAGTGCCTCTGTATTTGTACTTGGGACTATGCCTACCAAAAAAAGACACCACATATAGGTTTCACCCCCAGGCGCTAGGATGCCAAGTCGCATTTCCATGCTGTCACCCTCGCCTGCATTACCAGTTATGGCAAGCCAGGGTGAGCCATTTGGAACAAATTCATAGTGCAACTGCTGCTCTCAACCTTTGCATGAGCAACGCCGATCAGAGGGAAATAGAGGAAAACCGCCGGCTGGATGATCAGAGCAGGGAACATCACAGCTTTCATTTCAGTAGCTGTGTGTTCCCCTGCCGTGCACTGTCATATAATCCCCTCTTCTTTTTCCGGGACCACCCTTCTAATCCTAGGACAGGTGACATTTATCAAAGTTCCCCAGACATGGGGAGGGGCTTGTGTGATGGTGCGCGGCGGGGGAAATCACAGCTATTGAAATGAAAGCTGTGATGTTGCCTTCTCTGATCATCCAACTGGCGGCTCTCCTCTATTCCCTGCCACAAGTAGGCTGCACATGGTGGACACAGGCTGCACAGTGCTCCATCCAAGCTTTAGATTTACCAAAGCAGCGTTCCCAAAAAGTGCCCCAAAGCCTCACTTGATGATGGTTTCTAACCCAGAATCTGCTGAAAGAAAATCCTTCAGACCAGTCATCTGGAAAGTGGTAATGATGGATGCCAGCCTTTCAGGTTTGGGAGTAGTACTAGCAAAGACAACTATCCAGAGACGGTGGTCAAGAACCGAAAATAACCTTGTCCATCAATATCCTAGAGATTCGGGCAGTACGCCTGGCTCTAAAGACCTGGACTTTCAGGTTATGAGATTGAATCCTGACAGGACAATCAGACAATGCCACAGCTGTGCCCTATATCAATCACCAAGGGGGCACCAAAGGTCTCTCAGCGCAGAGAGAGGTGAATCATATTCTAACTTAGGCACAGAACGTTCCTTTCTGTCCATTGGCAGTCTTTGTTCCGGGAGTAGAGAATTGGCAGGCGGACTACTTGAGTCACCAGCAGTTATTCCCATTGGAATGGTCTCTTCACCCGACATATTTCGGGCTGTTTACCAAAGATGGGGGACTTCGGACGTAGATCTAATTCTAGCATCCAGATTCAAAATGACTTTAAACTTTGGCCAGAACCTGGGATCCATTCGCATGTGGAACGAATGCGTTGGTAACCCCATGGGATCAGTTCTCACTGACCTATGCATTCCCCCCTATTCAGTTGCTCCCTCGACTTCTTTGCAGGATCAAGCTGGAAAGAAAGCTGACAATTCTGGTGGCACTAGCATGGCCCAGAAGGTCATGGTATGCAGAAATCATAAAGATGGCAGTGGAGGGCCCATGGTCCCTCCTACTATGGCCAGATCTGCTCTCACAGGGACCAATATTCCATCCTAGCTTACGGCCTTTAAATTTAATGACTTGGCTATTAAAACCATATTCTGAAGAAACGTGGGCTTTCCAGGTCAGTCATCTCTACACTGATTAGTGCAAGGAAGCCAGCTTCCAGAACTTTTATATTATAGAGTCTGGAGGGCTTGTGTTTCCTGGTGTGAATCCAAGGGTTGGCACCCTTGGAGATATATCTTAGGCAGAAATTCATGCCTTTCTACAAATAGGAGCAGAAATTAAATTGACCTTGAGTACTATTAAAGGCCAAGTCTCAGCTTTATCCGTCTTATTTCAAAAGACCACTTGCTACTCATTCTGTAGCCCGGGGTTTTATACAGGGGGTTACGTGGCTTATTCCGCCCATCAAACCTCCCTTGAACCCTTGGGACTTGAACTTCATTTTGTCTGTTACAAAAAACAGCCATTTGAACCAATACAACATATTCCCCAGGCAGCAGTATAAGCCCTCAAGGTCTGGGGGTGGCCTACGTGGTATCTCCCTCCCTTCAAGTAACATTGATATGGGACGTCCCACTAAGTAAATACTTAAGGCTCTGTGTCCTATGATGTACGATAAAGAAAATAGGATTTTTATAATGGCTTGCCTGTAAAATCCTTTTCTTGGAGTACATCATAGGACACAGGGGTCCCGCCCCTCTTCTTTTATGGGGTTTAAGTATATTTCTTGCTTGGCTGCAAAAACGGAGGTACTCCTGGAAGGAGGAGGGGTTATATAGGGGAGCCAACTTCCTGTATTGGGTGTGCCGGTGTCAACACCTGAAGGTAGCTATAACCCACTAAGTAAATACTTAAGGCTCTGTGTCCTATGATGTACTCCAAGAAAAAGTTTTTACAGGTAAGCTATTATAAAAATCCTTTTTTTTTTTTTCAGACATAAGTCAGCATTGGCAACTTGTCATTTTAGGATTTCTCTCTACAAATGATCAAAAAGTTGGGAGTACTATTTTTAGTCATGCATGGCTTTGTTTACTGTAATTGTGTCTAGGGCCCGTTTACACTCTGCATCCTGGTGGGATCCATTTTGTTGCATACATGATCTTTGTCTTGCAGGATTTCAGGATTACATTGTCACATTTCAGCCAAGTAAAGGCTTTTTTTTTTTTTTTTTCCTCTTAAGGAGGAACAGGACCAACCTCTGACACCGGCTGGGGCTGTATGTTACGCTGTGGACAGATGATATTTGCTCAGGCTGTGATGTGCAGGCATGTAGGAAGAGGTAATACGTTTTGTGTGTTTTGCTTCTTTTAAAGAGCACCTGTGCTGAGCAAACGATGTAGGCTACCATTTAAGTGGTTTAGGTGGGAGGCTACCATTGCTGACCTCTGCTTCTGAAAATGACTGTTCCCTGGATGATTTCCTGATCAAATAGCTTTAATGCATATCTAAACCCAAGAACAAAATTGTAATATGTTGACACTCGCCAGTCCTTGGATATGGGAGCTGCATTCATTTTAAAAGACTTCCTCCTGCCCATTCTTTTTCACCTAGTAACTCTGCCAGTAACACCATTTTTTGTCATAGGGTGACCATGCCCACTCACTATTATCTGTGTATGGGCAGTGTTGTCAACATAGGACTGGACTACTGAACACGTCTCTTCTCCTTATTTTCTGTTTAATATTATCAATAATTATCACAAATAATGTGTAGAGACTTTATTTGCATTTTTTTTTGTTTCTCAGATTGGAGATGGAACAAACAGCAACCACGGGGGGAATACCTCGGTATCCTGACTGCTTTTCTAGACAAAAAAGATAGTTACTATTCCATTCATCAGATTGGTAAGAAAACTAGTGGGGAGACATTGACTCGTCCCTTTTTTATATATGAAAGTATTTGAATGAGGAGATATTTGTGTCACTGAAGCAACAGGATTGTTTGTGTGTGTGTGTTTTTTTTTTTTTTTCTGACTACAGTAATAAACTAATTGGGTTGCTTTGAGAAAACACTGCTTATTTCAGACATTTTCATCTGTATTGGCATAGCATGATTTGTGTATACATCCAACCCTGGCCAACAAGGACTGGGGGAAGAAACAGTTGGACAGCTTGGGTTTTACAGCCAATCATTTTTGTTCTCATAAAATCAGGTTGACGCCAGTGTTTTCTGCAACGATCATAAAGATGCACACTTGGCCTATAGATGTCTCTGTATTGAATATTTGTTGTTATCTTTCAAAGGTGCATGTTTCAGAGTTATATAGACAAAAACTCACCCAAGCTCTATTGCATGTTTATAGGATGGTGAGCTGAATAACGGTGCTCAGGCCATTGTGTCCCATACATCAAAATTGCAAAAAGAATGCCGGAAACTTGATTGCCAGCAACTCATGCTATGAGGAAGGCTTTTGCCGAAACATGTTGGCGTTTTGATGTCGCACTGCTGTTTGTGCTCAATAAAGAATTAAGAAGAAGCAATCGAGTTGCCGGCATTCTTTTTGCGATTTTCATGTTTCAGAATTGCCTTCCTTATCCTCAATTCATCAAATATTGTGTCATTTTCTCATAAAAAGTATGTGCATATCATGCAGGGGACATTTAATATACATGTGTTTTAAAGTCGGTCAGTTACCTGGAAGGAAAGGCAGGATGAAGATGAGGAGAGCCTTAGATTGTGCGCCTTCAAAAACAGACTAGCTATAATGACCATCCTGTTACAATCTGACAGGCCCCTTTAAAACTCAGGTATGCCTATATTGTTGATGCACAAACCAGTTATTCCT
Organism: Lithobates pipiens; assembly: GCF_037356315.1. NCBI lineage: Eukaryota > Metazoa > Chordata > Amphibia > Anura > Ranidae > Lithobates > Lithobates pipiens. The sequence goes on from NW_027507758.1 coordinate 482,966,782, forward strand.
CTGTATACTTGTTATTATCACCTTTCTATAAGAAAGTTAGAGGATCTCCCATTTTGCCTTCAATGGGCAGTGACATGGTCTCTTGATGGGCTACCATCAACTGATACTTGCCTTTCCCACACTCCCCTACCACCCTGCTTGCCTGCTAGAGCCCTCAATCTGATCCTTGAGTGGTAGACTTAGCCTGTAGAGAGAACAAGACAAGTAAGAAACCACAGCCAAAAAACATTTAATAAGTGAGGAAGAAGACCTGTATAGACAATGAGAGTATATGGCTGCCTCATGTCCATATGTCATCACAAACTATGCACGGAAGGGTCTTGATTTTTTTTATTTTTGTTTTATACTAAGCAAATCATGCTCACATGTATATCTCACAAAAACTGTTTCCTTTTTTTGTAGATTTTTTTATTTTATTTATTTTTTCTTCTTCTTAAATAATGATTTATGTGAAAATGCTTATCCATGCACAAAGCTGTTTTTAATTTAATGAAAAGGCAAGGTACTTTGGTGGCCTTAGTGTAACTGCATAGTACTTATTAAATGGTCTAAATAAACATGTCAATTTATGGAAACCACTGAAATGTTACTGCGTAACAAGACAGAATACTTTGGAAATACTTTAACACCTCTTGCTCCCCTCTGCTCTATAACATTAAAGGGAGGGATAATGTATATTCGACTATTGGCACAATTGTTAAAGCATATCTAAACTTAACAAAAACTTGTATATATTGCGGATTACCAGTCATGAGATGTGGCAGCTGTATTCGTTTTCTTTATTTTCACCTTGTGATACTGCCAGTAACATACATCCTGTCCTACAGTGACAACAGTCACTTGCTATACTGTATGTATAGTTGAGCAGCATTGTTAACACAGGACTGCAGAACACCTTCCCCTCTCCTCATAACCTAGAGGAAGGTCCTCTGCAGTTCAGAGCTGTACTAGTCTGCACTAATAACAGACTTTGTGGTGAAACTCAACAGTACACAAGACAACACTGAAGTTCTAGCAGGATCAAGAGGTATTTTTTACAGCTATTGTACAGATATAACCAAACATATATTCAATAGGGACCAAAAGGCAGTAAGAGTTGGGTTATGGTGTTTATGTAAACATTTTTAACTGTTGTAAAACAGGTGACATTGAGTTTGAATATTCAATTATGGCTCTCTGTGTGCCATTAATGTGTGCTTGGTGTTACAGCTCAAATGGGAGTGGGCGAAGGGAAGTACATCGGACAGTGGTATGGGCCAAACACAGTGGCACAGGTGTTAAGGTTTGTTTGAGCCATTTTTAATACCATTCATCTAAATATTTTTAATTATTTCTAGTTTTTATAGTTATGCCTTCTTTTTTTTTACTGCAGAAAACTCACTGCTTTTGACCAGTGGAGTTCAATGGCTGTTCACATCGCTATGGATAACACAGTTGTCACTGAGGAAATACGTGAGTATGAAAAAAGAGTCCAACTCAAGCAAAATATTATTTTTTCATTTTTATATTGAGCAGTGGAGGATAGAAACTGTCAGATTTGTTTTGACCATATCGGAGAGGTTTCTCCTAACTTCCTGTCAGTGCTGTCACATGAGGAGCCTATAGCTCTATGTAAGCTATGATTCTAGTAACGGAAGGATCAGCTTAAAGGGTTACTAAACCCTCATGTGTTTTTATAAAAAAAAAAAAATACTTCCCTACTCTGTGCAGTTGGTTTTGCACAGAGTGGCCCGATCCTCCTCCTTCTGGGATCCTTCAGCAGTGCTGGTGGCTCCTCCTCTCGAGTGCCCCATCAGAGAAGCGCTCTCCTTCGGGACACCCATGCGGGAACGCTCCAGAGTCCTGCTGCTGCATCTATTGACTCGGCCCTGCCCCCCTTGGCGCCCTCGTCTGTGGGTTTGATGGACAGCAGTGGGATCCAATCAGGACATGAGACACCGGCCGGAGCTGGTGCGCTTGTTCCCGTAATTACCGGGCTCATTAAGTAAAAGGGGGGCTCGGTTGGGCTGCTGCATGACATGACGTTTTTCACCTTAATGCATAGAATGCATTAAGGTGAAAAACCTCAAGGGTTTACAACCCCTTTTAAGCTACGAGTCACCGCAGTGACCATATATAAAACCTTTTCAATATATTTGTAATTTCGTTTATATGGCTAACTTAAAGGAGAAGTACAGCCAAAGTGTAGTTTGTTGTACTCTATTTTCAGCAGGCGGAAACCACAGAACTGGGTCAGGCTTGGGAAAGATTGTGACAATTAAGTCGGGATACGTCCATATGCCTGGACCAGCATCTAGCTCAGCCTCTCTGGGAGCCACTGAGAGCCTGAGCCAGCCGCTCCCTCCACAGCCCAACACTACAGTGAGCGCGGGGGGTTGTGGTCAGAGCCAAGAGCTTCTGACTGACAGTCACCAGTTCCCTGTTCAGGGAGCCCTGAGAACCGAGTGGTCGGCTGTGTTTGATCACTCGGTTCTTGGTGTTAGAGCTGGCGAGGGAAAGATGTAGCATCCGACCGATGCTGCATGCATCCACCTAGATAAGTATGAATTGGGGGGGGGGCGACATCTTTTGTTAACCACTTGCCACCCACCTTCAAATGATGGCTGGGCGGTGCGGCTCTTGTTCTGGATGGACGCTATATGACGGCTACCCAGAATGACCACTTGCGGCCGTGCCATATTGCTAGGACATAGTGCGACCCCACTCTGTGTAAAGAGCCGCTGCGGCTCTCTAACCTTGTGATCAGCTGTGTCCAATCACAGCCGGTCACATGTTAACACAGAGATGCCAGTAATCGGTGCTCCTCGCCTCACACTGTCAGAGTGTGAGGAGAGCTGATCAGTAGCATCTCCTCACAGGGGACAGCTAGGTGTGTAGTCAGAACACTGATCATCAGTGCCCTGATTACAATTAAGTGCCTGCCAGTGCCAGCAATTGGTGTCCAATAGTGATGACAGTGCTGGCTATCACTGCTGCCCATGAATGCCGCCTATCTATGCCCATTAGTGCCACCTCATCAGCGCACCATCAGTGAAGAAGAAAAATGACTTACAAAGATTAAATACCACCAAAAGAGCTTTATTTGCGTGAAGAAAATAACATTTTCACATGGTTACAGTGTAGCATGACTGCGTAATTGTCATTCAAAGTATGACAGTGCTGAAAGCTGAAAAATGGCCTGGGCCGGAAGGGGGGGGGGGGTTAAGTGTCCTGTATTGAGGTGGTTAAAGAAGCTTGTGCTGTGTTTCAGTAATGCCTTCCTTGTTCAATGCAGGGCGGTTGTGCAGAACAGGAAATTGTGGGGCTGGACCACTGTGCAATGGTCATGCTGGAGCCTCTGAATCGGACATGCCATGGAAGCCTCTTGTTTTACTCATACCTCTCAGACTGGGTCTAAGTGAGATAAATGAAGCTTATATTGAGACCCTAAAGGTATTTCTCTTTTCACTTAAAATTTGGGAAAAGTTCAAATATGTTTTTTTGTTTTATTTTTTTATTATTATTATTGTATCATAGTTCTAAAACAAATTGTAATTGTGAATTTTATCTTTAGCAAAGCTGTGTATTAATTTCTTATTTCTTATATCTCTGTCATCATGACACAGCACTGCTTCATGCTACCCCAGTCATTAGGTGTTATTGGTGGCCGACCCAATAGTGCTTATTACTTCATAGGATATGTGGGTAGGTATGACGTTTGATAAACTTCACTTAGTAAAATGATCACAGTAAGGGATATAGTGATCTTAGTGGGTAACAGGTTGAGGAGTAAAAAAAACTACTGGTGGTTGATATGTCAAAATTTGTTTGTTTGTTGTTTTTTTTTTTTTTTTTTTTTTTTTATATTTATATTTATTTATATTGATAAGTTCATGAGATTTCCACAGAACTATCTGAGATCATTCTAAATTTGGTGACCCAGAAATGAGTGGGAAGGGAAGGGGCTAAAAGATGTGCTGAATATGCTGTAGTGCTCCACTTCTAAATATGGGATGGTACTGTAGTTTGATAGTGTTAGGTTTGTAGGGGATCAAATTAAAGTATCAAAAAGCATTAAAATGATTTGTAAAGATTATTTTTTTTTGTGTAAGGCCCCTTTCACACATGCGGACCGTATGTCCGTATTTCATCCATCCGTTTGCGGATGAAATACGGACATGCATGCATTCCTATGGGATAGCGGGTGTCTGCGGGTGAACATCCGCAGACACCCGCTATCGTCCGCCTCCGCTATTGTCCGATTCTGCAGACTGAGGAAAATCCTATTTTTCTATCCGTCTGCAGAGCGGATCGGATGAACACGGACAGACGGTCCGTGCGCATTCGATCCCCATAGAGGAAAGCGAAGAGCTGACAGGGCGGTCCCTGCACAATGTGCAGAGACCGTCCTGTCTGCCGCCGGCTCAGCTGGGACAACGGAGCGATCCCCGCTGAGCAAGCGGATCATCAGGGGGCGGATCATTACTGATTCGTCCCGTGTGAAAGGGGCCTAATTAAAATAACAAACATGTTATACTTGCCTTCTCTGTGCAATAGTATCTCCATGTCAGAGAGTGCCCTGGTATGCTTAAGAAGCTGAATACAACAACATAGAGGGTGCTATAGTGGGCTGCAATATTGTCTTGCACATAATTGACTTCCTGTCCAGTAACCTTAGAGCAGAATATTGGGAACTTTCATTTTTAGGCTTTTTAGCTAAACGTGGCTGCTTTTAATATATTTTAGACTGCACAAGAAACTTACAGAAATGTTAAATAAGAGTACATAATATTTATGAAAGCCACTAATATCTCTTCAGGGAAGCTTTTTAGGGTAAACTTACACGTGCTTTAGTGAAAGCTGTGTCACATGGAGAAGTGGTTACACAATAACTATATCTACAGAATTTTTAAAAAAAAGTTTTTCTTTTTTTTGTTATAGTTTAAGAAAGTCTATTGCAGAATATTAAAATACATCTGTCATAACTTTTTTTATGTGGTATTTGGCATTTCTGACCTACGCAGAAAATGCTATTTGCTTAATACCCCCGCTGGTTGGTTGGCTTGAATGCTATCTGATTCACTAACCCAGACCAGGTATAAAGCTAGGGAATTCTCACACGCTTCTGAAATGCATGTGCTACATGCTTTTCTGGGTGTGAGGTACACTAGTATTGAGGCCGGTGAAATTCAGGTAAGTAGCCTTTTTAGAAGTATGGTAGCTGATATATTTCTGTACTTTCAAGATTTTTTTTTTTTTTCTTTTCTTTTCTTCTTTTTTTTTGCACTTCTACCCTTTTTATGAGCTGGACTAAAGCTGCTGGGAATGGAGAAACACTTTGCATATAAAAAGAAAAAAAAAAAAAAAAAGTGCTTAGTAATCTTGTCTGAGTGTATATTTAACATGATTTTACCATGTTAAAGAATTCTATTTAATGGCATTTTGTAGTCATTTAAATTATATATTTTACAGGGGATGAGCTGATTTACTTGGATCCTCACACTACACAGCTCTCTGTGGAGCTCAGTGATAGTGGGGATATAATAGATGATAGCTTCCACTGTCAGCATCCTCCATGTCGAATGCATGTGTCTGAGATTGACCCCTCTATTGCAGTGGTGAGTGATACTCTAGCATAGAACCCTATATGAACTCCTTCACTAACCCTGACCACAGTCATTTTCTATATCTTAGGGATTCTTCTGCAATTCTGAGGAGGATTTTGATGATTGGTGTCAACGCATCAGAAAGGTTTGTACCAGAAAATCTGTAAAGCTTTATGAACTGCCAAATCTATATCGCAAGATCTGAACCATGATGACAGTGCTATTTGCTTATTTCTAGTTATACCTTACTAATGGAGCCTTACCTATGTTTGAGGTGGTGGATCAGTTGCCTATTCATTTGTCCAATCCGGATGTACTTAATCTTACACCAGGTATGACTGTTTTTTTTTTTTTTTTTTTAAAGAATGTTCAAACCAGTTCACGTACCCCAATAGTACCATGTGTCACTTGAGATATATACCTGGATACATTTCACTTCTCCCAAAAGCAGGTAGGTTGTGAGCAACTGTACATGCAGAGCTTTTCATCCATCAGCATACAAGATAGTCCATACGATAGAAAAGGGTTTCTCAACTAGGGTTCCAAAGGTTGCTTGCGGTTTCCTTGAGCAATGAGCAAGTTCTGCCTCTCAAATAAGTTCTCACTGACACAATTGATCTGTTTAGCTATCTGTAAGGGGGTTATTCTTTACAATGACCACAAGTCTAAAGCCTAGTACACACTATCGTTTTATTTACTTTTATTTTTTTTTGGGCAACCCAGTGGGCTGCGTGAAAAAAAAACCGAAGAGCTCAAGAGGAGAGCCTGCACTAATGATCTGATGTTAGAACACACTGATCGCATGCCGATCGGTAGACCTTATTTGGTCATGCCCCTTCATCAGAAGACAAATGTCCAGGCAGCTTCTGTCGGCCTGGCTACCGTACACACGGCCAAATGATACCGCCTGATGTTTGGGGCTTAAGGAGCATTTTTGTCACAGACCATCACACTAATGTATCATGAGCTGTAGGGATGCAGGTACTGTAACCCAAAGGTGTTGTAGCACGCTTAGTATTGTGAGCTGTACTGAGACGGGAAAGTTATTTCAAGGGTTCCTCTGTGTTGAAAAGGTCGACAAAGGCTGCAATAGAGCGTTACAGTAATATTAATTAAAGACAAATAGTGTACTTAAACTATTATATTTTAATATGTAGTACATTTTGCTATTTAGGAATACATAACGATTACAAAACCTGCTGGAGGTGAATAAGTGTACAACTTGTTTAAGTACAGGTCTGTTCTGAAATGCAAAGATCCAAAACTTCTGCAGAGTGTGAAAGCTTGCTGCTAAGGCCTTAGGTTTCTGCATTATATACCTGCATCGTTTTTTTTTTTTTTTTTTTTTTTTTTTTACCTCTTCCCACCCGGCCTATATAAATGGCCGGTAGGGCGTTTAGTCCTTCTGACTGGACGTTCCTGAACATCCCTCAGAAGGAGCCGGATTGCGCAGCCCCGATGCGTTTTGTGTCCCCCGCATCTCAGATCAGCAGGAGGGCCCTGTGATTGGCCCTCCTCATCACATGATGGCTGTATCTGATCGGCTTTCCTTCTCCTCACACAGATCCTGTCAGTGAGGAGAAAGAGAGAGGATTTGTGCTGCGAGCCGGGGATCAGTATGTGTGAGCTATTTTTTTTACAGCTTTTTACACATTGATCACCCAGCTAGCGTCACCAAACAGTAAAAAAAATCTATCCCACATCTGTGCCATTAATCATCTGGCTCATATCTGTTCATAATCATCTGCCACATCTGTCCGTGATCATCTTGCGCATGTCTGTCCCAGGGCACATCTGTCCCAGTGATCAACGTCTGTCAGAATGGCTAAAAAAATGATTCAGTAGCAAGGTGGCTTTCCATTTTCTCCAGAGTATAGAGAAGGAAATAGCTTAGGGGTATAATGATTGTAAGACTGAGTGTGTGCACCCTCATCCCAATAGTTTGAATCAAAGAAGGATATGAATATCTCTTGTCTCCCATCAGAGACATCAACAAGGGAAAGTGAGCATAGGGACTATTACGGGGCACATATGGTTCTGTTCACAAAAGATTAATATCAGAACAATGAATCATATTTAAAAATAATTTATTCAACAGACATATATAAAAATAAGTTAGTAAAATATCTCAAAATACAGTTGGTAGAGACGAATGAGGTAATTGTTCAACTAGTTTCGCTTCATAGCTTCATCAGGACATTACCTAAGTCTGGAGATATACAAGTTTAACATAACAAATCATTAGCTATCAATAGTCACAATATAAACATGACATATGAATATAATCCTTTAGATATGGAGACATTGTCATCAATACATTTTGACATGGGAGCACGCTCCTACCTCTCCAGCCCTATTCCAACTCCCGGTCAAATTCAATGGTGTAGAAAGGGAGAAAAGGATCTTTCCCGGCGACTGGGAGAGGAATATTTCACAACACCGACAAGGATCCGATTGTAATAAGTATCGGCTAGATATATAAAGAAATATACAATATAAACATATAATTTTTAATAATAAGAATAGTGAATGAGGAGATTGTAAGTGAAGAGGGGGGGGGGAGAAACCACCGGGAGAGAAGGGTGTGTAAGCACAGTGAATAGAACTGTACTGTGTATTAATAATCCAAGAATGGTGAATAGACCATAGAATCACTAGAGTCCCCATTCCAAAGATGGGGAAATACAGCAAAGTGAGAACAAGTGTAGGTGTCATTACCAGCAAGTTAAAAGTAGGAAATAAGAACAGACCGATAAAACTAAGTGATGTGTCAAGAAGATATCAAAAAATATACAAACATAGTTACCCCTTGTTGGAAAAAAGGGGGAAAAAGTTTTTTGTAGGATCCCGGAGGTGCCAAAAAATCTGGCTTGACCAGAGATATCATGTATCGGAGGTCTATATGGGTGGCAGGTACGGTGCGGTTTCCATCTTAATTAATAGGTAGTATGTATGGCCCCAATTCACTGTTGAATCCGCACTAGTAAGATGACAATCTTATATTAATCTTTTGTGAACAGAACCATACGTGCCCCATAATAGTCCCTATGCTCACTTTCCCTTGTTGATGTCTCTGATGGGAGATAAGAGATATTCATATCCTCCTTTGATTCTCCAGAGTATGTTGGACGAGAGTATCGGGGAACTCTCTCCGTCAGACATGGATAGTGAGTATGAGCCAGTAGAAAGCAGTGGCTCTGAAATGGAAACCGAGGAGGACAGAATCCAAACAAAGAGGCTGGGGAGCCTTAAAAAATTTGACAGGTATTCAGGAAATGAAATGTGTAATTTTATGCCTTTTTAGAATGCCTGACGGTGATAATTGGGTGTTGGGCTTCTGTATATGGCCAGGCTGTGGAAAAGTAGTATCACCATACGCCTTCTGAGTGGACATTCCTGCATGTCCCTTGTAAGGAGCGGGATCGCGTGGCCCCGATGTGCTCTTGTCCCCCACATCTCGGATCAGCAGGAGGGCCCTGTGATTGGCCCTCCTGATCCCATGATGGCTGTGTCCAATCGTTTCTGACAGCCCGGTCACAGATGTACACGGCTGCACACAGCTGCAAGTGACCCACACACCCCTGCCCACAGGCTTAGGGCCGCCGTTACTAGTAAAAAATTTAAAAAGAAACTATCCCATAGTTTGTAGACGCTATAACTTTTGCACAAACCAACGTTTTTCCAAAATTGTCAACTTTTTTTTTTTTTTTGTTTTGTTTTATAGTGCAAAAAAAAAAAAAACAGAGGTGATCAAATACCCCCAAAATCTCTATTTGTGGGGAAATAAGTGCATACATTTTGTGTACAGCATCACACGACGTGCAATTATCAGTTAAAGTAATGCAGTGCCGTATAGCAAAACATGGCCTGGTCATAAAGGGGGGTAAATCTTCTGGAGGTCATGTGGTTAATCGGCCACATAGTCTCTATAAATGGCAGTATTTTATTATTCACCTGGTATAGTTCAGTTTCAGATATTCAAGAACACCTTTAAACACGTCAATACTGGGCACTTTCGCCCCCTTCCTTCCCAGACAAATTTTCACCTCTCAGCGCTCTCGCACTTTCAGTGACAATTGCACGGTCATACTACTACAAATAAAATGTTATAATTTTGTTCGCACAAATAGAGCTTTCTTTTGGTAGTATTTATTCATGGCTCTGTTTGTTTTTTTTTTTGTTTTTTCCCAATATAAGCGGGGAAAAAAAAGCAGAAATTTTGAGAAAAAAAAACATTTTCTTCTTTCTATTTTAAAAGAAATCCAATAAAATCAAATTTTTAAAAGTTAAAGCGGTCCTCCACCCTGAAGTGGAAGTTCCGCTCATCTGATTCCTCCCCCCCCCCCCCCCCCCCCCCCCCCCCCTCCGGTGCCACAATCGGCACCTTTCAGGGGGGAGGGGGGTGCAGTTACCTGGATAATCCAGGTATCTGCACCCACTTCCGGGACAAGACCGCCGCCCCCCCGTTGTGTTCTGGGAAACACACGGTTCCCAGGACACAGCAGGGACCAGCAGAGACACGCAGCGCGACTCGTGCATGTGCAGTAGGGAACCGGGCAGTGAAGCCGCAAAGCTTCACTTCCCGATTCCCTTACAGAGGATGGACCCTGGGACAGGTAAGTGTCAATTTATTAAAAGTGCAATATTTGTAGCTGCTGGCTTTTAATATTTTTTTTTTTTTTTTTTTAAGGTGCAGAACCACTTTAAGGCTTTACTTTTTCCCATGTGCTTGAAAAGCATGCCTGAAAAGAAATGTTACCCTAATTTTATAGGCATATTAGTGGTTAAAGTGGTTGTAAACCCTTACAAACCACTTTGACCTACAGGTAAGCCTAGATTAAGGCTTACCTGTAGGTCCAAGCAATATCTCCTAAACCTATATGGTTTAGGAGATATTTGCCCGAAAACGGGCACCGCTGTCTACGGCGCATGCGCCGTAGACGGTGCCGCGCAGGCGCACTGAGCGCGGCATTCTCAGCGACGGAGCTGCCGCGCGTGTCGGCTCCCGTGCGCATGCGCGGGAGTGACGTCATCGCGGCTTCACCGAATGACAGCGGCAGAGCTGCGCGAGACCCCACCAACAAGATGGATGCGTCGGACTACAGGGGACAGCGGCGACTTCGCTGGCTCCTGTGTCAGGTAAGTGACACATAATGGGCTACTATGCGATGCATAGTAATCCATTATGCTTTGCCTTTGCAGGGAATGAAAGAGGAAGTAAACTCATCAGGGTTTACTTCCTCTTTAACTACTTGCCGACTAACTGCCACATTTGCACTGCGGCAGAACGGCATTGCTTGTCGAAACTACTTTATGTAACGTCGCTTCGCCCTGTTGCTAGGTCACTGGGCTCCCGCGATCGCTCGGGGCACATGGAGAACACAGTCCTCTTCCCCCCCCCCCCCTTCAGTTAGACTAGGGAAAACAAATAACCCCTTGATCGCCCCCCTAGTGTTAACCCCTTCCCTACCAGTGACATTTTTACAGTAATCAATGCATTTTTATAGCACTGATTGCTGTATTAATGCCAGTGGTCCCAAAAATGTGTAAAAATTGTCTGACATGTCCGCCATAATGTTGCAGTCCCGATTAAAAATTGTAGATTGCCGCCATTACTAGTAAAAAAATATTTTTATAATAAAAATGCCATAAAACTATCCCCTATTTTGTAGATGCTATAACTTATTGCAATTTTTTTCCCCCAACAATATGTAGAAGAACACATATCGGCCTAAACTGAGGAAAAAATTTTTTTATATATATTTTTGGGGGATATTTACTATAGCAAAAAGTAAAAATATATTGAGTGTTTTCAAAATTGTCGCTTTTTTTTTTTGTTTATAGCGCAAAAAATAAAAATCGCAGAGGTGATCAAATGCCACCAAAAGAAAGATCTATTTTGTGAGGGGAAAAAAAAGACGTCAATTTTGTTTGGGTGCAACATCGTACAACCATGCAGTTGTCAGTTGAAGCGACGCAGTGCCAAATCGCAAAAAGTGCTCTGGCCAGGAAGGGGGTAAAATCTTCCTGGGCTGAAGCGGTTAAAGGTCAAATGGTGTTAGACTGATGTCACCAATGTGACTTTGCAGCTTATGAAACATTCGCACTTGCAGAGTTATACGGGAGAACCTTCCGCTTACCTGTGTGGAAATGCTTCCTCACTGGCCCAGAATCTCCCTTGGTAGTGAGGGGGGCAGCAAGGGATGATCAGATCCCTGACCTGGCTGGTGAAGAAGCAATTCCATGAAAACGGGTAAGCTGTCTTTTTTTTAGCGATTTTTGTCCCCAGCATCGGGATTGCCCATGTAACGTCAGCTTTATGAAAGATTTGTGTGTCCCACTGTAATATTCCTGGTAATTTACATTAAAATGGATGTAAACCATCCTTATACCCAGTGAAGTGAACAGCTTCAGATGATGCACGAAGATGAAACAAATCTCCCTACATAAGTTTTACATGTATATATGCTGTTTTCATCTTTATATACTGTTTACAAAGTTACACTGGGAGACAGCTGATTGGTGGAAGCCCCCCCCCATAGGCAGAGACTTTCAGAACTGTCCTGTGAGTAAAGCAGCTTTCTGCTAACACCCTCCCTGACACAAAATTCAGCCTGGTTTTATCATGTGTCAGAACTTGTCAGAAGTTATCAGGCTGATAACAGAAGAACAGAGCAGGAGAAAGCCATGGGACATAGCGCTTTTAAGAGAGATAAGAAAACACTACAGATATATATGTGCCCAGCTCAAATTTCATGAATCGGGTTTACATTCACTTTAATGTGGAAAATGACTTGCAGTATTTACATTTATTCAAGTGATTTGGAACAAGTGGCCTATTTTAGGAAATGTTGTTGTTGTCTCCTCTGGCAGATAAATCATGAATTTCTGGCTAAGTGAATCGTGACCTTTTTTTGTTTTATGCAAAAGTTATTTGAATTTGTAATATTGTTCTGTATATAGTAGAAAATAATCATTTTGTATTAGATTCCTCAGATGCGGATCGCCTTGACAGGTTCTTTGATTCTGAAGATGAAGAATTTGAAATTTTATCTTTTTGAAACAATAAATGACAATGGACAGTAGGAGAGCTTTTTAGGTTGGTAAAAAAGGCTAAATGTTTCTAAATATAATGGAGGGGAAAGCTCCCTTGCGGTTTATAAACTGAATTTTGCTGGTTATTTATTTTTTGGGGAATCTGGATTTTGCCATTTTGCCAATTCCCATAAATAAAAGACTATTGGAAACTAAATCCTGCATTGTAATGCAGTGCCTACCACTGAGTTGACCGGACCTGTCAGGATTCAGTGTCATGCTTTGGCTCCATTACATTCCATGCAGAAGGAATCAACAGTATGAGTCTGCTAATCGGCCAGCAAGAAAAGGAAAGAAGTCTGCAAGTACTAACTGGTGTGCACCATGACTGACCATCCTTTTAAAGGAGCAATCAAAAGTGGTATGCCGCTGGGATGTTTTTAAGGCTGGAGAACTGAATAAATATTATGTAAGTGTAAGAGTTGTGGTGATTGTAATACGCATCTTCACTATTCAGCTAAGCTTTTATATGAACTTTTGACAGCAAAATGCTGAATTTGTGTAACAATCTGTGGCTTTCACAAGATGGTCAAGTAGTAGCTAGGTGAGGTGTGCTGTTTACACGTTTACATGTACCAGTCCTATATACACAGTGGAAGGAGAAGCTTCTGAAGTGTCTCCACTGTGTGAAGATGACACACAAAGCTCATACATATGCTGTTGCTTTAAGGGTACTTACAATTAAAATATGTGTTTAGAAAATGGCATACGATGGAGAACTGTGTCAGTTTGGCCTTTTTATTTTAAATAAACAGTTTCCATTGTTTTCACTGGGAGTATGTTCTAAGGACCATGTTTTTTTTGGAATGTGGTTTAACAGTATGCTGTAACCATTACAACTATGACAGTTCAAGTTTTGGTGTATTCAGGCATATATTGTAGTACAGCAATGCCCATTATTTATAGGTAATCCGCAAAGGTTACCATAAACTTATTTAAACCTGTATTATTTTGCTTTTAATACTTAAAGATCATTTAATTGTCTCCAGCATATAATAAAATGTGTGCCACCTAATGTATCGAGTGTTATTGGAATGCTCATACTGACCGCATCAAAACTTATAAGTGGGTCACCTACAAGATTCTTGTCTGGCAGCTGTTATTTTGTTTGAAATGGGCTGAATGTATGTAATCAATTTTGAACAGAAAATCGAAGTTTTTTTTTTTTAGATAAAAAAAAAAAAGAAGCAAGCTCAATGACTGTTTTGACACAAATGGCATTACTTCATCATCCTCTATGCAAGTTATATAGTTGGATATGATACATAGGGGGTCATTTACTATAGTGCTGAAAAGTGATCCTGCAGTCCCAGAAAATGGCACCCAATTAAGACTTCAACTCTCAGAAACTGGGCGATTAATGCAAATGGAAAGCAGTGCTATTGCTGGCAAACATGCCTGTCAGATCACATATGTGGGAATAGTGGAAGTCAATGGGGCTTGAACCTGCAAAATCCAAAGTCACTGAAGGCTTATATGCAAGTTCTTTGCCATGAAAAGTATTTGTGGACCCGGGTCCTGCCCCAATTGGAAAAAATGTTCTTAAAACTGATGTTTTTTTTTCAGGAGCAGTGATTTTAATAATTCTTAAAGTGACACAATAAAAATGTTAAATTCCTTTAAATATTGTGCCTGGTAGCGCACCTTTCCCATGTTTATTACAGTACTGCAGCAAAATTACATTTCTAAAGGAAAAATTTTTAATGTAATATTGCTTGCGGCTGTAATGAATTGCCAGTTCCCGGCAATATAGAGTAAAAATCAAAGGTTCTCCCCACCAGTCAATACCAGGTCCTTTTGAGTCTGGTATGGATATTAGGGGAACTCCACGGGAAAAAAATAAAAAAATTGGGTAGGACACACACACACACACACACACACACACACACACACACACACACACACACACACACACACACACACACACACACACACACACACACACACACACACACACACACACACACACACCCTTATCTGAGGAAGCAGCCTGGCAGGTCGGGAAAGGGAGGGGACGAACGAGCGCCCCCCCCCCCTCCTGAACTGAACATGCCCTCAACGGGGGGGGGGAACTAGCTATTGTGTTTTTTTTTTTTTTTTGCATTTCACTGCTTTTTTTTTTTTTGTGAGTGGGTAGGGGTACAATGTATATACCCATTCACATGGGGGGTAAGGATCTGGGGGACCTCTTGCCACTGGTCAAGGGTTGTGGGGATGAGGCCCTTGTCCCCATCAACATGGAGAGAAGGTGTTTTTGGGGGGACCTCCAAAGCACCCTTCCCATGTTGAGGGCATGTGGCCTGGTATGGTTTAGGAGGGGGCGCTCTCTCGCCCCCCCCCTCTTTCTTTTCATAAATCAGGGGACACCGAGCCATAGTAGTTACGATGTGGGTTATAGGGCCACTAATAGGTGATGGACAATGGTACGCCCTAAGGCAAGAAGTGCACTCCCTATATAACCCCTCCCACTACTAGCAGTCCTCAATTTTTTCGCCAGTGTCTAAGATGTTGGTCACGAGTAAAGATGTGCTGTGCTGGGGGGGCGTGGCCGGATGGGTGGAGCGGAGTGAGTGAGTGTGTGAGGAAGCCGCCGTGTGTGTCTCCCTCCCAAACCCCCATGGCGAAAGCGTGGAGCGCTTAAAACTACGGCCGGGTGCAGTGCAGTGCAAGGAGGGCTGGAGTTGAGCAGCATAGCTGGACACTGGACGGGAGGAGGAGCGACGGCGTGACACTACCTTATCGTGCCAAGCTCTCGGGGATCCCCGCTGACTTCCGGGTTCCGTGTCCCGACGGCCGAAGTGAAGTACGAGCTCACGAGTACCTCCGACCAACGCCGAACCATCTACTGAGAAGACACCGCTCACGTCAAACCACCGAAGGTTCCCCCGCTCCCCGGCAAGCCGCAACAGGAGGAAGGAGGTAAGCGGCGGGATTGAGGGGAGGAAGAAACCGGCAGTCTGAGGGGCATTGTAGGTGGTGATCTGGTGGAGAAAGCTGGGACACAGTGATGCCTGTGGACTGGTAGTACTTAATCAGGAGGGCACCGAAGGGGGTAAGAAACATTTACGTTCTCCTGTCAGTTTGTCTCCTCTGGATGTCTGGATGCCCGGATCCCTTCGCCTTGTGTATGTGTCTGCTAATCTAATCTATTAGCCTGGGTAACACACGTAAAGGAATACCTCCTGGAAAAGGAAAAAAAAACCCGAACATTTTTGTAAGCAGTTTTCAGGAATATCTGAACCTGTGGCCTGTGGACTGATTATAAGGCTAGCTCAGTGCATCATTAATTTATCAACTGAGGGATGGTGTTTGTGCTAATTATTAACAGGCTAAACGGTACCTGAGATAATGTGATAGGAAGTGTCTGTGATACTTGAAATGAACATTGGCACACGGCTACTACTGCATTTAGTGATTATTGTGTGGTGTGCGGTCGGGTCAAAACCCTCTTAAAAACACGCTATAACCAGGACTGTTCTGTTCTGATTGTTCTGAAGTAAGAGGTGAGAAAGGGAAAGTAAGATGCAACATCTGCGCTCTGCAAAAGAAAGGGGGGAAAAAAGCTCGCAACAGTCCGCCACAGCAGCTAAGTTAGAACAGTATGCTCATAACCCGGTACAGTCATCTCAGACCCCTCCAAAAAAAGGACAGTTAAAGGGGCAGCAAGGTGTAATGACCGAAAGGAAAAGTATGGGACAGTCAAACATTAATATTAACACACAGGTTGGAGCAGTGGCAAAATCCTCAGTAAATAAAAATGCGGACGCAGGGGAACAGTATACAGAAACGACAGCAGGCGACTCCCCCCCGTTAGAAAAAGAGCCAACTATAAAGGACGTGCTATTGGCCGTAAATGCATGCAACATCTCACTGAAAGAACTTTGTAACCAAATGAAGGGAGTGAAGGAGGATTTACTGGTGGTAAGGCAGGACCTACAGAAAGTGGTGGAAAGGACGACAGAACTTGAGATAAGGACTAGTAGATTAGAAGATGATTCAACCTTCCTAATTAAAGAAGTAGAAAGCCTGAAGGAGCAGTTCAGCGGATATAGAACAAGAATGGACGAAATGGAAAATAGGCTCCGGAGGGACAATGTGCGAGTAGTGGGGCTTCCGGAAAAAAGTGAGGGTGTAAACCCTGCTGAGTTTATGGAGCATCTTCTGGTTGAACTGTTTGGGAGGGATGCTTTTTCAACAGCGTTCTCAATAGAGAGGGCGCATAGGGTACCCTTTAGAGCACCATTGGAGGGGGGCCGTCCCAGGCCATTATTAATGAAATTACTTAATTATAAAGATAAAGTGGTGTTATTACGGAAGGCAAGGGAAATGGGGAATGTACTGTATAAAGGTGTTAGAATTTCATTATATTCTGATTTTTCCCCAGAACTTCAGAGAAAAAGGGTAGAGTTCCTCCAGGTGAAACGCAGGTTACAGAAGCTCAGGGTGCCGTATGCTCTTCTTTATCCTGCAAAGCTACGGATTAATGCATTAGGGCATACTCGGGTTTTCTGTTCCCCAATGGAAGTGGAAAAATGGATAGAAGAAAATAAAGAAAAGTTGTAGTCGTTGGGGTTTCTAGTACTGAGTGGGATAGGAAGATAGAAAGAGAAGGGGGGATGAAGTATGTGTGGGTTTTTTTTTTTTTTTGTTGTTTGTTGTTTGTTTGTATGTTTGTTTGTGTTGTTTGTGTTAGTATGGGAGGGGGGTTGGGAGGGAGGTAACACACGGCGAGTGTACTAGGTGTGGGTGGCAAAGAGGTTGTGAAGAGAGTGGTATAAGGTCACTAATAGCCCCTAGGGTAACACCGAGGAAGGTGGGGGAGGGGGGGGAGGGAGGTAGAAAGGGGGGAGAGGGGATGGGTGTAGTAGGGAAAATAGGGGGGAGGCTGAAGGGGAAAAAAAATATGTATGCACTAATAAATGGAGTACAGGAAATAACTCAAAACACAAAAGCACACAAAATGGGGGGTGGTAAAACTTGGGGTGGTAAAAAACAAGGAAAATATATGGGTCACAAGGGGGAAAATGGTAATAAACAATTATATAGTATAATTTATATCCAAAGACACATAATATATGAGTTAATGGTGACGCCTAATAGATTTGTTATTACACAAGGGAGTAATATTTGGGGAGTGCGGTATAAGGTAATAAAAGAAGTTAAGGGGGAGTTGGTGGGTACTGGGAGAAAAACGGTTCTTAACAGTGTCCTCAGTAGACTGGTTATTTCGCTCTCTCTCTCTCCTGCCTTAGGTTTTTCTTTTTTTTCCTCTCTCCTCTTTATTTGTTTATGGCTATGCAGGACGGTAAAATTAAGATAGGCTCCTGGAATGTGAGGGGACTGGGGACGCAGCTGAAACAAAAAGCTGTGCTATCCTTGTTGGAGGGATGTGGAGTAGAGCTGCTCTGCCTGCAGGAGACCCATTTAAATAGAGATACAATATACCGGTTGCAGAGTAGAAAATATCAATTTCAATATCATTCTGTTTATTCGACATATAGTAGAGGGGTGAGTGTCTTGGTAAAAACGGGGGTGAATTTTGTATGTAAACGGGTCAGCCTGGATGAAAAGGGCAGATACATTTTCTTACATTGCCTAATTGAAAATAGAGAATGTATGCTGGCAAATATCTACATCCCTCCACCATTTAAAATGGAAGTGCTTTTTAAATTACAGGAATTTTTAGTAGGGATAGATGGTGTTCCTACAATAATAGTAGGGGATTTCAACACGGTATTGGATATTAAAGTCGATAGATTCCCAGAAAAAACACTGGCGGAACCAGCTTGGCAGGGGAGGTTGGGACAGTATCTGGAAGAAGTAGGGCTACGGGATTTATGGAGAACTGGGAACCCGGGAGTCCGGCAGTATAGTTGTTACTCGGCCACGCATACTACGTTATCCAGGATTGATATGATACTGGGGAATGACCTGGCCTTACAAATGGTGGAAAAGATTGAATATCAGCCTAGGGGGATTTCAGATCATTCCCCAGTGACAGCAGTATTAAAAATGAGAGAACGTAAGGTACAGAGGTTGTGGAAAGTGAACCCGCTATGGTTAGAACTGATAAAAAAAGAGACAGAAGAACGCCCTGAGAGAATTCAGTGGGAATTAAAAGAATTTCTAAAAACTAATCGGGGTACAGTAACATCAGGGATCCTGTGGGACACTCTGAAAGCTTTCCTGAGGGGTCTCCTGATCCAATCAATAGCAAAAATAAATAGAAAGTCTAGGGAACAGGAGGTACAAATAGGGAGAGAAGTGATAGAGGCTGAAAGAGATTTTATTAGCGATCCCACTCAGGGCAAAGAAAAAATCTGGCTAGATAAACAAGAAGAACTTAGGCTATTAACTCTGAAGAAAGCAGAGATTCAACATATGTTCCAACGCCAAGCCTCCTTTGTTGAAGGGGAAAGCGTGGGAAAAATGTTGGCACAACTGGTGAAGAATAACTCGGGTCCTTCCTCAATTTCGGCGATTAGGATAGGTGAGGGAAAGGTCACAACAGAAACTGGGAGTATATGCCAAGCATTTGAAGGATATTATAAAAACCTATATACTGCACAGAAAGTGGGGATGGATGAGCAAATGGAAACATTTTTAGGTCAATTAGAGGTACCATGTTTGAAACAAGAAGAAAGAGAGGAACTGGAAGCCCCAATAACTTTGAAAGAACTTCAGGAAGCAGTTGCGAGTATGCCAAACCAGAAATCGCCTGGTCCGGATGGACTACCGATTGAAGTCTATAAAAATTTTGGCGAGATACTGATTCCTGAACTCCTGGAGATGTTAAGAGGAGCATATGGGGAGGGTAAATTGCCTCCATCAATGATGGAGGCGGTTATAACCCTGTTGTACAAAGAAGGGAAGGACGCCTTAGATGTTGCAGCGTATAGGCCAATTTCTCTCCTGTGTACCGATACAAAGATACTGGCCAAGGTATTAGCGACTAGGCTTAATCGAGTTATAGCAAGATTAGTCCATATGGACCAAACAGGGTTTATAGCCAACAGATCAACGAGTATAAATATTAGAAGAGCCTTTTTGAATTTGCAGGTCCCAATGGATAACGATACTCCGGGTGCAGTAGTGGCATTGGATGTAAGGAAAGCATTTGATAGCGTAGAATGGGGATATATATGGAAAGTTCTGGAGAAATTTGGCCTGGGTCCTTCCTTCATAGGATGGATTAGGATGCTATATGACAAACCTAGTGCAAGACTAAAAATTAATAATGAGTTATCCGGGAAAATAGAACTGGGGAGAGGGACGAGGCAGGGGTGTCCATTATCACCCCTGCTCTTTGCATTGGCCATAGAGCCCTTGGCATGTGCAATTAGAGTAAACCGGGAGATAGTCGGTTTCGTAAGAAAAACTGGAGAGGAAAAATCTCACTTTATGCAGACGATATCCTATTGTTTTTGGGGGATATGAGGTACTCATTACCAAGGGCAGTGGGACTGGTGCAAGGGTTTGGAGGCTTCACAGGGCTGGAGATAAATTGGGAAAAATCGGAATGTCTTCCTTTGGACCCAATGGGTCAGCAAACGGCCCTGGGAACCCCCCAAATGCCAATAGTGGATAAGTTGAAATATCTGGGAGTTACCTTATCAAGGGATCCTAAGCAATATATAAGTCATAACTTAGTCCCATTATTGACTAGGTTTAAACAAAAAATTGCTATATGGAAACGAATGCCTCTCTCGGTGGCTGGCAGATGCAATCTGATAAAAATGATATGGATGCCCCAACTTTTATATATATTACATAATGCCCCAATATGGATTAACAGAAGTTGGTTTAATAAAATCGAGATGTTGTTTAGGGAGTTAATATGGAGGGGAGGACAGGCCAGATTGAGATTGCGGATGCTCCAGCTACCGGGAGAGGAAGGAGGATTCGCGGTCCCTTATCCGGAGTGCTATTTTTGGGCGTCCCAATTACAACAGCTAGGGGGGATTGATGAGATGAACGGAGGAACCCCAAATGGGAGATTAGTATTAACAGGCTCCCCACATAGCACGCTGATTGAGACCTTGGAAGCAGACTCATTCCAGTGTAGATGCCCTACAGTAAAAATGATGTTAAAACTATGGGATATAGTTAAAAAAAAAATGGGATATAGTGAAATAACAAAGTATACGCCTCTCTGGAACAATAAGAAGCTACAGGAAATATGGCGGGTTGGAAAAATTGTAGAATGGGAAAAATGTGGCATTGTAAGGATCAGCCATTTATATGGCGGCAGGGGTATTAAATCTTTTGATCAACTGCAAAAAGAATTTAAGATATCACAAAACTCATTTTATGCCTATATACAAGTGAGGCATGCTTTAAAGACCCAGTTTGGAAACTTGTTATTAACATGGGAAGAACTGCCCTTGCTATACCCAGTAGCACAAGCAGGACCAACAAAAGGATTAATATCTAAATTCTATGCCCAGTTGGGTGAACAGATTTATAGTGAGAGGAAAGGAAGGGTCGAGAAGGAGAAATGGGAGCAAGACTTAGGTAATATAACTCGAGTACAGTGGAAAAATATCCTAGCGGCATGCCCAAAGGTCTCGGTCTCTCCTCCCCAGAGGATTTCCCACTTGATGCTAATTAATAGAGCATACTATACTCCCCAGAAATTATTCAAATTTGGTAAGAGAACAGATGACTGTTGCCCCAGGTGTGGGGGGTCAGGGAATTTAATGCACATGTTCTGGAAATGTCCCAAATTATTTAGATACTGGGAAGGAGTGGTAAAGATAATAAGTAGGGCCTTTGGGACGGCAATAGAATTAAATCCCATAGTGTGTATCTTAGGTTATAGAAAGGAGGAAGTAGAGAGAAAAGGAGAAACAACAGTAATCCTAAGATGTTTATTTCAAGCCAGAAGGATGATAGCTAGGAGATGGCAATCAAAGCTAGCCCCCACAGTTGAGGATTGGATAAGTGCGGTAAATGAATATCTATGTAAGGAGAGAGCAGTATATGCAAAACGAAATAACCTAAAAGAGTTTAATAGGAACTGGCGAGAGTGGATAGAAGAGATGCATACCCCAGTTTAAACCATGACAGGAAAGGGAAGAGGGGAGGGGGAGGGGGGAGTGTATATTAAAGGTATGGGAATCATCATAACACATTTATGATACACCGTGAAATAAAAGCACAAATATATATATATAGGAGGGGAGGGGAGGGGGGGGTGGTGTTGATAGAAAGGGAGGGAGGGAGGGGAGGGGTTATATTAGTAGGAAAAAAGTAGGAAGTGCAAAAATAGTTGAGGAAGGATAAGGGGGGTTATGGTATGGTCTAGATACTGTTTTTTTTTTCTTGTCTGTTAATTATATGTGATGTATGGATGTATTTTCATATCCCCCGTCCCTTCCTAGAACTTTAAAACTCAGACTCCGGAATGGAAGGAAGATGTATTTGAATCCTGGCAATGTAATTTTAAAATGTGGTCTGTATAATGTGAAAATTTAATAAAGATTAATAATAAAAAAAAAAAAAAAAAAGATGTGCTGTGCTGAGCTCCACTGGAAGCAATCCTTGCTGGGGCTAGCCATGCTGACCTTATCCATTCAGAGTGTCCTTTTATGGGCCTAAGGGATGGTACCCGTGCCTTGTGACGGAAGAAAAGGTTTTGCTTGCAAATGCTTCTCTTTTTAGAGAGCTGGACCCTGGGATCCAGTACTTTTTGGTAGTAAGGCCATTAAGTTTTTACTGGCAGGGTGCTGTTGCAGGTCCAGGATTGTAGATAACCTCTAGGTTCCCCTGTTCCGGAAGTTTTCAGAGCCCACCGTGAAGGATGAAGATTGGGTTTATCTCGGATAACCCTGGGGCAGGAAAGTAAGTGGAGATTTTCTTATGAATTTCTCCTTTCATGTTTATAATGTTATGCCTATGTGTCACCACTGGGGGGCTGTATTGAGCACTCATCGCCTGATACTGGAAACCGCTCTGTGTCAGAAGCTATCATTTCCTCTCTTCCAGCCAGACCAGGCAGATCCTCCAGTAAGAAAGGGGGGTCTGGTTTCTCCTCCTGCGCCCCCAATGTTTAAGTTAACCCCTTCGGGGGAACTGTATTCCGAAAGCATTCCTTTTTTGAAAAAAAGAAAACAACAAACCGCTCAACGCTGGTTTTTACCCCCCTCCGCCTCCATATTAGCTGTTTGCAGGGCTCCTGAAGGCCGCCGCTCGTGTGGGAAAACACTTTCTTTTGAAAGATGGGGGGGGGGCGTAATCAGCACGGGGGCAGGGCTAACGGCATCAGACGCTGGCCGCACGGGTAGGATGTTTTTATAGCACTGTGTGTAGCTGCTGCTGGCTGTGGAGGGACACATGAGCAGGAGTTGGCTTACTTCAGGTTTGGTAACACAGGCATTTCCCTTTTGACACATTATTACTTTACCAGGCTAGGTATTAATAGCAGCTTATAGCGCTGGACTATAACCTAGCAGTGTACATTCTTTTTGGTAGTGCCTCTGCTTTTGTGCTTCAGGCTATGAGTGGAAGAGGGACCAGGAACTCCTCTCTAAGGGTTCTAAAGGGTCAATGGTTTCACAACAAACTAAATCCATTTCCAAAGGCGTGTCATCCTCAGAGTGATGCGGCCGTTCAGATTGAGCCGTCAGGGAAGACTTGTTGCAGCTGCACTGGACACTTCAGTCCCTGTATATATCACACAGGAGGTTTTCTCTTCTACCATTTGTAATAGTAGATTGATGCTATGATTTCTTTCCATAGTGAGTCTAAATGTAGCAGATCCCCATCTAGTGCTCAGGACCCTCTTTATTGAGGAGGTGCAAGGGGAAGGGGATCAGGAAGATCTTCCAAGAGATTTGGAAGATACAAATATATCCTCTTCTGAGGAGCCTAATATGGAAGGAGTAGCATCACAATTAACTAAATTGGTTCAATCATTTTTTATTTTTTTTGCTGGGGATGCTTTTCCTATTCACTCATGACTAAAAAAGCTTGTGTATTCTGAATGTCAACATCCGGATAAACAATATTATCCTCCTAAGAAATTCTCCACACTTTATGCTATGGAAGAGGATTTTTATAAGAAATAGTGGGGCTCCAGCAATTGATGCTGCAATTGTCTCAGTGATCAAGAGTCTCACGTGTCCGGTGGATAATGCGCTAATGATAAAAAGTTGGAACTTCTTTCCAAAAGCAATATGTCTTTTAGCGCAGCCGGTTCTTGATCAGCAGGCCCAGCAATGGGCTGGCGTATTAGACGCACTATGTTTCACAGTAGATGCTATGAAAGATTCTATAATTCAAGCCTCACGGCTTATGCTTGGACTAGTGCATTCTCGCAGAGTTCTATGGCTGAAAAAATTGGTCAGCCGAAGCACCGTGTAAGAAACTCTTGCCCAGTTTCCCCTTTCATGGTGAACTGCTATTTGGGAACGAACTGGATAAATACATCCAAAGGATCTCTAATGGGAAAAGCTCTCTTTTACCAGTAAAGAAGAAGTTTAAACCTTTCTCCTTTTTTAAATGTGTTTCCTCACCTGTGGCAGGGGCATCAGCCTCTAGGCAGTCTCGACGGCCTCAACTGTCAGGTTCAAGGGGAAGACCCCAAGGGCAGCACCAGGGTCAAGAGACCTTGGGGCAGAAAGTCCACAAAGCAGAATGCTAAAGCCTCCTTATGAAGTGGCACCCCCGCTTGCTCGGGGTGGGGGGAAGGCTTCTGCAATTTTCAAAGATCTGGCAGGAACAGTGTCAAGACAGATGGGTGGCTTCTTCGGTTTCTCTAGGTTACAAACTAGAGTTCAGAGAATTTCCGTCTCCTCGTTTTCTAAGATCAAATGTTCCCAGGGATCCAGAAAAAAGGGGGTCTCTCGTTCTAGCTCTGGATCATCTATTATCCCAGTTGGTGATATCAGAGGTTCCCTTAGAGGAACAGGGCACAGTTTTTTTGTTTTTTTTTTAATCAACAAAAGGGTTTTTATTGATGGAAACTTAAGGCACCACAAGGTATAGTTGAAGAGGTATACAATCAATGTACATTAATATTTGTTATAATCCAAACAATCTATAGGTATTTTAAAATGCATATCCATTTTTGCCTACTTCGTGCGGTAGAGATCATTGTATGGTACCCGCCATCCTCACGGCACCCCTAACCGAGGGGAGCGCAACAGAGACATAATAAAAATGAAAAACCAGAGCATAGCTCAGAACAAACTAAAATAACTCTCTAGTCCCACCGGCAATCCCGGCATTGATAATATCATCCAGTTACCGACGGGGTCTCTTCTGATAGATCTCTGAATACACTTTTTTTATTTCCTAGTAGTTCCTGTACAGAAGTTGCTACACTAGTAGCAATCTATCTAATGCCAGTTGTGGGGGCGCTACATCTGGTGAGTCCAGCCAGCGCTGCTATATACCGTGGAATTTATTTGGCAATTTCCTATGCTGGTATGTATTCTTTTCCCTAATAAGGGTAGTATTAACCTGCTGGATCCACTGTGTCATTTTAGGTGCATCCTCCGACAGCCACATGCAGGCAATCCTTTTTCTGGCTATATATAGGAGCCTTGTGAGTGCAATGCACACCAAAGGGGTGTACAGTCCCTCATTAAGGCTCGCCGTCAATAGGGCCAACATCTCTCTCCTACCTCTCCCTGCATGGTAAGAGGCCAGGGGCTTGCATATGCGATAGTAGATGGGTATAGAATCTCAAGATGGCCCCTTTCGTCTCAGGTTCAACAAATATAGAGCTCAAGAATGCTGAGTCATCATGTTTCAGATTAGAGTGTTTACCCTGTTTTCCCACTGCATGATGTAGTTGAATGTATTGAAAGTGGTGGTCTTTGAGTACAGGAAATTCCACTAATAGGTGAGAGTATGGCCTCAATCTGGATCCATCTAGGATCTGGTGTATGAATCTAATCCCCGCTCTTCCCCAAATTGGGTGTTTGGAAACCTTGGCGAGGTCTGTGTAGACTTGATTGCACCAAATGGGGGTTTGACGCATGTAACCTGTGACTCCAAGTGTGCTCCTGACTCCCTTCCATATTTTCATTAGTATTTGAGTTGTGGGGCAGCTAGAGGGTATGTTATGGAATCCCATTTCCATATGGGACAAAGCCATGTAAGCTTCATCCGGGCCAACAAGAAGTCTCCTTGAGGGGTCCCTGTTCGTCGCAAGGTCCCACCCTATATAATGCTGTAATTGGTCTGCAAAATAGTATAATTGCGGGTGCGGAACAGCCATTCCACCTTGATCCTTTAGATACTGTAGAGTAGCAAGCTTTAATACGTTCCACCCCACCTTTCCAAATAAGGGCCCTGAATTATGAGTCAATCCGTCTGAACCAATATTGTGGTATCCAGACTCGGGCATTGTGTAAGATGTACAGTAGTTGTGGTGCCCAAATCATCTTAATGAGGTTTACTCACCCAATTACTGAAAGTGGCAGTTTATTTCAACTAGCCTGCTTTTGTTGAAACTTACGTAGCATCAGTTTTAGATTCAGTGTAATATAGTCTCCCGGGTCTTTGGTTACCACTATATTCAAATATTTGAAGGAGCTAATTACTTTGTATGTGTGAGAGATCTGCTGATAGGGGGGTTAATAAAGGGTCTAATGGTAAGAGCTGATTTATGCCAATTAATGGCAAATCCAGACAGCTGTCCAAATTGGTCAATCAGTGCCATAACTGCCCTTAGGGACTCCCCGGTGTCCCCCATGTACAGCAATGTATCATCGGCGTACAGTGAGATTTTTTCCTTGTAATGTCTGCGCCGGAAGCCCACTATATTAGAGGTGGCCCTTACTCGAGCTGCAAGAGGCTCTAACGCCAGGGCAAACAGCAGGGGCGACAATGGGCACCCCTGCCGCGTGCCCCGGAACAAAGGAAATGCCTCAGAAAGGGTGTCGTTAATCCTCACTTTTTCAGTGGGGGCTGCATATAGTAACTGCACCCTGGAGATAAATTTTGTCTCCCAGTCCGAAGCGACGCAGCACCTCCCACAAGTATTTCCATTCCACACTGTCAAAAGCTTTGGCAGCGTCGAGGGAAAAGACAGCTCTATTGTTGGAATTGTCAGTCAGGATTTGAGTATTAAGCAATAATCTACCAATTATTCAGTGGATCAGATTGGGATAAAACTGGATTGGTCAGCAAGTACCAAGTCCGCTACAGCTCCCTACAGTCTAGTGGCCAGTACCCTAGCTAGTATCTTCACATCTGTGTTAAGAAGTGATATGGGTCTGTAGGAGTCGGGTTGTAACAGATCCTTACCGGGTTTCGGGATGACCACTATGATAGCCTCGTTCATGGAGGCGGGTAAATTGCCCGCCTGAAGGGTATCATTCAAGGTTGCCAATAGGGTGGGTAATAGGATACCGCCGTATTTCCCATATGTTTCAGTGGGCAGACTGTCGGCTCCCGGAGACTTGTTATTCGCCATTTGTGCTATTGCTAAGGTAAGTTCTTCTATGGTTATTGGTGTGTTGAGGGCAGTCTGACCTTGTTGTGATAGCTGTGGGATTGAGCACTGGTCCAAAAATTGGTCCAGCGCCTCTTTTTTTGTGGGGTGTACTTTTAGACGTGTATAAATCCTCTGAGAAAACATCAGGGACACGACTCTGATCAGTAATCATGTCACCTGCTGCGTTCCGGATAGAGTCAATGTGTGTAGTGTCCTGCTGGGCTCTAGCTATTACGGCAAGTAAATGACCTGTGTTTTGCCCTTCATTAAAGTATTTTTGCTGAAGAAACATTTGTTTTCTGCAGCTGTAATGGAGACCTATCGGTACAAGACTTGTGCCTCTTGCCACTTACACTCTGAGTCAGAAATGTATTTTTCCTCGGCCCTGGCCACCTCCTGCATCACTAAGTTCTCCCATTCTTTAGTATTGGTTTTAATGGAGGTGATCGGTTTGATAATCAACCCCCTTAAATGAGCCTTCAAGGCGTTCCAGTCACTGCAGACTCTGCCGAGCCTTGATTAAACTCCAGAAACTCCTTCAGGGCTCTAGGGGATGGGTCGGACCCTGGGAAGATTGTGAACCAAAAGGGATTTACCTTCCATAGTCTACCCCTGGGACTGGGGACAGTGTTGACCTTGGCACACAGGAGAGGATGGTCCGAGATGTTACATGTTACATGGTGCATACACCACTGAAGTAATGAGTGAGTGCGCCAGGTCATTTCCCAGACATCAATTTGTGACAGATATTTGTAAGACCTCGAATAACAGGAAAAGCATTGAGCCGTGGGATTTAAGTCCCTCCACACATCTCGCAGGCCAATTTCTACCAGGAATCTAGAACAGTGGGTAGGGCCCCCTTGTGTGGGATTACCAGTAGTCCCAGCTTTAAATTTGTTCATTTGTCTATCCATAACATTATTGTAGTCTCCCAGCACCCACACCGGGATATTAGGGTGCAACGCTATAAATTGTGCGAAGCATTTCAGGCTGTCAAACGAGAAGGGAGGAGGGACGTATATATGTTAGCAATAATACATGTCAGACCTGCCAATTTGCAGAAAGATGTACCTTCCCTGGTCATCAATTAGGGGTTGCAGCAATTGAAAGGGTATATGCCGTGAGATAAGTGTACCAACTCCCCTGGAGTAGGCTGTGTGGGTGGAGTGAAACTGAGTGGGATAATTACAGCTTTTAAGTGTAGCTATAGTAGTAGCCTGTAGGTGAGTTTCCTGCGAACGTGGGCACAGGTTTTTATTCAAACCTTTTCATGGTTCCAAAACCAAATGGAGAGGTAAGACCCATTCTAGATCTCAAAGATCTGAATCGACACTTAAATATCTGATCCTTTCGCATGGAGTCAATCCGATCGGTTGTTTCCATCTTGCAAGGAGGGGAGTTTTTGGCTTCAACCGATATCCAAGATGCATATCTCCACGTGCCAATATTTCCCGCTTACCAGAAATTTCTGTGCTTCAAAATAGAAAATCGAAATTTTCAATTTGTGGCCCTGCCATTCGGTGTAGTCACAGCACCACGGGTGTTCTAAAAAATTCTGGCCGCTCCTTTAGCCAGATTAAGGGCTCAAGGCATAACAAGGCTCTAGCCTATTTAGACAATTGAAACTTTTCAGGACTAGTATGGTAAAGTAGTACAGGATATAGTTTTGAGTGCTATTCAAGTTATTGTTCCAGCAGCCTGTGTTTTGTCAGTTTAAATAGGGACAGGTAGGAAGCTGTGTGTGGCAGTGAGGGACAGTCAGTTTAATCAGTAGCTGTTACTATTAGGTCCACAAAGGTTCTTTTCAGGACTGGTATGGTAATAGGCTTGTACACGTATAATATTCTTTCTTCCAAATATAGAAAGAATATTATACTTGACTGCTGCCCTTCTGCTGCAGTAGTCCTTTATGAGTATAGGGACTAAGGTACAGTCTGCTAATCATTCACAACCTACTAGTTCCACAAAGATCCTTATAAGGACTGGTGAGGTATAGGCTACTACAGTACATAGGGTTGAGTGAGGTACAGTCTGCTATTCCTTAACCACTTAAGGACCGCCGCATGGCAATGTACGTCAGCAGAATGGCATGTACAGGCACAAGCACGTACTTGTGCTTGCCTTCCAGCGGGTGGGGGGTCCGATCGGACCCCCTCCCGCAGGATGCGGCGGTCCGTTTCGCTTCAGGAGCGATCCGGGATGACCATTGGTTTCTGGCCATCCCCTCTCGATCGCTCCTGGCGAATGAGAAGCTTCCCCCGCTGTGTATAGTAAACACAGGCAGGGAGGAAGTGATGTCATTCTCCTCGGGCGGTCTTTTTGACCGGACTACGAGGAAAGCACTGAAAGTAAGTGTGCACAAACACTACACTGACATGTAGGTACACATAGGCACACAAATCCCCCCCCCCCCATCACTCCCCCCTCCCAGTCACAGTGTCACTGATTGCAGTGATCATTTATTTACTGATCACTGCATTCAGTGTCAGTCGTTTTTCTGATCGCTGCATTAGTGTCACTGGTGCCGCTAGGTAGCTAGTTATTTTTTTAGGTTCACCGCCAGGTTTTTATAGCGCTAGGTACCCCCATATACTACCCAATGATTGGTTTTAATCCCCTGATTGTCCCTAGTTAACCCTTTCACCAGTGATCACCGTATAAGTGTCACTGGTGACGCTGGTTAGTCAATTATTTAGGTTCCCCATCAGGTTTTTATATAATGTCAGGGACCCCCATATACTTCCTAATAAAAAATTTGAACCCCCTGATTACCCCTAGTTAACTCTTTCACCAGTGATCACCGTATAAGTGTTACGGGTGACTCTGGTTAGTTAGTTTGCTTTTTATAGCATCAGGGCACCCACCATTTATTACCCAGTAAAGGTTTAACCCCCTGCTCGCCTGGCGGGTGATATCAATTAGGTTTTAGGGTCAGGGTCTGCGTCGCCCCAGGCAGCGCTAGATTAGTGCCAGTACCGCTAACACCCACGTGCAAAGCATAAACCTCCCGTAGTGGTATAGAATCTGAACAGATCAATATCTGATCTGATCAGATCTATACTAGCGTCCCCAGCAGTTTAGGGTTCCAAAAAAACGCATTGTTAGCAGGATCAGCCCAGATACCTGCTAGCACCTGCGTTTTGCCCCTCCGCCCAGCCCACCCAAGTGCAGTATCGATCGATCACTGTCACTTACAAAACACTAAACACATAACTGCAGCGTTCGCAGAGTCAGGCCTGATCCCTGCGATCGCTAACAGTTTTTGGTAGTGTTTTTTATATTTTAATCCGGAAGGCAGTGCTTGGTTTTCGGGGTCCCGTACGTGGCTAGGCTCCCAAAAAGTCCCCCACATGTGGTATCCCCGTACTCAGGAGAAGCAGCAGAATTTATTTTGGGGTGTAATTTCACTTATGCCCATAGCATGCATGAGCAATATATCATTTAGTGACAACTTTGTGCAAAAAAAAAAAAAAAATTGTAATATTCCTGCAACTTGTGGCAAAATATAAAATATTTCATGGACTCAACATGCCTCTCAGTAAATAGCTTGGGGTGTCTACTTTCCAAAATGGGGTCATTTGGGGGGGGGGGGGGGTTTGTGCTATTTTGGCATTTTATGGCCTTCGAAACTGTGATAGGTAGTGAGGAGTGAAATCAAAAATTTGCACCCTTAGAAATCCTGAAGACAGTGATTGGTTTTCGGGGTGCCGTACGCGGCTAGACTCCCATAAAGTCCCACATATGTGGTATCCTCGTACTCAGGAGAAGCAGCAGAATATATTTTGGGGGGCAATTCCACATATAACTATGGCGTGTGTGAGCAATATATCATTTAGTGACAACTTTTTGTAAACTTTTTTTTTT
This sequence comes from Lithobates pipiens, assembly GCF_037356315.1. Taxonomy (NCBI): domain Eukaryota; kingdom Metazoa; phylum Chordata; class Amphibia; order Anura; family Ranidae; genus Lithobates; species Lithobates pipiens. The sequence continues at coordinate 482,997,775 of NW_027507758.1, forward strand.
TGTGTCATTATTCAATCACCAAAAAAAAAATATTCAATGGGCTCAACATGCCCCTCAGCAATTTCCTTGGGGTGTCTACTTTCCAAAATGGGGTCATTTGGGGGGGGGGGGGGTTGTACTGCCCTGCCATTTTAGCACCTCAAGAAATGAGATAGGCAGTCATAAATTAAAAGCTGTGTAAATTCCAGAAAATGTTCTAGTTTGTAGACGCTATAACTTTTGCGCAAACCAATAAATATACGCTTATTGACATTTCTTTTACTAAAGACATGTGGCTGAATAAATTTTGCCCTAAATGTATGACTAAAATTGAGTTTATTGAGTTTATTCTATTTTTCTTATAACAAAAAGTAGAAAATATCTTTTTTTTTTTCAAAATGTTCGGTCTTTTTCCATTTATATCGCAAAAAATTAAAATCGCAGAGGCAATCAAATACCATCAAAAGAAATCTCTATTTGTGGGAAGAAAAGGACGCAAATTTTGTTTGGGTACAACATTGCATTACCGCGCAATTACCAGTTAAAGCACTGCAGTGCGAAATTGTAAAAAGACCTGGTCCTTAGGCTGACAATTGGTCCGGGGCTGAAGTGGTTAAGGACTGGTATAGGTCAACAATATATAGGGTTGAGGTTATCCTGGATGACATTATCCTGGATGATGAGCAGGAGCCAGGCCACCACACCGCTTCCAGTTTAGTGCAAATGGGGGCCTTCATGCTCCAGTGTTTTAATAGGGACCCCCATATAAAAAGCATAAGGGTCAAGGACCAGTACTGGGTGGCAACGTACTTAGACCCTCGGTACAAACACAAAATGGCGGAAATGTTACCGCCGTCACAGAGGGCTGTCAGAATGGAGCACTTCCAGGCCTTGCTTTGACAAATGCTGCATTCTGCTTTTGCGTGCGCTGGCAGAGGAGCAATTCCCACTCCCAGAGAAGGAGTTGCGGGTACCAATCCAACAGCACCTGCAAGAAGAGGCCGGTTTGAAGATGTGTTGGTGACTTCTGATATGAGGTCATTCTTTCAGCTGATCCATCGACAGGTGTCATCCGGATCCAGCATCAGGGAACGCCTAGACCGCCAGGTGTCCGACTACATCGGGTTAACGGCCGATGTGGACGCTCTGAGGAGTGATGAACCCCTGGACTACTGGGTGGGCAGGCTTGACCTGTGGCCAGAGCTTGCCCAATTTGCAATCGAACTGTTGGCTTGCCCCTCGTCCAGTGTCCTGTCCGAAAGGACGTTCAGCGCAGCAGGGGGGATCGTGACCAATAAGCGTACTCGCCTAGCTCACGACAGTTAACTACCTCACATTTCTAAAAATGAATGAGGCATGGATCTCGGAGGAATTCAACACATGTGACCAGTAGACCATGTATATGTCTATAAACGATTTTTTTAATCGAGCACACAGACCTTCTTTCTTCATTTGGCTCACTTCCTTGTCCAAAAAAAGCACACCGTACTATATGTCCGTACCCTCCTGTTTGAAGAGGTTGAGCGGTGTCATATTCCTACTGGGGCTGCTTATTATGAGGGGCTTCCACCATCCCTGTGCTGTGCTGACTTCCTCCTGGGGCTGTACCTCTGCTGTGCATATTATGAGGGGCTCCCACCATCCCTGTGCTATGCTCATTATGAGGGGCTCCCACCATCCCTGTGCTGTGCTGACTTCCTCCTGGGGCTGCTTATTATGAGGGTCTCCCACCATCCCTGTGCTGTGCTGACTTCCTCCTGGGGCTGCTTATTATGAGGGGCTCCCACCATCCCTGTGCTATGCTGACATCCTCCTGGGTCTGCTTATTATGAGGGGCTCCCATCATCCCTATGCTGTGCTGACTTCCTCCTGGGGCTGTACCTCTGCTGTGCATATTATGAGGGGCTCCCACCATCCCTGTGCTATGCTCATTATGAGGGGCTCCCACCATCCCTGTGCTATGCTGACTTCCACCGGGGGCTGCTTACGGTGCAGGTGTCAGTGTTGTATATCACGGTGCTGGTGTCATTGCTGTATGTCACGCTGCTGATGTCAGTGCAGTATATCACGGTGCTGGTGTCAGTGCTTTATGTCACGCTGCTGATGTCAGTGCTCTCTATCACGGTGCTGGTGTCAGATCACTCCATCACAGTGCAGGTGTCGTTGCTGTATGTCACGCAGCCAGGGCCGCTGATAGAAATCATGGGGCCCCGTACAGCCTACCTGACGGGGCCCCCTTCAGCTCCACCCTGGCCCCGCCCCTGGTCCCTCCTTTAGCCCCACCCCTGACCCCACCCATTGCCCCTCCCCAGACCCCGCCTTGAAACAAAGTGTAGGTTTGTCTACAAGTGATATTTGTTTTTCTCCAGTCAGTTATAGGTTTGATTATCCAAAAGAAATACTGTTTTCAGATGAGAACATACCTCTTTAATATCTATATGTAATACAAACCATTAATGAATAAATAAAATGGTATTTTGGAGAGTATTGGCAGGGTAAGTATTGCAGAGTATTGGCAGGGTAAGTATTGCCAGAGTATTGCCAGGGTAAGTATTGCCAGGGTATTGTCAGGGTAAGTATTGCAGAGTATTGGCAGGGTAAGTATTGCAGAGTATTGTCATGGTATTGCCAGGGTATTGGCGGGGTATTGGCGGGGTAAGTATTGCAGAGTATTGGCAGAGTATTGGCAGAGTATTGGCAGGGTAAGTATTGCAGAGTATTGGCAGGGTAGGTATAAAGTATTGCAGAGTATTGGCAGAGTATGTATTGCAGGGTATGTATTGCAGGGTATGTATTGGCAGGGTATGTATTGGCAGGGTATGTATTGGCAGAGTATGTATTGGCAGGGTATGTATTGGCAGAGTATGTATTGGCAGAGTATGAGTAGATGTTGAACCTCAAGCATACACCTCACCTGTGTATTTGTTAGCTCCAGCAGGGCAGCAGAGATCACTTCCTCCCTCTTCCTGAGTGTCTACAATAGCTCGATCGCCCGGCCCCTGCACTCTGCTACTTCTTCTCACACGGAGAGAGAGAGAGAGAGAGGAATATCACTCCGCAACACTATAGGCAGGGGCGGACTGACAACTCATGGGGCCCCCGGGCAATAGGGGATCATGGGGCCCCCTTTGTCACCACCCACCCACGCACAAGCCACACCTATATATTGCACTTACATTACATGCATTGGTCACATAATTTCTCTACTGTATGTTCAAAATAAATGTTTAAAGAGTTAAGAAAATAAAGAACAAAAAACGCACATATAACCACGTACATTTTCTGTGGGGCTGCGTCTCCTGTGAGCAGAATCACGTACAGGTATGGTACTTCTACACTTGCGGGTACGTGCGCTGTCTGACCCACTGCCGCCTTGATTGGACACACCGAGAGCTAATTAGTGGGTCTGGTGGACCCAATGTCCACTGGGTCCAGACGATTGTTTCCATCAGAGGCAGAACGGTGGTCTGCCGATGTAAACAAGTTAGATTGCCATTCTGTTAGTAGGGAAGACCGAGATCCTGTGTGTCTGCTAAACAGGAACACAGATATGTCTTCCCACATTTAAAAGCACCTCCCCCACACAGTTAGAAAGCACTTCCTAGGAACACATTTAACCCTTTGATCTTCCCCTGGTGTTAACCCCTTCCCTACCAGTGTCATTAGTATAGTTAACCATTACTAGTAAAAAATTCTATAAAAATATCCCATAGCATATTGGGATTTTTACCAACATGTAGAAAATACATATTGGCCTAAACTGATGGAGAAATTAGATTCTGAGGCCAGAGCCCCTAGCAGCAAAGTAAAGAAAGTATATATAATATACACACACACACACTGCAAAGGCTGCGGACATGGTACAGGGGTCAGAGGCTGCGGTCATGGTACAGGGGTCAGAGGCTGCGGAGGGGTCTTACTAGGCTGTGGTGAGAGGTGCGTGCCACTCCTGAAACCGCACAAAATGCCACTGCTGCCTTACATTTAAAAATGGTGCCGCCCGGTGCCATTATGTCACTGCGCATGCATGTTTGAAAATGACTGAGCGTGTAAGGGCTTGCCCACGCGGCGGCGGTGCATGTGCAGAGGACACTCCAGCCCCCCTCATCATACCATACAGGGTTAATGTTACTTTATGGTATGTGATGAGGCTGGAGTTTTAGAGGAAGAGAGCAGTGCAGCTGGCTGGAGCATGAAAACAGCAAACACACACACACACACTGCAAAAATTGACTTTATCTTAATTTCCTGGAGATGGGCTGTATTGTGGCACCACGTCCTTTGCTGTTATTGCACAAATTCATGAATACGTTAGAAATATATTGGGCCTTTTCAGGTGCTACAGAAATATTGTACATACACATATATTAAAAAGAATTATTTTGTGAAAATGCATGTGATGTATGTAGTAGGTGAAAAGTCTCAGTTGATTCTTAACATATTCAAGAATTTTACTTTCACCAGACCTGTCCTGCTGAGGTACAGGACAAGTTTAAAGCACATATTTATACAGTGTGGAAGGCAGAACAATTGCGACTCACAGTAGAAGAATGCAGTCTGCCATGTGTCCTGTTATCTTGTCTTGGGGGAGCTCCAGTGACTACTTTATGGGTAGCCATGATCGCTACTGTGTTGTCCTGCTTGCTCTGTTCTCCCCCCAGGAGGGGAGGGGGGGGAGGAGGCTCGGGTGCTGCCTGACACACACAAGCATGGAAGAGATCGAGTTACACCTTTATCCATTGACCTGAGGGTGTCTTATATGAGCAGACTAGTGACAATGTCCAGGCTCCTTGGGTGGTGCTCTTCCCCTCCCTCCCTCCCTCAGTCGGCTCAGCTCAGTGTCCTATGTGTGCGAGTTGTCAGTGCTGACATTTCCGATGCTTCCTTCAGCTAGCTCCTCTCCTGCTCAGGACTCAGATTTGGCGCCACAAATTCAGCTTCTCTGGAGCCAATGAGAGACGAGGGGTGTGGATTGAAGGCGGAAGCCTCCTCCCCAATTGGAGAATAGCGAGCGATTCTCTCTCTCTCCCATTTAAACACAGCCACAGCACCAGATAAGAGACTCGGGGGACTTGTGCGGTGTGCGGAGCAGGAGGAGCGGGCGCAGAAGGCGTATTCTTCCGCGCCCGAAATACAACAAATAGTCCCTCCCCTGCAGCCTCATCATACAGCATAGACTAATCGCATCTAATAAAAAAAAAAACTTACCGAACGGGGGTGGGGTTGTGCGGACGATGATCGGTGGAGGAGAATCTTTTTTTTATTTTAATTTTAATTTTTTATTTACTTTGCAGTTCAGGTTGCCCGGGCCCCCCCTGCTGGTCAGGCCCGGTACAGCAGGGCCAGTTGTACTGGCCTATCAGCGGCCCTGCACGCAGCTGATGTCAGTGCTCTCTATCACGGTGCTGGTGTCGGATCACTCTATCACGGTGCAGTCGTCATTGCTGTATGTCACGCTGCTGGTGATCATCTCCTGCACCCTCTTCTTTGCCTACCCTGACCTTCCCTCTCCTCCATTGCCTTCATGCGCTCCACAGTCCTGAATTGTCACAACAATTTCACATATAAAAAAAGAATGCTTGTAGTTGTCGATCCCAGATTCACCTCATACATGTGTTATGTCATTGGCCATGTGGTGGGACTATGTTTGCACAGCTAGTAATTATTTTGTGGCTGCAAATTTGACCTGTAGGTTTGCAAAGTTCGCCTCCCATTGAAGTCAATGGGGCCCGCCGCGAACGTTACGGTTCGCGAACTATCGGCCACGTTCGCGGTCCGCGTTCGCGAAATGTCCCGTCGGAAGTTCGTCCATCACTAGTTGCAGCCTTAACAGTATTTAAGGTTCAAATATCCATTCTGTCTTTATGAAATCAACTTCATTATATGATCCTAGAAACTATTAGATAAGCACCTGAACGACCACAACATACAGGGATATACAATGTAATACTGACATATAATCACACACATAGGTTGGACTTGATGGACTTGTGTCTTTTCTCAACCTCACCTACTATATGTAATAAGGCTCCATACACACTATTAGATTTTATGCAGATTTTTGTCTTCAGATGTACCAAAACAATGTAGTGGAAGGGCCTGCCTGATTGCATACAAATTGAAACTCTTATGGTTTAACCTCATATTATATGGTTTTGGTAAATCTGAAGACAAAAATCTGCAGAAAATCTAATAGTGTATATGGGGTCTAAGTCTTCGGTCACACCAAACTAGACTTTGAAATCATGTCATTTCAAATTAAGTCACACGTTTTCAAAGTCAAGCCACATCATCAGATGTGACTTGGCTGACAGTTGTGCAATTTCATGCACAAATGTCTATGCAATTTGCACCTGAAATTTGCAAAAATAGCGCAGGAACTTATTTTTTAAATCGGTGCAGCGTTGCACTGATTGGAACAGTTTTATTGCCAACAACAGGGTGTGACTTGTCATGCGATTTAGACCTGTCAAATTGCATGACAGGTTGCACTGGTGTGACGGGGGCCAAGACCTGGAAGCTGATTGGTTTCTATGCAAAACTGTACCAGATTTTGCATTCTCCAGTTTTAGTAAATTACCAACATGCATTTACTGATCAGCTTCATCATCTAGGTAGAAAGTAAATTCCTTCTTCATGGAGAATATTAGGCCCAAGCCCACTTGATTGATTGCTGTTTTCCCCCCCTATCATTCCCTGTCCCTTCTTTACCGTGCTTCCCCTAGCGTTCTTGTTTTCTCACTCCTCCTTTTTCCCATTCTATCCTTCCTTACCCCATGTATCCTGATCCAGAACTTTCATTTCCTGTGCCCTTCATCTTTACTGTACACAACTCCTTCCACCTTCCCTAGTTAAGCTCATCTCCAGCTTTAAATGCCATTTAATTAACTTCTTTGGACCAAGCTGCTCCATACAAACAATTACCTTCACTAAGGCTGGCCATACATTATACAATTTTCTTGTACAACTTTCCTTTAGATTTACCAAAACCATATAATATGAGTTCAAACCTAAACACTTTCAAATTATATGTAATCTGGCAGGCACTCGTACTACATAATTGAAGGTAAATCTAAAGAAAATTGTAGGGTGTATAGCCAGCTTTAGAGAATGGGGGGGGGGGGGGGGCTGTATAAACTATATTTAGCTTTAGTTACATACAGTGCCTGCAGTGGGATGAGAACATCCCATCCCTCACCCCCAACACAATTTAGTTTGGCTGAGCTGAGCTCAGCCTTTCACATTGAGCTTTGCATTCTATGAAGCGCCCTGTCAAAGGCAGAGTACAGCTCAGCACAACTCGATTTTGTTCCGAGTGTGGAATGGAAAGTTTCCAATGCAGTGCTATATAATGTGTATAGCTGAGGCTACATACAGTTTATACAGTGCTCCCACCCACTGCATCACTTATTGAAGATTATAATTAGTTTGGACCAGCTTGATCCAAACCATTTAAACTTCCTTTAAAAGCTGGAGCGTGGCTTTAACTGGAAAAGAAATGGTCTTAGAACTATGTTGCAATCTTCCAAACCTCATGTTCTCTGGGCACTTGTTACAACTTCTTAAGCTAAGGCAGATAAATGAATGGTGAGGACAACCCCTGCTTAATTTTTGTCTTGGTTGCATGCTATATTCATCATCGTGTACTTTTGTGCCTTGTTGGGGACAGTTGATAGGATGAAATAATTTTGTCTGTTGTGAATCACATTCCTAAATAAGAGTTTAGTCCCTCTCTACATCGGGTCCCGGCTTTTGATTGTATAGATTAATAGCAGTGTAGCCATTGGCTCCCGCTGCTGTCAATCAAATCCAATGATGTGGGTCGAGTCCGGCATTCGTGTCTGTGGACGCAAATGCTGAAATCGAGAATGCGCCAGCAAGGTAACCCCCTTGGGAGAATGCTTCTCCTAGGGGGTTATCTGATGTGGAGAGGAGCCGCGAGAGCCGCCAGGGACCCCAGAAGAGGATGTTCAGGGCCACTCTATGCAAAACATGCTGCAAAGTGGAGGTATGTCATAATTGTTATTTAAAAAAAGAAAAAACAATCCTTTACAATCACTTTAAGTTGATTCAACTGCTTTACTTTCACTCCCCTGATGCAGTAGTTCTGAGCTCAGTGTTTTAGAGCATGCTCCTGTAATGGTGAAAGTGAACAGTTATTAACCAGGCTTTTTTTTTGTAAATGTCCTGGAAATCTTCCAATCAGCCTTTATGAGGTATGTAAATGGCCCATAGGAAGGGCATTATTTAATTTTGGTCAAAGCTGCACAGTTTGTTTTTATGCACCTAGGCAGTTTTTTGGTAAAGGTGAACTAACCTTTTAAAAAGACTTTAGCTAAACCAGCCGCCTTAGGTGAACACTGGACTGGGAAGGACCATAAGTATGTAAATGCCCCCCCCCCCCCCCCAAAAAAAGCACCAGGTATAATAGATAGAACTGCTAAATAAATAGTATACACATTTACTTTTAGAAGCAGTAGTGAAGAAATGTTCTCTGCTGATCACAATGCTGGTGTAGGAGAGGCTGGTAAAAGCAGAGGGGCAGCATGGTTAATTACTTGATCTTCCTTTCTGAGTTCCGATGTGGGACTGAGGTTCAGGAAGATAACTAGATGTTAGCACTGTGACTGGAAGGAGAGGGCCTAAAAATTGGTATAGTGGGGATTTCTGCAGATCCTGGACTGAAGAACAGCTGCATGGCCCCTGGCACTAACACAGTAAGAACCTGGCTGGATAGCAGACTGGTGGATCATTGCCAGAATGTCTCATTTGAAACACTCATGCCAGAACCAATCCTCCCCACATGGACATTTGTCAGCATGTGAGCCTGTCAGCTTCCTCACTTGCGCACTAGCCTTTGGGAATACTTCATGTTTTCAGTGATTTCATGAGGGATGCCTGTAGTTGAGGGCGCCCACCAGGGCAGTTTACTGCTTTCCTTTGTACTCTGGGTATACAGTGCCTCACTCCGCTTGGCCTTTTTCGTGTTTTTGTTGCCACACAACCTGGAATTAACATGTATTGTTTGAGGATTTGCATAATTTAATTTACAGAACATGCCCACAACATTGAAGATTTTTTTTTTTATTAATTATTGTGAAGCAAACAACGAATAGGACAAAATAACAGAAAAAGTCAATGTGCATAACTATTCACCTTAGGCCTTCATAAGGTGTTGCAAGTAGGATGCTGTTTTTCTAGTCTGTGGGCTCCCACATTGGGTTCCCTCCTGTCTGCTAGTCTTTTCACACCAAGAAAAAAAAAAACATCAACCCACCTGGCTGTCTTCCCCCGGGAGTTTTCCATGTAACATGAAAACATGTAGCTATTGTCACTTGAATCTACCCATCAAATCTTTTATCTCAACTAACTCAGGTGAAAGTTTTGATGTTAAACAATATATTATTTGTGGAACTTGACATGTAGTGTATTTCATATTGCTCTGCATCTGTAATCTGTAGTATGTGAAATGCACTACACGTGGCATTGCCCATAGTCAATACTTGGTACCTTTTGCAGCTATCGCAGCTCCAAGTCACTTTGCATACGTTTCTATGAGCTTGCCACATCTTGCCACTGGGATTTTTGCCCATTCCTCCTTGCAAAACTGCTCCAGCTCCTTCAAGTTGGATGGTTTGCGCTTGTGAACAGCAATCTTTAAGTCTAACCACATATTTGAAGTTTGGGCTTTCACTGGGCCATTCCAACACATTTACATGTTTCCCCTTAAAGCACTCAAGTGTTGCTTTAGCAGTGTGTTTGGTGTCTTTGTCCTGCTGGAAGGTGAACCTCTGTCCTAGCCTCAAATCACACACAAAGTGATACAGGTTTTGCTCAAGAATATCCCTGTATTTAGCACCATCCATCTTTCCCTCAACTCTGACCAGTTTCCCAGTCCTAACTGCTGAAAAACATCCCCACAGCATGATGCTGCCACCACCATGTTTATCTGTGGGGATGGTGTTCTTTGGGTGATGTGATGTGTTGGGTTTGCACCAGACATAGCATTTTCTTTTATGGCCAAATAGTTAAATTTTAGTCTCATCAGACCAGAGCACCTTCCTCCATACATTTCGGGAGTCTCCCACATGTCTTTTCCCCAAACTCAAAAGTGGCATTTTGTTTTTTGCTGAAAGTAATGGCTTTCTTCTGGCCACTCTGCCATAAAGCCCAACTCTATGGAGCGTGTGGCTTATTGTTGTTCTATGCACAGATACTCCAGTCTCTGCTGTGGAACTCTGCAGCTCCTCCAGGATTACTTTAGGTCTCTGTGCTGCCTCTGATTAATTCCCTTCTTGCCCGATGCATGAGTTTTGGTGTGCGGCTGTCTCGTGGCAGGTTTGCTGTTGTGCCATGTTCTTTCCATTTGGTTATGATAGATTTGATGGTGCTCTTAGGGATCATCAGATTTGGATATTTTTTTTATAGCCTAACATTGACTTGTAATTCTTAACCACTTCCCACCTGGCCAATGCACATATACGGCCGGGTGGGAGCCGTCTACTTCTGATAGGACGTTCAGGAATGTCCATCAGAAGGAGCGGGATCGCGCGCGATCCCGATGCGCCCGTGTCACCCAGACACGGCACATCTCAGATCGGCAGGAGGGCTCTGTGATTGGCCCTCCTGATCACATGATGGCTGTGTCCAATCACGGCCGTCATGTGATGTAAACAAACAGCCGGTTGCTAGGCAATCGGCTCCTCCTCTCCTCACACAGAAGTCATCGCTGAGGAGAGGAGAGCAGATCGCTGCAGCCGGCTGATGATCAGTGAGTATGAGCTGTTTTTTACAGCTTTTTACTCACTGATCACCAGTCTAGTGTAATACACAACACACCACACAGTGTAAACACACCACACAGTATAAACACAATGTCCCCACACATGTCCCCAAAACATACATGTCCCCAAATAATAAATACACATGTCCCTAATAATAAAAACATGTCCCCCACATATGTCCCACTAAAATCACATGTCCCAATGATTATCTGCACACATATGTACGTGATCACCTGCACACATATGTACATGATCATTTGCGTACATATGTCAGTGATCACACAAACCAATTATTATACACTTAACGGAATTTTTTTTACCAAAAACATGTAGCAGAATACATTTTGGCTTAAATTTATGACAAAATTTGATTTTATTGGATTTCTTTTCAAATAGAAAATATTGTTTTTTTTCAAAATTTCCGACATTTTTGCGCTTATATCGCAAAAAATTTAAAATGGAGTCGTGAATAAATACCACCAAAATAAAGCTCTATTTGTGCGAACAAAATGATAAAAATTTCATTTGGGTACAGTGTAGCATGACCGCGCAATTGTCACTGAAAGCGCTAGAGCGATGAAAGCTGAAAATTGGGCTGGTAAGGAAGGGGGCGAAAGTGCCCTGTATTGAAGTGGTTAACAACCTTGTCCCTTACTTGTTTGGAGAGTTCCTTGGTCTTAATGGCAGTGTTTGGTTAGTGGTGACTCTTGCTTAGGCGTTGTAGCCTCTGGGGCCTTTCAAAAAGGTGTGTATAAGTAATGACAGATCATGTGACACTTAGATTGCACACAGGTAGACATCATTTCACCAATTATGTGACTTCTGAAGGTAATTGGTTGCACCAGAGCTTTTTATGGGCTTCATAACAAAGGGGGTGAACATGCACATGTCAATTATAATTTTTTTTATTTCTTAAAAATAGTTTTATGTATATATTTTTCTATCGTGACAGGTCCTCTTTATGGAGAGATGCGGGGTCAATAAGACCCCGCATCTCTCCTCCAGACAAGCATGAGATCGGGAAAAAAAAATCACTGATCTTATGCTGACAGCCACGTCGCAGGTTTGTTTACATGCGGGATCATGCCCGGGCCTCCGGCGGTCATAGAGATGACTGGTGAACATCTGGTCACTGGAAATCTTCTATGGTCATCATCCAGCGGTGTCCAATTCTTTCTCCGGGCCCCCGATGACAAGGGAGAGCAGCGGATGGCAGCGTGAGGGGATGTCCCCTCCCGTTGCCTTTAAGAACGATCAAGCAGCGGAACTGCCGCTATGATCGCTCTCATCGTGCATAGAATTGCCGCCTGCAAATAATGTAGCTGCAGGCATCATTCAGATATCCTCGCACAAAGCCAAGGACGTCATATGACGGTGTGCGGTATTGAAGTGGTTAAATTAATTATTTTCCTCAAAATTCTACAAACAATACCCCATAATAACGTGAAAGACGTTAGTTTGAAAGCTTTACAAATTTATTTAGAAATAAAAAAACAAAACAAAATCATGTACATAAGTAATCAGTCTTTGTATGACACATTTAAAATTAAAGTCGTTGTAAACCCTTACAACACACTTTGACCTACAGGTAAGCCTAGATTAAGGCTTACCTGTAGGTCCAAGAAATATCTCTTAAACCTACATGGTTTAGGAGATATTTGCCGAAAGACAGGCACCACTGTCTACGGCGCATGTGCCGTAGACAGCGGCGCACGGGCGCACTGAGCACGGCACCGTCAACGGCGAATATGCCTCACGTGGCGGCTTCCGTGCGCATGCGCGGATGTGACGTCATCGCGGCTTCGCCGAATGACAGATGTGGAGCGGCGAGACCCGAGAAGATGGACGTGCCGGACTACAAGGTGACATCGCTGGCTCCTGTGTCAGGTAAGTGACACATAATGGACTACTATGCGATGCATAGTAGTCCATTATGCTTTACCTTTTGCAGGGAATGAAAGGGGAAGTAAACTCATCAGGGTTTACTTCCTCTTTAAAGCGGAGGTCCACCCTAAAGTGGACCTTCCGTTAATTGGATTCCCCCCTCCTCCGGCGCCACAATTGGCACCTTTCAGGGGGGAGGGGGGGTGAAGGTACCTGTACAGTACAGGTATCTGCACCCACTTCCGGGATAGCTCTCTGCGGAAAGGGGCGTAGATTATGCCCCTTTCCGAAAGTCCCCCGCTGCCTGCTGGGAAACACACAGATCCCAGAGGCAGCGGGTCCATCCTTATTGCGCAGCGCGACTCGCGCATGCGCAGTAGGGAACCGGGAAATGAAGCCGAAAGGCTCCACTTCCTGATTCCCATACCCAAGATGGCGGCGGCAGCACCCGAGAGACGATCGAGAGATCGGCTTCGGGTGCCGACATCGCGGGCACGCTGGACAGGTAAGTGTCACTATTTTAAAAGTCAGCAGCTGCAGTATTTGTAGCTGCTGGCTTTTAAAAAAAAAAAAAACGCGGACTCCCGCTTTAAGCTCAGGTGCATCCTGTTTCCATTGATCATCCTTGAGATATTTCTACAACCTGATTGGAGCCCACCTGTGATAAATTCAGTTGATTGGAAATGATTTGGAAAGGCACACACCTGTCTATAGTGATGGACGAACTTCCGACGGGACGTTTCGCGAACGCGGCCGATAGTTAGCGAACTGTAACGTTTGCGGCGGGCCCCATTGACTTCAATGGGAGGCAAACTTTGCAAACCTACAGGTCAAATTTGCAGCCACAAAATAATTACTAGCTGTGCAAACATAGTCACACCACATGGCCAATGACATAACACATGTATGAGGGGAACCTGGGATCGACAACTACAAGCATTCTTTTTTTTTTTTATATGTGAAATTGTTGTGACAGTTCAGGACTGTGGAGCGCATGAAGGCAATGGAGGAGAGGGAAGGTCACAGCAATGACACCTGCACCGTGATAGAGAGCACTGACATCAGCAGCGTGACATACAGCAATGACACCTGCACCGTGATGGAGTGATCTGACACCAGCACCATGATAGAGAGCACTGACATCAGCAGCGTGACATAAAGCACTAACACCTGCACCGTGATATACAGCACTGACACCAGCACCGTGATAGAGAGAACTGACATCAGCAGCGTGACCTAAAGCACTCACACCAGCACCGTTATATACAGCACTGACACCTGCACCGTAAGCAGCCCCAGGAGGAAGTCAGCATAGCACAGGGATGGTGGGAGCCCCTCATAATAAGCAGCCCCAGGAGGAAGTCAGCATAGCACAGGGATGGTGGGAGCCCCTCATAATGAGCATAGCACAGGGATGGTGGGAGCCCCTCATAATATGCACAGCAGAGGTACAGCCCCAGGAGGAAGTCAGCACAGCACAGGGATGGTGGAAGCCCCTCATAATGAGCAGCCCCAGGAGGAATTCAGCACAGAACAGGGATGGTGGGAGCCCCTCATAATAAGCAGCCCCAGTAGAAATATGACACCACTCAACCTCTTCAAACAGGAGGGTACGGGCATATAGTACGGTGTGCTTTTTTTGGACAAGGAAGTGAGCCAAATGAAGAAAGAAGGTCTGTGTGCTCGATTAAAAAAATTGTTTATAGACATATACATGGTCTACTGGTCACGTGTGTTGAATTCCTCCGAGATCCATGCCTAATTCATTTTTAGAAATGTGAGGTAGTTAACACTGTCGTGAGCTAGGCGAGTACCCTTATCGGTCACGACCCCCCCCCTGCTGCGCTGAGTGTCCTTTCGCACAGGACACTGGATGACGGGCAAGCCAACAGTTCGATTGCAAATTGGGCAAGCACTGGCCAGAGGTCTAGGCGTTCCCTGATGCTGGATCCGGATGACACCTGTCGATGGGTCGGCTGAAAGAATGACCTCATATGCGAAGTCACCAACACATCTTCAAACCGGCCTCTTCTTGCAGGCGCTGTTGGATTGGTGCCCGCAACTCCCCTGGGAGTGGGAATTGCTCCTCTGCCAGCGCTCGCAAAAGCAGAATGCAGCATTTCTCGAAGCAAGGCCTGGAAGTGCTCCATTCTGACAGCCCTCTGTGACGGCGGTAACATTTCCGCCATTTTGTGTTTGTACCGGGGGTCTAAGTACGTTGCCACCCAGTACTGGTCCTTGACCCTTATGCTTTTTATACAGGGGTCCTTATTAAAACACTGGAGCATGAAGGCCCCCATTTGCACTAAACTGGAAGCGGTGTGGTGGCCTGGCTCCTGCTCATCATCCAGGATAATGTCGTCCTCTTCATTCTCCTCTCCCCATCCACGCACAACAACAGGGATCCCAGAAAGGTTTAAAGCATGCTCTTCTTGCTCCTCCTCATCCGCCCCCTGGCACCATCCTCCTCTGACTCCTTTTCAGACTCCTGTTGTTCACTTGTCTCAGATAGAGTAGCCCCCCCTGGGAATTCATCCAGCATTGCGACTTCCTCATCTTCCCGCTCCTGCTCCTCCACAGCTTGATCAAAGACACGACGCAATGCACGCTCCATAAAGAAGGCATAAGGTACCATGTCACTGATGGTGCCATGGCTGCGACTGACCAGTTTGGTGATCTCCTCAAATGGCCGCAGAAGTCTGTATGCGTCGCGCATGAGCAGCCACTGGCGCGGTAAAAAAAACCCCAGCTCCCCAGAACCTGTTCTGCCGCATAGTTCATACAGGTAGATGTTAACTGCACGTTTCTGCTGGAGCAGCCTATCAAGCATATAGAAGGTTGAGTTCCATTGCGTCGGGCAATCGCAAATAAGACGTCTGACCGGCAGATTGTGTCGCCGCTGAATGTCAGCAAGGCGAGCCATGGCCGTGTAAGATCTTCTGCAATGGGCCGAGATTTTCCTTGCCTGCCGCAAGATGTCCTGGACCCCAGGGTATTTGACAACGAATCGCTGCACGACCAAGTTTAAGACATGTGCCATGCATGGCACGTGCGTAATTTTGCCCTGTTTCAATGCGCTAAGCAGATTGGCACCGTTGTCACACACCACTTTACCAACTGTCAAATTGAGCGGTGTTAGCCACTGATCTGCCTATGAACGCAAAGCTAAAAGGAGTGCCGAGCCAGTGTGGCTCTTGGCTTCCAGGCACAACAGACGCAGCACGTAATGGCAACGTTTTACCTGGCATGTCGAATAGGTTCTGGGGAGCTTGGGCAGCGGAAAAGGAGGAGTCAGCCGAGGAGGAGAGGGAGGAGGATGGAGTAGGAGGAGAAGAGCCAGGCCTGCATGCAATCCGTGGCGGTAAAACCAAATTTACACGGGTGCCACGGGTTACATGCTTGACGGCCGTCAGAAGGTTCACCCAGTGGGCAGTAAAAGTGATATACCTTCCCTGCCCGTGTTTGCTAGACCACGTGTCTGTGGTCAGATGTATCTTGGCACTGACACTGTGTGCCAGAGATACATTCACTTGCCGCTGAACATGGCCATATAGCTCTGGGATGCCCTTCTGTGAGAAATACTTCCTTCCTGGGATCTTCCATTGTGGTGTTCCAATGGCCACAAATTTTCGAAAGGCCTCCGAGTCCACCAGTTTATATGGCAGTAGTTGACGGGCTATCAGTTCCCGACAAGCCAGCCGTCAACCGTTGGGCAAGAGGGTTATCCGGCATCATCATTTTTTTTACGCTCGAACATTAGGCCCACGGAAGCCTGCCTTTTTGCAGAAAAACGTGAGCTTGGCGTGATGGAAGGTGGAGTGGAGGACAATTGTGAGGAGAAGGAGAAGTAGAAGACAAGGCTGGACAGTGAGAGCCTGGAGTGTGGCTTTGTGTGTTCCGTTGCTCCCACTGGGCTCGGTGATGGCTGCTCATGTGCCTTCTTAAGGCGGTCGTCCCTAGGTGAGTGTTGGGCTTACCGCGACTAATGCGTTGACTGCAAAGATTGCAGATGGCAACGCTATTGTCAGCAGCGGACACATTAAAAAAAGCCCACACTGCAGAGCCATGTGCCGGTGTCCTGGGAGCGCCAGATGTGACCATACATGGTCGATGACTCGCTCCTGATACATTTGCAGTCTGCTTTGTCCCTCCTGTGCAATGTAAGTTATTCCTGCTTCTCCTCCCTATCTGCTGGTCCATATCTCCCTCTGAACTCCCCTCCTCTTCCTCTCTTGTGGGCACCCACGTGACATCACTAGACACGTCATCATCGACGTCACCTTCCCCACCGCTATAAGTAGAGATCTCGGATTAGGCAGCAACACCGGGGACCAACCTCCTCCTTGGGCTAATCTGAGTACTGTCCTCAGACTGCTGAGTGGTGGTTGTTGCTACCTCCTCTTCCTGATCCAATACCAAGAGTGGCTGCGCATCAGAAATGTCTTGATATGGATCAGAAAACAATTCCTGTGACTCAAGCGGAAGGTATGTGGTGGTGGTGTTGTTGGTGGTAGTGCACATAGCAGAGAGTGAAGAAGAGGGTGCAGATCGAGAGGATGAGGAAGGTGGAGAAGAGTAAGGCTGAGTGAGCCACTCAACCAAGTCTGGTGCGTTCTTTAAAGTAATTGAACGCACCTTCTGCAACTTCCCACTTTGGCTTAAGCCTGTTGCTCCTGCCCTACTCCTACCACCCCTGCGGAAGGGCCTGCCTCTTCCTCTGCCTGTCATTTTTTAACTGACCCTGTGACAAAACTCTCAGTCCCTATACTGATAAAGGACTGCTGCAGTATAGGGCAGCAGTCAGCAGTAGTGCACCTCAACCCTATGTATTGTGGACCTATACCAGTCCTTAAGGAATAGCAGACTGTACCTCACTCAACCCTATGTACTGTAGTACCCTATACCTTACCAATCCTTATAAGGACCTTTGTGGAACAAGTAGGTTGTGAATGATTAGCAGACTGTACCTCAGTCCCTATACTGATAAAGGACTACTGCAGAAGAAGGGCAGCAGTCAAGTATAATATTCTTTCTATATTTGGAAGAAAGAATATTATACGTGTACAAGCATATTACCATAACAGTCCTTAAAAGAACCTTTGTGGACCTAATAGTAACAGCTACTGATTAAACTGACTGTCCCTCACTGCCTCACACACAGCTTCCTGCCTGTCCCTATTTAAACTGACAAAACAGAGGCTGCTGGAACAATAACTTGAATAGCACTTTTGTGGACCTAATAGTAACAGCTAATGATTAAACTGACTGTCCCTGCAGCACACAGCGTCCTGTCCCTCTCTCTACGCTGACAAAAGACAGGCTGCTGCAAAAATCAGTAGCACAGCAGTGCCTCAAACCTATATCCTGAACTACACCTAACACCTATACCAGTCCTGAAAAGAACTTTTGTGGACCAAATAGCTAGCGATTTGGGTCACTGCAGTCTCTCCCTGCTCCACACAGCAACCTCGCCCTATAGTGACAGAAGAAAGAATGTAAAATGGCCGCCGGATCGGGTCTATTTATAAGTTAGGGGGAATGTCCAAGTGTCCATGTGCTGTAATGTCTCAATTGGCTGTCCTGTACCCCATGATGGATGTGTCATCATAGGTCAAAGTTCTTTTACACAGTAAAGACGGAAGTCCACCGGGCGAACGACGGCAATAGTCCGCCGACCGGCGAACAGCCGAAATTCGCCGCGAAACGACCGCCGGGCGAACCGTTCGGCCATCCCTACCTGTCTATACAAGGCCCCACAGTTAACAGTGCATTTCAGAGCACAAACCAAGCCATGAAGTCTAAGGAATTGTCTGTAGACCTCCAAGACAGGATTGTATCGAGGCACAGATCTGGGGAAGGGTAGAAAATTCTGAAGCATTGAGGGTCCCAATGAGCACAGTGGCTTCCATCATCCATAAATGGAAAGGTTTGGAACCACCAGGACTCTCTCTAGAGTGGGCTGCCAGGTCAAACTGAGCCATCGGGAGAGATGGGCCTTAGTCAGTGAGGTGACCAAGAACCCGATGGTCACTGATAAAGCTCCAGCGATTCTCTGTGGAGAGTGGAGAACCTTCTAGAAGAACAACCATCTCTGCAGCAATCCACCAATCGGGCCTGTATGGTAGAGTTGCCAGATGGAAACCACGCCTCAGTAAAAGGCACATGACAGCCTGCCTGGAGTTTGCCAAAAGGCACCTGAAGGACACTGAACATGAGAAACAAAATTCTCTGGTCTGATAAAACAAAGATTGAACTCTTTTGCCTGAATGGAAAGTGTCATGGCTGGAGGAAGCCAGGCACCACTCATAACCTGGCCAATACCATCCCTACAGTGAAGCAAGGTGGTGGCAGCAACAAGAACTGGGAGACTAGTCTGGATCGAGGGAAAGATGAATGCAGCAATGTACAGAGACATCCTTCATGAAAACCTGCTCCAGAGTGCCCTGGACCTCAGACTTGGACATAGGTTCATCTTTCAACAGGACAACGACCCAAAGAACACAGCCAAGATAACAAAGGCTATGGGACAACTCTGTAAATGTCCTTGAGTGGTTTAGACTTGAACCTGATTGAACATTTCTGGAGAGATCTGAAAATGGCTGTGCACCGACGTTCCCCATCCAACCTGATGGAGCTTGAGAGGTCCTCCAAAGAAGAATGGAAGAAACTGCCCAAAAATAGGTGTGTCACGCTTGTAGCATCATACTCAAAAAGACCTGAGGCTGTAAATGGTGCCAAAGGTGCTTCAACAAAGTATTACACAAAGGCTGTGAATACTTATGTACGGGCTATTTTTTTGTTTTGTTTTTTACTAAAGTTGTAGATTTCAAACTTTCATACTGTCAGTGGGTGAGGTCGAAAAAATACAACCCATGTGTGTGATTATATGCCAGTAGTACCTTGTATATCCCTGTATGTTGTGGTCATTTAGGTGCTTATCTAATAGTTTCTTGAAACTTTCGATTGCTCCCCGCTGAAATCACTGACTGCAGAAGGGAAATAATAATGATTTTAATCCATTTTGGAATGAGGCTGTAACATGACAAAACGTGGAAAAAGTGAAGCGTTGTGAATACTTTCCAGATGCACTGTATAGTTTTTTTTGTAAATAAAGGTTATGAACCGGGTCGTCATGGAGTTCTCTGTACACCAATTATTGAACGGTGTCCACACTTTTTAATATATGGCGCGAGTCTCTAGTTTCCTGCTATTCGGTAGTGTATTGATCAAGCGATTTGAAAAACACCTTAGCAGCGAGGTTCCACCTTTCTACTTGGGCCTTGAGAGAAGAGATCCCCTAGGATTGGTAGTATCCATGGGGGTTCTACAGAAAGTTATTTTAGAATAGAGAACTATGGTCTTCTGGGCCAGTATGGTGCAATAAGAATCAGCGAGGTATTCTGTTTGGAATTTTAACACCGCTGGTAGGAGTACTGGCAGGGTGAAGGCATAGCACTTGGTGAACCTCCATTTCTGCACCAGGGCGTGCACCCTGAGCGCTCCGTGATCTTTCAGAGAAAAAAAAGGCTTGAGCCTTCATGTTTCCTTGAGGGAAATAGGTCCACTTGTGGAATTCCCCATTATTGTGTGATCATTCTGAACACCTCTTGATTAACCTCCAGTCGCTTTCTCTTCATTTCTTCCTGCTGAGATAGTCGGCCACTTGGTTCAGCTCTCCTTTTAGATGTACTGCTGACAGGGAGAGGACATGCTTTTTTCCGCCCAGTTTAGGATTTCCTCTGCCAGGGACCACAAGGTTCCACTCTTTGTTCCCCCTTGTTTGTTTACGTAGGCAACTACTGAAGAGTTGTCGCTGGAAGTACCAGAGTGCTAAAAACTGCCCTTATTCCTTACAATTTGATGATCTCTTCATTTTTACACACTCCTTGTGTTAGCCGGGGGGCCTAGATGTGCTCCCCACCCTACGCTGCTTGCGTCTGTAGTCACTATTTGGATGACTAGTAAGGTCCACAACCGTCCCTTGGTTAAATTCTCCCAAATCTTCAGGATAAACATTTGTAGAGGTCGAAAATGTAATCCTGCCCATTGTACTGCTGGGATTGCTGAGGTGAGCACTCCCAAAGCAGACATCACCCATCTTATTAAGCATAGTCAGTTCTGTAACATTTTCATTGCCTCTTGAATCTTTTTTACCCTTTCCTTGGGCACACACTCTTTGTTGTTCCAAGTCTAGGATGTACACCAAACACGTAATCTGCTGGGTGGGGATCAGATTGGACTTCTCTATATTTAGCAACCAACCTAGTTTTTGTAGAAAATTTTGGGTGTATCGCAGATCCTTGGCTAGTTTTTCTGTGGTGGTTGCAAAGAGAAGTAGGTTGTCTAAATAGGCGATGACAGAAATGCCTCCGAGTCGGAGTGTCGCCAGGGGTTGCACCATCACTTTTGTAAATATCCAAGGTGAGGACAGGCAGAAAGGAAGAGCCTGGAACTGAAGGTGAAGCGTTTCTTAATTTTTATTGCCAGTCTTAAGTTTTTTTTTTACCAATTTTGATTGATGAGGATGTGCAAGTGTGCATTCTTTAAGTCCAGAGAATCCATATAACAATTTGGGTGTAGTAGTGCTTTTACAGAAAAGATCAAATCCATCCTGAACCATTTGTAGGTCACTGACCGATTTAAGGTTTAGTATCAGTGGGAATTTTCCTGAGAGTTTTCGAACCACAAACAAGTGGGAGTAGAATCCCTTGCCTACTTGTTCGTGGCACATAGCTTACCACCTTTTTTCCTATTAGTTCTTATATGGCTTCCAATAGATCCCTGGCATTCTCTCTGCTTTTTCGCCATTTCATGGCACAAAACCTGGTCGAGGGTGAAAATTCCAAACAATAACCCTGTCGCACAATTCTTAGTATAATGGCCCCCAATTTTCCCCCCCACCGTGACCAACTTGTCACAGGCTTGTTTGAGAGGATGAAAAATCGCTCCTCTGCCCTTCCTGTGTCCCCAGGTTCTTTTTTGATTTTTGGGTCTGGATGGTCCAACACTAGACCTTGAGTCCCCTCTTGGTCTTTTTTTTTGCCTTGTTGCGGCTGTTCCCAGGTCGGTTTAAGCAGAAAATTATTTTCTTATAGGCCATGCGATCCAGTACTTTTTAGAGCCCTGCCCAAACAAGTCCCCTGTAAGTGGGATCCCACAGGGCTTGGCTTTGGAGGCCCCCTCCCCCTGACAAGTCAGATGACCTTGCAGCCATACATACTGAGTCCACGGATGCATCAGCAATATAAGCAATGCCCCTAAGTAGTGTGGGAAAAGATAAGAGCTGCTCTTTTGGCGTTCCTTCCGCAACGTGGGTCTGTATCTGCATTAGCCAGAACTCTACGCTTCTGGCTACTACAGTTACTGCCATAGCTGGTTTGAGGCTGGGTTCACACCATTGCGAATTGGATGCAGGATCTCCACATCCAATTAGTAACAGCAGGAAATTTTGACAGTCTCTATGGAGCCGGTTCACATCTCCGCAGCAGGTGCAGTTTTGCACAAAAACGCTGTGCGTCTTTTGGTCTGATTCAGGTCTGAATTTAGCTCAAGATTCGGGCTGAAAAACTGAACCAGCACACATAGGACCCCTGCTGTGAGCCGAGCCTTAAGACTCCCTACTGTAGAGCCCCATGACTTCTTTAGGAGGGAGTCCAGCCTTTTGTCCATTGTGTCGGAAAGCACCCCCATGTCTTCAAAGGCTAGAATTGTATGTCTCAAGACTTAGGAGAATGCAGCGTCTAGCTTGGGGATCTTATGCCAAACCGACGCTGGATCATCTGCAAATGGAAACCTTCTCTTTAACCACTTCAGCCTGCGAAGGATTTTCCCCCTTCCTGACAGGCCATTTTTTGTGATATGGCACTGCTTCACTTTCACTGACAAGTGCATAGTCATGCAACAATGTCACCAAAAACATATGTGCTTTTTTTCCCCCCACAAATAAAGCTTTCTTTTGGTGGTATTTGACCATCTCTGTGGTTTTTATTTTTAGCACTATAAAGACAATTTTGAAAAAAAAAAAATTATATATAAATTTACTTTTTGCTATAATATCCCAGTTTAGGCCAATATATATTCTTTTTTTTATCAAAAATCTCACAATAAGCATATTAATTGGTTTGCACAAAAGTTAACGTCTACAAAATGATTATTTTTTTATTTTTTACTAGTAATAGCGGCATTCTACAATTATCAGGGCTGAGACATTGCAGCGGACAGATCGGACACTTGACAACACTGACATTTATACAGAGATTAGCACTTTAAATAGCCACTGATTACTGTATAAATGTCAGTTAGGGAAGGGGGGGTAACACTAGGGGGAGATAAATGGATTATGTGTGTTCTAACTGGAGGAGGGATGGCCCTGATCGGTGTTCCTATATACTAGGAACACACAACCTGTCTTTTCTCCCCGACAGGACAGGTTTCTGCTCTGTCAGAAGCGATCGAGAGTGCGTAGGCAGACATTGTGGCCAACGGGCACCTCAGTGACTCGCAGGGCATGCGCCCCCCTAATCCCCTTTAAGTGGCCGCTGTACAGCTACGGCGTTTCGTGCAGGGGAGCCATTCTGCCGCCTGCCGTCGATCAATGGCGGGCGGTCTGGAAGCAGTTAAAGCTCTTGAAAATAAGTGTTCCCTTTCCTGGTCCTACCATTGCTTCTTTTGTTGCCTCCACTAAGACCTCGTGGATTGGGACATTTTTCCTTTATTCTCCGAGGCCCTGGTACATTTGGTGGTGTAAAGAGAAGGTTTTCTTCTCTGATTAAATACCAAAGTTGATACAAATGGACCCCAGGAGGCTGTCTTCCAGTGAAAGTTTTTACGGGGAGGGCTTCCTGAAATCCCCTTCCAGAGCTTCCCCTTTAGATTCCTGGGAGCCAGTGCCTGCACTATCTGGCTCCTCAGGGGCTTTTGGTGGGCCTGTGCTCGTTGATAATACTTGCATCTTTGATAAACGCTACCTGCTGAACTGGTAGAGGAGCAGTCTGAGGCTGCAGAATCTGAAAACCCATGAACGTTTTGAATGATTGAAAGTTATTAGCAAGTGCTTTAACTGAGCTGCCAACTCACTACCCTGTTAAGTGGAATGTTCCTGAACTACTTGAGTTCTGTAAGGAATGTATTGATAGCTTTCCCCCAGGAGTTCCCAAGTGTAGTTTTTCATGAGGGGCATAGAGCTATGAGGGGGTCTGGTTTTGTCTGTTGCTTTGCACTGAAATACAGAGCAGGTATCAACTCACTGTAAGTGTTAACCATACCATACCCTCCCTGCCGGTTTCTGCAGGGGTGCAGCTTTAAAGGCATGTGGGCTTCCCTCCCCAGGGGCCCCATGTTCATTGCCTCGTGCACCAAGGGGGGTAACCCCCCCCTTCCTGTTTCCCCTGAAGTGGGTGGTGGGGGTAGGTGATTTGATAAGGGGAGCTTCTCCCTAGATCCCCTTACCCTTGTGTGGCTAGAGCTGGCTTCTGTTGGAGCAGTCTGGTTTCCCTCTGCTTCTGACATTGTCCTGGTGCCCCCAATGGAGCCTGTGCTGTCTCTACAGCAAGCGTGGCTCCTCAAGCCTTCGCCTGGCCCTTTTTTCAGTGATCCGCAGCTGGAACCAGAAGCCACGAATCACCTGGAAGTGTCCACCCCTTCCAGCAGATGTGACGGCACCCGGCAGAAAGCCCAACGTGCCTCCATGCTGTGGACAACTGCAGGCTCAGGCATGCTGCGTTGGGGACCAGACCTCCTTCCTGCCCTCGGTACTGAATCGGGACTCCCCCTGCTTTCTCCTGCACTTAGAGCCCCTTATAGGCAAGCCCTTCTTTTGACAAGCTGTCCAAGGAGCTCTGTACCTCTTCCAGGACATCCATCCTGAGCCTCCCTGGAGGAAAAACACAAATAACCAAGGAGCCAGCAGGGGAGGAGGAAATTTAAAAATTGGCTGGTGCTGTTTTCTTCAGAGGGAAGGAGCCAAGGTCTCAGGTGGCTGTCCTGAAAGACGATTAGGGAAAACTTTATATACATTCATTTGCATACACTTTTGCAATAGCAAATTGCTGAATAGAAAAAAAAAATACCCAGGTCATAAAGGGGGTAAAGCCTTCCAGAGGGCAAGTTGTTAAAAAAAAACTGGAAGACTAATGTTCATACCTGAACAGAGCGATTTTCAGGAGTTTGAGCATTTTTGTGCACATCTACAACAATTTTAGAAGCACATTGGAAGGGTTTTAACTTTATTGTATTAAAGTGTCTGGTGTTTGGAATGAGGGGGGGCAGTGCGAACAGTTCTTTAGGGGCTGAAAGCACTGGATTTGGGCATTTAGAGGCACTCAAAGTCTATGAGGCTAAAAACAACTGATTCTGCCTATAAATTCGCTCATCAGGTATTGAGTGAGTTACAGGCATCTGAACTCTTATTCCATGAGAATTTTTGTTGAGCGCTTTAAGCTACAAAATGCTTAGGTGTGAATGGGGCCTAAAAAGGAGTCTTATTTTAGCATAAAGCAGGCATGTCCAAAGTCCGGCCCGCAGTCTGGTTTTGAACAGCCCGCCTGGTTATCTAAACACACACTACATACATACATACATACATACACACATACATACACACATACATATATATATATATATATACACACACACATACATAATCTATATATCTATTTTGTGGCCCCCGACAATCTCCCAGCACCGGGGCCACAAAAGATATAGTCTCAGTCTGGCTGCTTCAGAGATTGGAGGAGGTACGAGCGCCGTGCGCACAGGAGTATTTCCTGTTTACTCGGCAGCCTCTGTAATAGGAAGTCCCGTCTGCGCCATTGGACGACTGTTATGTCCATCAAAGGATGCAGAACTTTCTCTTAAAGAGGCCGCTGTCTAAACAGGAGATTCTCCTGTTCTTTGGCGCTCATCCTGCCCCCTCCAAGGCTGCACTGATGGCAATAGTGAGTACATTCCCAGCCAATGGCGGGGGCTGCATTCCCAGCCAATGGCGGGGGCTGCATTCCCAGCCAATGGCGGGGGCGCAGATGGGCACTGACCCTTATTTTGCTTCAGTTTTTTTATTTTATTTTTTTCCTGAAACTTCCCTCTTAAAGTGAAGGTGCTTGCTATTCGCCAATAAATACGGTATATCCAAATAACACACCCAAGCTCATCTCTTCACCACACACAGCCACAAAGGCAAGAGAATTCTTGTTGGACCGTGTATTAGTGTTCGAACAAACACACTTTGACTGAATTTTAATGGTTCAAAGAATGTCAGGCAAAATGGTCGGCCCTCGCGCATGTTCACTTCATCAAATCTGGCCCTCTTTGAAAGAAGTTTGGACACCCCTGGCATAAGGCCTAGTTTAGTAATGGGTGTTGCTCATTGAAATTAATGTGGACGACATGAAATGCATACAGTTGTAGTACAAGCTTTTGAGAATGAAAACAGCCATGAGGAGACAAAACCTGCATAGTGATTCACTGCAGATTACATCATCTTTGCCCTTTGAAGAGCAAACAAACCCAAAGTCAGTTTTTAAGGATAACAATAGTTTAGTTTTAATATATTTATTTAAAAAGTTGTCTAGATTTAAAAACACATTTCACAGAAGAATCTCCTACAGACTTGGTTGCACTTTGGATGGCAACTGCATATACCAGTATTACACAAGGAAATCATAATACATATGAACATATAATACACAGCCAATATGATACATCTATACCAATATCCAGCACTTGGTTATAGGTTGTTTGCAATAACTTAGCATTTTCCCAGGCGTGAAGATAGATTAGAACATCCGTCAAGGTTTTTCTGCTCTGTGTCCACAAGTGAAAGGTTTTCCTTGCTGTGTAACAGAAATATATCCTCACTTTGTTTGTGACATGTACCACCAGGGACTGGAAACCTCAATAATAAGTGACATAGCAATAAACATGACAGGTTCTAACCCTATACCACTATCCAGAATCAAAAAAATGGTTGGAGTTCTACCTAAAAGAACACACCTTGCTACAATATTGTTTTAGGACCAATAACTGCCACTGTGCATTACCTATAATTTGCACCCAGAATTCACTACTGTACTGCAGACACATGTTGATTTAGGCATAGTAATGAAGCTCATAGCAGATCTAGGCCATGCATGGATTATGGGTCTGCTAGTACAGGGTCCCCCTCTCTACAGAAGCAGACATTTTCAGTTATACAGTGGTTCAAAATGCTGCTTTAAGTACCTGCCCCCAATGGTTGTCCCATTTCTGCACACTTTAGGAAATGCTGCTCTACGATAAGTTTAGTTTTTACATCAAGCCATGTACAGCCTAAAAGATACATTTTATATACAGTTTGGAAAGTTAATAAAATACCTGCATTGCTTGTGTGGAGATTTACATAAAACATTGCATATTAGAACACCCGAGCTGCTTTTATTTCCCATAAAATTGAAGCTGTATACCAAAAGCAGCTCAATTTTTTTTTTTTTTTTTTTTTTTTTTTAAGAGCCTGTGAACATTAAGCCAAAACACAAGTACAGCAAGTTTTCAGGTGGTTTTTGAGAGACACCCAAATACATAAATCCTTGGACACATTTCTGCAAACAATACAAAGTTAGGTGGATAGAAGGTAATTGGGTCATTACTGCTGCTAAAAAAATTAAAAGAAGAAGCTTTTGCAGGTATGGTACTGGGAGGGTGAAAGGACATTTTCCATTAAAAACAACTCCATTCTGAGCAAGAAATGTGTTAGTCTAAGCCCAAGTGATCAACATTCTAGATTCATGCATCAGACTCAACCCAGAGCTTCCCAATTGGCTGATCTTTGGCTTCCTGTATTATGTCTTCACTTAGCTGTTGAATTGCACTGTGGACTTCTTCCATACTTTGGGCTGCATCAATCACCTGTTTGTAAAAAAAACAAAAAACACACAACTGAAATAAGCAAATCAAAATAAAGTAGTTTATCCGCAAATATAAAATCTTGAAGGACCCATTTGCTTCCTTGCTGCGTGTTTACAAACATGATTTGTGTAAACTTGCATTGTGTTAAGCCAGTTCATTTGAACAGTCCCATTCATTAGAATAGACAAACATACATGCACCATTTGTTTTGACATTGGTGCACCACAGTCCACATGCTGTGTGTTGGTGCCCTTCAAATTAAATGGCACAGCAGCACACTGCGGTAAAAGCAATAAAACCTACCACCATTGCAGACCTGAAAATAAAAGTTGCTCGAGTTTGGGGGTGCGGGGTGTGTGTGTGTGTTGAGGTTGGCGCCTTTTGTCCCCAGTAGCCATTCAGCCATTCCCACTTTGTCAAGGACGACCTCACCTTGTTCAGCCCCAGGCTTATGGGACATCACACAACCTAGAAGGCAGCAGGACCGGTATTCTTGCATGCACAGTGGGGAGCCAGCTGCGATGCGCAAGTCCCAGCCTGTCCCAAATCCAACCTAACACCAGGTATCCAGCAGCAGTGCTAAGAATCAGTTGCAGGAAAATACTTAAAAATTTAATTTTCAACTTAAATAGATGAAGTTGCTTTTCAGAGCTATTGGATTACCATTAGTCAGGCAGCTGATCTTCGTACAGGTTTCCTCTACTTTGAAAACAGAGCAATGTCTGGAATATCCAAGTGTGTCGAAAACAGTGAGTTCATTTTTTATTTTTTTGAGAAAGGAAGGAGGAAGACTTCTGTTATAAAATTTTGCAAATAGGGAATTTCTCTTCGCAGATAAGGGGTCACTGATGAAGGCAGCAGTGATGACACTGATGCGACTGCACTGATTGTCAGTGTACACATCCCCTGTCACAGGATAGTCAGTTATTGTCTTTCCTTTGCCAGTGCTGAGGAAAGGACATGCCATTAACAGGCATTTGTTTCCAATCTCAGCTGATCAAATGATAAAAGGGACGCTGCGATTGGCCCTTTAAACGACATCACAGAGCATGCCCCAAGTTCTTGGAGAATAGTCAGTGTCAATAGATTCCCTCCCAGAACTGGTTGACTGACCTGTAACCATCTCATCCATAGCGTGGTCTGCAAGTGGGAGTCGGACAGGTCACAAAAGCACAGGTGCCAAGACAATTTTTAGCCGCCATGGCAAACTGAGATTGGTCAAGCCCCAATTTACATTTTTTTTAACCAAGTAAAATATCAAATACAGTACCATGCTTTCTTAGCCTTAGCCAAGAAAGAAAAGACATGCAAAAATATGAAACATTGCACTAGAAGAATTAAATCAGCTATAAAACAGTGAGCAAAACACATTAAAACCATTTTGAAACGATTAACAGCAAAGTGAATTTAAAAAAGGGACGCAATTATGATTCTCAAATATTTTAGCAATGGCAGTTTCCTGGCTATCAATCCACAACTGTGGCTTGAATGTCATGAGCGGCAGACTCAAAACAAGTGCAGGAAAAAGTGTCAGAATGCCTTTTCTGGGTCTGTGACCTAGTAGAGTACTTAAAGGAGAACTAAAGTCCACTGTACTTAGCGCCCCTCTGCAAGCCCCCTTGCCACTGCCGAAATTTTTCATGCATGTGGAGTGGATTCATCTGAGAACCAAGGCATGCAGAGACTGTACACAGCTGTGCATGCAGTGAATTAAAGCTTTCCTTCATTTTTGCTGAACTTCCACATGGAGTCAGACACAACCAGGCAGCTAGCAGTTACTTTAGGAGGCAAGCAATGGCAGCTACCCCAGTTTTATAACAGCTTACCTGTAAAATACTTTTCTTGGAGTACATCTTAGCATACAGAGCCTTAAGTATTTACTTAGTGGGCTATAGCTACCTTCAGGTGTTTACAATGGCACACCCAATACAGGAAGTTGACTCCCCTCTATAACCCCTCCTCCTTCCAGTACCTCTGTTTTTGTAGCCAATCAATATACTTAAACCCCATAAAAAGAAGAGGGGCAGGACCTCTGTCCTATGATGTACTCCAAGAAAAGGATTTTACAGGTAAAGTCATAAAAATCCCATTTTCTTTATCGTACATCATAGGACACAGAGCCTTAAGTATTTACTTAGTGGGACGTCCCATAGCAATGTTACTTGATAGGAGGGAGACAACCCGTAGGGAACCCCCAGACCTTGAGGGCTTATACTGCTGCCTGCAGCGCACACTGTCCGAAGGCGATATCCTTATTCCTTCTTACATCCACTTGGTAAAAAATTTAGTGAATGTATGGACCAAATACCAAGTTGCGGCCTTGCACATCTGAGCAAAGGAGGTCTGGTGAAGCACTGCCAAGAAGCACTAGTTCTGGTAGAGTGCACCTTAAACTTGAAAACCCCGTAAAATCAAAAGTTTGAATTAACTTGCCGAATCCACTTAGCAACAGTGGATTTCAATGCTGCCTGTCCTTTAAGACCTTCTGGCAGAATAAATAAAAAAAAAAAAAGACAGTCTTACGAATCTGAGCAGTTTTCTTTAAATAGATTTTCACTGCTCTCACTACATCAAGACAATGTACTGATTTTTCTTCCCTGGAACATGGTTTAGGGAAAAAATAAATAAATAGATGGCAAGAAAATATCTTCATTCAGATGAAAGCCTGAAACCACTTTTGGCAAAAAGCCTGGACAAGGGCGTAACACCACTCTGTCCTCACGAATAATCAAATATGGCTCTTTACAAGAAAGAGCAGCCAAGTCTGAAACCCTCCTTGCTGAGGATATAGCAACCAAAAATATCAGCTTCCTAGTCAGGCTAAGGGAACATGCTGTAATGGTTCAAATGGTGGTTTTTGTAACGCTGACAAAACTAAATTCAAGGCCCAAGGGGTTAAAAGCTAATTTAACTGGCAGATTAATCCGCATCACCCCTTGCATAAAACCCTGGACTAAAGAATGCATAGCAAACAGTCTTTGAAATAAAACCGATAAGGCCGAGACTTGGCCCTTAATAGTACTTAGGGCCTAGTTCATCTCTACGCCCAATTGTAGAAAAGCAAGGATTCTGCCTATAATATATCTCCAAGGGTGCCAACCCTTAGATTCAACCGAGGAAACCACCAAGCTTTTCAAACTATCGTATACAACTCTGGAAACTGGTTTCCTTGCATTGATTAAAGTTGAGATAACAGACCTGGAAAGCCCACGCTTCTTCATAATGTGGGTTTCAATAGCCAAGCCATTCAATTTAGCATTCGTAAAGTAGGGTGGAATATCTGCCCCTGCGATAGCAGGTCTGGCCTTAGTGGGAGAGGCCAAGGACCCTCTACTGCCATCTTTACGATCTCTGCATACCATGACCTTCTGGGCCATGCTGGTTCTACCAGAATTACCAGCTTTCTTTCCAGCTTGATTCTGCAAAGAAGTCGAGGCAGCAACTGAATCGGGGGAAAGCGTAGATCAGTGAAAACTGATCCCTCGGAGATACCAGAGCATCGGTTCCATATGCGAGTGGATCCTTTTTCTGGACACAAAGTTGACCAACTTCTGTTGAATCTGGATGCTAGAAGATCTATGTCTGGAGTCCCCATCTTTGGCAAACAGCCCGAAACCCTTCGGGGTGAAGAGACCATTCCCCTGGGAATAACTGGCAGGCGTACTAAGTCGACAGCAATTTTCTACTCCCGGAATGAAAACTGCCGATAGGGATGGGAGATTCCTTTCTGCCCAAGTTAGGATATGGTTCACCTCTCTGAGCTGAGACACTCTTGGTGCCCCCTTGGTGAATGATATAGGACACAGCCGTGGCATTGTTGGATTGAATCAGGACCGGACAATTCTTTAACCTGGGAGATCCAGGTTTTCAGAGCCAGATACACTGCCCAAATCTCTAGGATGTTGATGGGCAGGGCTCTTGCGTTTTGACCACTGTCCCTGGACAGTAGTCTCCTCTAGGACTGCTCCCCAGCCTGAGAGGCTAGCATCTGTCGTTCCTACTTTCCAGATCATTGGTCTGAAAGATTTCCCCTTCAGCGAATTCTGGCTTCGTAACCACCAACTGAGGCTTGATACACTTTGGGACAGCCGCAGCATTGGCAAAGTCCAAAGCTTGGATCGTCTTGTTACAAGCAGAGAGGATTCTTTTTTGCAACAGTCTTGAACAGAACTGGGCATAGGAGACTGCTCCGAAGCTACCATCTTTCCTAACAGCAAGGCGAATTGAAGGATTTGCTTTTGACCTGACCATCCGTACCAGCTCTTGTATGGAGATGATCTTTGCTGGAGGCAAGAACACCCTTTTCTGGGCTGTATCTATGATCAGTCCTAAGTAATCCAGCCTTCTTACAGGTTTTAAAGGAAGACTTCTCTAGGTTGAGGATCCAACTGAGAATTTCCAGGTATCTGGTTGTAATGCGTACACTTTGCCTTAAGTGAGTCACTGACTGGTCTATTAACAATAGATTGTTTAGGTACGCCAACACTTATGCCCTGTGCCCTCAACCTGACTAGAGGTGGTGCCAGTATTTGTGAATACCCGTGGTGCTGTGGCTAGCCCGATGGGTAAGGCCGCAAACTGAAAGTGCCATTGTTCCACATATATAGGGACATGCAGATATACGTCCCTGATTTCGAAGGACACCAGAAGTTCTCCGCCTTGTAAGATGGATACCACTGACCTGATTGACTCCATTCGAAATAAGCAAATTTTTAGGAACCGATTTAGGTTTTTTAGATCCAGAATGGGCCCAACATCTCCATTTGGGTTTGGTACCGTAAACAGGTTTGAATAGAAACCTAAACCTTGTTCTTCTGTGGGGATCTGTAGGATTAGGATTTACACAGCCGATTT